>NW_015150585.1:994005-1027841 GCF_000732505.1 Cyprinodon variegatus
GTGTGTGTGTGTGTGTGTGTGTGTGTGTGTGTGTGTGTGTGTGTGTGTGTGACCACCCATGGTCTGTGCTGGCTGGGGATTAGGTGGCTTAAGCAAACCCAAACCTTTTCTCAACCACTTAGCGTAAATGGCTAAATTGGTCCAAACGGCTAATGGTCAGTGTCTACACTAGATATACAAGAGAACTGACTGTGACTAGGGAAAGGGAGTCAGCGGGTGCATGAGTATCAAAACAAACAAACTTTTGGAGAATCTATCTAGAACAGGGGTCGTCAAAGTTTTCCAGGCCAAGGACCCCCAATCTGATGGCGAGATGGAGCGAGGACCCCCTAATTATATATATTGCATGAAATTGTGTTATATCAAACTGGTCCTTTAGTCACTCTATTACAGATGGAGTCATTTAATGAAAGTAATTTCGCCCTGGGATTATGAAAGTATTTCTGATTCACATTCCTCTTTGATGGGACAGGTGTTGCGACTGAAACCGTGCCCAGCTTGAAAGAGGTCCTGTGTGTCGATGAACGTGTGCATCGATGACTGAAAGATCGCTTCTGTCTCCATTTATTTGTTTACTAAAGTGTGAGGAATTTATGTTAATGTATATTTAAAGACATTTCAATTAAAAAAATTGCAGGGGGGGAATATAAAAAAAAAAAGTCAAACAAAACTTTCGCAACCCCCATGCAGTACCTCTGTGGACCCCCTAGGGGTCGTGGACCCCCTGATGAAGACCTCCGATGTAGAATATAGTTCTTAGGCATTACCATTATGGATGTGGTATAGTGCACTTGTGTATGGATATGGTACCTTGCAAAATCATTCCTATTCCTTCTACATTTTTGCATTTTGGCAAATTAAAACCACTTATCGAAGCTTATCTACTGGGATGCTTTTTCATCTTAGAGATCTCAATGGTGTAACAGAAACTAGAACAATGTTTTAAACTGGAAACAAATTGACAAATGCTTTGCGTTTATTATAGAAATACAGAAGCTGCAGTTTCTCCCTCTCAGTATTTCCCTTCAAGTGCAGCCTGTTAAAAAGCTGTTCTGTAAAGGATATTCTAAAGCAGTTACAACGACTAATATCTTGGGGTTTGTCTTTTGCAGCTTTGCACATCTACTCACTACAATGTTTGTTCCAGTATTTTCTCAAGCACTTGTAAAGATTAGCTTATGACTTGCCACACCCAAGCTAAACTCTTTATGAATTTTAATTAGATATAGCCACGCTATCACACGATCATAACTGGAGCTAAACTATTTTATTGTAGCTCCAACTACGAGGAACACGTTTCTTAATTCGATTCCCATTTGTAATATTCTATAAAGCAATTATTCTCTTTCTAATCTAAAGTTATACGTACATCTAGAATGGCTTGTAAATGATACAAATTATACAAAGAATAGATTGTAAATTATACAACTGAAGTGTGTGATTGTAAGGTGGATGAACTTCTTTGCAAAATATAAGGTGTGCAACTACTTATCAGAGCACTGTAAAGGCTGTTCCAGTTAGGTGAAAAAGTCTATGTTTATCCCAAACACACAGTGAACACTTGGTCTCGGTCAAGTGGGACATTGTTACCCAACCTTGCGAGCAGATTTATGGACGCTATATCAGCTGAAAGAAAGCAAGAAAACAGAGATTCAAATACAGCACCCTTTTTCGTGAATGTTTACAAAACTATGCTGTAGGACATGGTTTCTAATCTTTGGAGTGTCTGTAGGGATTCAGACCTGGATTTATGGAGCATAAACTGAATCATACATGATTGTTCTTAAAAGTCATTACTTGTAATTGTAGAAATGTTTCAAAAATAATAACTCTGTATCAGGAAAAAGTAGAAAAAAAAGACCTACTCATCAAAAATATTGCTTGCAATATTGATCTAAAAACAAATTATTGTTGGACACAATTCCAAATCCAAGTTAATAAGCTCAGTCATTTATATACTGATGCCACATTCACACTGAACATGATTTGAGCAGCAGAAGCAGCTGATTTAAGTGCAAAATTAATGATTTACGCACATCAAGGCACATCAAAAGGTGCTGCAGTGTGTCTCGGGTAGCAGGAGCAGTGTATCATGGGCTTCAAGAAGAAATAATATATGTTCTGTTTTTGAAAATGGACACATATAGGCACAAAGGACGATGACCTCAGTTCCTGCTCTTTCGACAGTGTTTTCCTATGCAGATTGCTGAGGTCGTTAGTTACTGTAACACCCACCTTTGTACTCTCTTTTTGTTTTAACTTTATCATTTCCATCTAATGTACTGGACGATGTAGAGGGATCTTAAGTCAAAAGAAGTTACAGTATTAAAATTAAGTAATATTTTTCATCAAAGTAAATTGTAATTCAGAAAGCACTATGCAATTCAGACAACTCTACGTGAAAGTAAATAACGTTTGTGATACAGTAAGGGCCGCACTCCTGCAGGTCGCACGGCCAACACAGGTTCCAGTCCAGCTTGTGAAAATCCGTATCACTCATATTAGTAATTGTCATGGTGATCCGATGGGTCTTCTCACTATTTGCACTCTGTTTTTTATTTATTTGTATATTTTTCTGAAATTCAGCTTCATATAACAATTGTACTAGGAACGAGTGAATGCCAGGGCTGTATAAGGACATCGTCTAGCAAAAACAAATACAGATTAGTAAAAGGTTAAGCATTCAAGCTCCCACAGATTCTGCTTAACTGATTTCTTTGATTTGGCACTGATCAGGCCTGGGTGTGGTTAAATAAACTGATCGAGTTGTTCACAGTTGATTTAAAATTGAACATGAAGACCAATTATGTTTTCACAGCACTGTTTATATGATTAATGCTATAAAAAGTGAGATATAAAATACCTCATCTGTCTCCTTCCAACAAGTTTATTTTTTTGGGCTTAAGAGAGGTAATAAGGATAAGCCTGAATCCCCAACTGCATCAACAATACTGGCTGGTGGATTAGCAGCTCACATTTTGGGAAGAAAGCACATAGCCGGTTAACAAGAGGGATTAGACCGTCAAAACCTCTGTGGGACCAGAGGTTCCAGTCGGAGACATACTGGGCCAAAGTCTTAAACACTGATTGAGCCTCGCTCTTTAGAAGTAATGTCATTTAGCCAGTCTAGGCCAGTGGGAGCTTGAATGCTCACTATCATCAAACAAACACCGTGCATAACTTCATCACATTCCTTTAACACAGTATTAAAAAAAACATGGCATAGACGATAATCTGCACTGAAATGAACTATCAGTGAGGTAATGTAACTTTGAGGCAAACAAGAATGAAATCACTTGAAACACGCTGCAGCTAATAACCCTGCGCTGAACATTGCGCCACACACACGAATAAGCATCTATGTTAATTAGCAGTTTTATTGTGCATTCCTGCACACCTGTGTATGAGAGTAAATTCAGTTTGTTTTCTGCTCTTTGATTTATGACGCTTCATTATCTGCGGGCTACAGGGGTGTTTTCAGATGCTTGTATCTTCCAGTCATCATTGAGATTTACAGTTAACATGTACCGTCATCCTGCAACTATTGCTGTACCGTTTATTGTCCCCATCATGCAGCAGATGCATTTTTTACAAGGTAAGCATACTGTACAAATGTCTTATATTGCGAATGCTCATAAATGCTGTTTAAATAAAAAAGTCAGAAAATCAAGAGGAAGTTATTTAACTGTATCATCTCCGGTTGTGCTGATTTGATTTAGGTTCCACGATATAGAAGAATGACTTGATGAGGGATAATTATAGCACTGTGAACGCTGCAATTCATTTATATGTTTGACTTTCATAAAAAAGGCGCTATAACTGAAAAGGTGAACGATTTAATGTATCATAGTACAAATCTGTTTAGACAAAACGCAGAGCACGTAAACTGAGTCATGCTCACACACGTGGATGGTTTGGGCAAGTTTTGACTTTGTGAGCTGCGTTCTTTTAGATTTAATGTCTGATAATCCTTAAGTTATAAAAGAAAAATATACAAACTGTGTGTTTCTTTCATGTTTTGTTGGACCTTTATGCAACAATATGGGGTTGAACTGACAGGAAAAACAAATTTTCTTGCAGCAGTCGAGAAGTTGGTGTTCTACATCCTGTTCCCGACATGAGCCTATCTGTTTTTTGGGGGGTTTTGTCTTTTTTTCTGATTCTCTTATTGTAAGCCACAGAGGGCCTGTGTTTGTCTCCTTGTTACAGCTGCACTCAACAGCACAGTGACCTTGGGGACAATGACACAACACAAAGCAGCTAGAAGTGTGGCCATGACCAAAACCCCAGCAGTCCAGTGCTTGTTGGACTGAATGGCGGTTAGGCTCACTGCTCGCTGACTCATTCCAGCGGCCTTTAAGCCAAATGTGTGGGTGGAATGTAGGCAAACATGATTACGCCTGTCGCAGTCTATGTTGACTATTGACTGAGAGCAGGAATGCAGAAGAAAATGAGAAGATAAATAAAAGGCAGTGAAAGTAGCAAAATCCCAGAGCATTTCTGACCAGGACACGGGGAAGGTGTGGCTTTGGATGAAGGATGTTTGGGGACTGTGAGGCTGCCAGAGCGGAACATGGCGGAAGGACACAGTGGACATCTGTTACTGACCTTAGCACGCAAACTGCACCAAATCTATTGTACACACTGAGCAGACAGATAGAAAAATGAAGTTCATCCATAACCAACTGACAGGGGAAATAATCTGTTTCTCATTGTGTAATAAAAATAACTCAGAGGTAATTATCCTCTGAGAGAAGAAAAACTAACAGTGGCTTGCAAAATTGTTTATACTTCTTAAACCTTATTGCAATGTCTCATTTCACAACCACAATGTTCATTGTTTTTATTGGGGTTTGACTGAAAAGATCACCATAAATTAGTGTGCAGGAGAAAAGACTTCATACAGTCAGTCAGTATCATGAATCACATTACAACATAAC
Organism: Cyprinodon variegatus; assembly: GCF_000732505.1. Taxonomy (NCBI): domain Eukaryota; kingdom Metazoa; phylum Chordata; class Actinopteri; order Cyprinodontiformes; family Cyprinodontidae; genus Cyprinodon; species Cyprinodon variegatus. The sequence continues at coordinate 998,946 of NW_015150585.1, forward strand.
TAAAATAACAAGTTTTTACATGAAGTCTTTATCTTTGCCTATTTACAAACAGGCATTTATATTCATTCTTCTTTTAAGAATAGGTTAAATTTTGAGTCACAAACACAACCATACACCCGCATTACAAAAATAGCCTTTATTAAGACATAAATGCTATAGAAAAGCTTCCCCACAGCATAATGCTGCTCTGACCATGCATCATAATTGGGATGGTATGATTAGTTTGATATGTAGTGTCAGTTTTTCCTCTACACCCGGATGTTTTAATGTAGGCCAAAAAGGTCAGCTGTGGTCTCATCTCGACCAGACCGACTTCTTTCATGTGTTTTCATCGTCCTCAAATAGCTTTTGGCCTGCTCCATACAACATTTATGAAGGCTTCCTTTTAAGAACACCTCTTGCCACTTTTCCATAATGCACATGTTTATGGAGAGCACAACTAACAGCTGTCATGACAAGAGATTCCATCAGTGAAACAATCAATCTCTGCAGTTGCAGAAGGAAACCATTAGTCTTTGGGCCGCTGTTTCTCTGACTCTAATCAAATGCTTTTGTATAGCAAAACAATACAATAAAACACTAAGCACTCAAACTGCTGCTCATAGTGAGAATCTTGAAGGCCCAAACAGAAAATACACTGGAGCCATAAAGGTTTAAAGATTACGAACATTAACTAACTTAAGAGACCACATTCCTTCCAATGCTGTTATAACTTAAGTAGAAAAGGTTCATTCAAAGACCGTATTTAAAATTTTCTAAGGGAATTAACACACTTGGTCATGTCTGGTTTTTTTGTATTGTTTTAGGAAGAACAGGGAGAAGTTGATAAGGAGACCCGAGGACCCCAGAGTGGATAAACAACTCTAAATATATCTGAAGGGAACTGAGATGCTAACGCTTTCAGACATTTAAAACAAAACGCAGAATATTATAATTAATTGGGAAAACAACAAGAAGCACATGTAGTTGTCAAAACAAGATCATGCTTATTCTGCTGTTGAAAAAAAATCTGCAAAAATAACTGCTTATTTACTTTCACCTAAATATGCATTTATTTGAAGCTTTAAACAAAGACATGTTCTCTTTCCTATTGCTAGGGGCAGCATGAGAGCTATAAAGCTTGGAATCGTCTTTTATTCATAATTTCTCCACAACTTTCTCCCTGATCTATCTGCTAATTTTCAATCTCTTCTTGTCTTCTCTATTTGCCAAATTGGTAGAGTCAAACGTTGATGTTTGTGGCAAAGAAAGGGGATAAAATGCAGAAAACAAACTGTTCACTGAGCATGAGTACTTTTACGAGGCACTGTATGTGCATACAACCAGAACCTGCATTAAAAACACCAGGCCATGTTTACAGCAGACGGAGAGGCTGGTACAGAGCAGAGCAGCACCTTTAGCGTCAACACATGCATGACACGTAGAAACACCCACGTGCTAAATTTAACACTCAGCTATGTGCTTTGTTCAGCAGCTCCTCTGAGTTCTTTGGGAGATTCTCTCTCCATAAGCTGTGCTGATGAGAAAGGACAATGTTGTATGTGAGCGATGTGTTGTTTCCGACTGTAACACTCAGAGGAAGGTGGTCAGGGGTCTACAGTCTCCGCCCGCCTCTGCTGCTTGACACATCCTGAGCAGGACACTAAAAATAGAGACTGGCAACAAATGCTTTCAAAACATTTCGAACTTCAATTGCCACTTTTGAAAGATTTGTATTAAAGGATTTGACTGAAAATAAGCTTTACTGTTAGTCCAGACATAAGCTAAATATTCTATGTTTTAAAGTAAACCTCAAATGTGTTTGTGCAACACGTTTGTGCAACAGTGGTACAAAAAACAAGTAAAAGAGCCTTTATTAAGCAAAAGACACCTGCTACACTCACTAAGCACTAAAGTACTGCCAACAAAAAGAGCCTTGACAAAAAAATATAGCTGTTCCGGTAACAGAAAGAAAAAAATCATCTGCTGTGGCACAACATCCGCTAGATGTAATCCCTTGTAGACGCAATTTCAACAGCCACCTGCCCAAGGCTCATAATAGACTGCAGCTAGTGAGATGCTAGGAATGGACAGATGTGAACAATGTTAAAATAGAACATGCTCTTGAAAATTAATTCTCCTTCAAATCTGTTGCCTTTCCAATAAACAAAATGATTTGTAATTTAACACCATAACATGTCACTATGTGACAGGAGACTGTCACTGAAATCCAATTACCAGCCATTACTTACAAAATGGTTTCTATGATGACAGGAGTGATCAACATGTGAGCAGATACCCAGCCTATGCAAACATAAATATTAAAGTACACAAAGACAAGCAGCGGTTCCGCAGGTAGTAGGAAAACATGTATGAACCTTCCATTGATACTTTATTTTATAGTTAATTCACCTTTGTTGTTCATATACAAAGCAAATTAGATATTTTTAGTTGATTTATGTTGTTCTAATCTACACAGCCAGTCATAGCAGATTGTCACAAGCTGTTGTTCTACTCCTGATATCTTTTCTAAGTATTATAGAATTTTCCATAATATTTCACAAGAAAGTTGTTTTTTTAGGTGTTGCCTTACAATATGTCCAAAGATGTGCCTTCATTTAAATAATGTTTTGATTTAACTAATCAGAATCTTGCAAAACCATAACATTATCATTGCCTGGAGTTTTGTAAGTCATTTAAAGACTGAGTGGAAGAACAAAAAAGGTGCAGATTTCATAAGGTGTACAACCTTCTGAATTTAAAGAAAGTGGTCAGTTCTCTTTTTCTTTATTCTGGCATTTTCGAAATATATAAACAATGTTAGCTATCCTAACTAACCTAAAACATTTTTTATATATAATGTCAAACTTAATTCAATTGGTGAGCGAGCCAAATTGCCATATGTCTCTATAACACAGTATATATAAATAGCTGTTCTTTATCAATCATTTTATAATTATCTTGTGCAAACTTGTAGACATATTTAGTAAAAAACATAAAGATTGTATGTTTACTTTGCGCAATAAATTTACATTTTAAATGTTTTATATGATTTTTGGAAACAGATTTACAAGTAAAGTAAATAAATTGTCTATGTCGTCACCAAGTAGAAGAATTCTAGTTTCTACCACATGTACAAAGCTGCCTTTCAAACGCAGAACTTTCCCCAGTGGAATAGGGATCTTTGAATTAAACCTGCTCAATTCCACAGCAGGAGGCAAATTATTCCTAATAAATATTTTCCATCTACTGTATGTTCTCCCTGATCAGGGTTAATATAGATAAAGTCATCTTAATTTTTATCTTAATAAGCATATGCCAAAATCATTTGTTATTTAACAGATTCTTCTAAGACTTCAAAGTATTTTTATCTGTTGCTATTGCACCAAATTGTACCCACTGCTTATAAAATCTACCATTAGGTAATCCTGTTAATCATATTTTGTGGCTTCCCATATTGCGGTTTCATGTACTTGTACATCACATTACTTCAGCATGTTATCCTACTTCATACAAAAACTCTACTTCAATCAAATTCAGAGGGTCTTCCTCATAAAAACAGAAAGTGGCATGGATAGCATAAGCATGATCAATGAAAACTAAATTTACAGCAGCTACCTAAAGAAGAATCAGACATACTGATAGTTGATTGATATCTGAAGTCATTTCAATTATGGCTTAATAACTTGCTTTACTTTAAAAAGCTAGAATGTTGACAACCAATTTATTTGTAAGAATAATGAACGTGTACAGGGTCAGTTTATTTAGCACCATAACATGAGATCACTCTCACGGTGAAAGAAAACAAAGGTTAGACAGTCAACCCAGCAAACCTTGAGGAAAATGTGACATTCTAATTGCCAGGTTTATGCCTTTCACTTTACTCTGAACAAAGCAGTGTTTTTCTTCGTAGAGATCCTCCTGCCTCTGAATATTTCAACTAATTATAGATGATGTCTTTTTAACTTCAGCATATCATCTTGTAAACCTTAACAGTCAGGCGACTGAAATGAGGTTCTAACCTCAACTTGTGCTTTTCCTCGACTCACGTATGTCTCGTGTTTACATCATTTAGAAGATTTGTTTTGTCTAGCTGAATAGATTAAGTGTGCGTCACTGGTTTTCTGGGCTCAACAGCTCTTTGAAACTAATTACTACCTCAAAATCCTTTTACAAAGTCATCAACGTTTGGCTTTAATCAATCACCCAAGGACTTCCTATTAAGCACAATGAAAATAATGTTTACCAAAGTTTAGTGAGTTTCCTTGAATAAATGCAGTCATAAGTAGCTTGCTGCAGTTAAATGTGCTGTACATGATGCACTTATCTTCCATCTAAAAAGTAATAAGATCCAGGAAGAGACGTCTCAGTCAAAATGATAATGCAAAGACAGTTGAGGAATGTCATTTAAGTCAGTATATTTCTGGTCAACAAAACATTGCCTCTCTGTCTCTATTTAACAAGGGGACTGCTTGGCGGCAGAAACATCCTTTTTCACTTTTATGGTTCTTCTCCTTGTTCTCCTATGGTGAGATACAGACCGGTAAAGTCCATGTTCGCAGACTTTAGGACTACTTTTTGAACCAGTGTTGACTAATCATAAAATGAGCAAGCAAAGGGGCATAAAGACGTGTCTCACTTGAAGCGTGTCCCCATTGTTCCCCCCGCAAGGGCTTTTCACCTTCCTGACTCCCCCTTCTGACCCCTTTGTAGGAGTGAAAGGCGGTAGATCTTTGCAAGCAGCTAATTATAGATTCTTAGCTTCTGCTTGGTTAGCTCCTAAGAGTAAAGGGTCTTTCCTACAGCTGAGAGACTAACTTAAGGGGTTGGACCTCTTAATGCCTTTAGAGCTGTTTCCTTTCAACGAGGTGGTTGAAGCATTTCTTTAGAGACTTTGGACCATGCCGACATGATAGTTACTGTGATTTTATTGGTATCATGTAAATCTCCCTTTACATAATAATCCATAAATGCCTTATTCCAATTAGATATGAAGACTTTTGGCACAGATTGAACTTTGTTGCAATCAAGACGCCAGTCTGAGAAAAAAAACAGTGACATGGTTCATTATACTGCTGGAATTATTCTGCTGGAAGCAGCCATTAGAAGAGGGTTGCAACGTCTACTGAGTAGTGGGGCAAAATATTGAGGGAGACTTTCCTGTTTAAATAGTGCTCTGTTGGTACTAAGGGATAAAGTAATCTAAGAAATTATTTCTCTAATCAGTGCACCAGCAACAATAATGTGACCTGCTTATGCAACATATAATGGTTTTATGTTAAGAATGTAAAAGTTGAAGCGGTCCTTAAAGAACAATCCACTCCAAAATTGCCTTTACGCCAAGCTCACACTAAACATGGTATGGAAGTGCTACCGAAAGTCACTCACAATGAACTCTGCAACCAGATTTTCTCTGCTGTGGTTACAGCTGTGGAAATGGTGCTTAAAAAAATTAGTAAAAGTTGAAATGGATTCAGGCTCTTTCCAATAGTTGTCAGGTAAAACTTCTTATTGGTGCACAAAAACATACCGTTCATTGTCCAATAGAACCTCTGTTTCTGTTTTCCCTCTTTTGTCTCGCTAGTAAAGCTAGCTTGGGTTGATTTTGTTCTGAAAGTCTAGCTGAAACACTTGATTTGTACAGCTTCAGTAACCATAACCACACTGTGCCATGGCTGATGCGTGTACAAATGAATTTCAATGATCTGGGTTCCATGCGGTGCCCACTGCAGTCGCAACACATTCAGTTTAAGTCCAGTATTATTTAGCTAATAATTTGCATTCATCAATGTCTGATATTGCTGTCTACATATCCTGGGAATTATTATGACAATCTTGTTTTTATGTATAAAAGCCATCTGTTTGGCACCCTCCTCAGATTTACAGGATTTATGCCTCTTAATTTTTCACCAAGAAATACTCACATTAATACACATGCCACTCTAGGTCATGTAGAAAAGCAGGTCCTTCCAAATGTGGTCATTTGAAACAAGTCTAAATACAAAATATAGTTTTACCTTTAAACCTCCCCAAACCCTGCAATGAATGAGACATGGGTATATGCTGAAGTTGCTAGGAAGCATTACTCACTGTGGTGTTTATTGGTGGTGTTTATCATATGTGCGTACATTATACCAATTTAAAGATTTGTGTAAATGAATACATCTGATATTGCAACTTCTAGAATACGTGACCCAATGAGAAGAAAAAATGCCTAATTTACAGTAGCAGACTCCCTCACCAACTGTCATATTTTGCAGACCAATGTTTTTCTCTAAGACTGTAACTCCTAGACATTTTAAGATCTCAAAAATCCAAAACATACCAGAAAGCAGAGAAAAAGGCTTGTGACCCTACAGTTGTAATTACAGTATCCCATTGGGCTTCAGCAACACTGTGACCATCCAATAACAGACCCGATTCAGTGGCGCATCAGATTTTTTTTAGAGTGAGTTTCTCAGGAGTGACAGCAGTGACAGCCCATCATACAAGAAAAGATGGAGGGTCAATCAGGAGCTTGTAGGCAGTCTTAAATCAGGGAAGTGGTCTTCAGCTTGTGCTCTGGTTTTCCGTTAGGTGCTAGTGCTCAGTGTGTGTTGGTGTAATGTAGCACAACATTGTTTTTGGACAGAAAAAAAGTGAAGGGGACCAGAAAAGGATTTAATGCCTTGAGGACCTTGGCCCCACCAGTAGCCTAAGGCATCTTTAGAGCCAGGAGTCGAACCACTACACATGAGGGTTCCTGGCTCATCCACAGCCTCAGTTTCTTGTTCGTATGGTGCTTTCCCATCAAACCTTGCGAGCATTGTTAAAAACATAACTGGTTTCTACAGTGGATCATAAAAATGCATTTTCACTTGGCAGAGTGGCAACTGTCCATCTTTGCATAGTTTATCTAAAGCCAAGGGATATTTAACTTTGTGTGAATATTTACCAAAAGCAGGAAGAGAGCATTTGAAAGAAGGATAGAGCTTGAATCAGAAGATGAAATAGTTTGAAAAGCTCCATGAGGGTTATATAAATAAGGGTTGCATGCACAAAACTACATTTTAACCCAAAGTAGCAACATTGAGACAGACTTTATCCTTTGTGCTTTTCTTGCTCTTGATCAGTGGAATATTTAAGCAGTACTGTCCCTAAAATAAATGTTGTAACTGTAAATTGTCAACTGTGACTGTTGTAACATTATTTTGCTAGGCCTAAGAAAATGTAAAAGGACTCCGGGTTGGTATTTTCTCACTTTAACTAATCCCTTGACTGAACCGGCAGGGAGAATTCACCCTTAGTTGACAGGAATGGGACAAAGGGTGGTCTGCTCCTGTAGCTCATCTGCTGCAGGGTTTAACATGTTTTGTGTTAGAAGATTTAAGCTTGATGAAAAAAAAAAAGGGAAACAGTTTTGGTGCATAATGTGCTCTTAATGGCTGATTCCTTAGCTACTATTTTACCAGTTAGATCAGTGCATTTGTTTTTTTAAATAATCTATAATGCATAATAACTCAAAAAAGAGATGAATACCAAAATACAATGTTTTATAAGTTAATGCTATATGCAAAAATATTACAATAGTATTAAAACCAAATAGCTACCCTCAAGTTAGATTTTCCAGAAAACATACAAAATATGTAAATGAATTTTCCATCTAAGTTTTATCAGAATACATAATATGCACTGTTAAAAAGACTGTCCAAAAGCAATTTGCAATGCTTTTGGACAGATAGAATTTCAATTCACCGCAGTATTGCAAATCAGATTACTAGCTTCCTGATTGGTGAACACCAGCCGAGTGCGAAAACAGCTACCTATAGGGCTTAGTCAGAACTGTTGGAACATGTGTCCCTTGAGGAAATGTTTCTATAACAGTAATTATGATATCTACTATTCAAACAATTTACTGACTATCACGTTATCAAGGGTGATAAATGACATGAGCAAGACGTGTGGTATCCTCTATGTTAACAAATATTCGAAGAATGTAGACACTGTCAAGGAGGAGCGTCTTTACAAATCTCTAGATCAATCATAGATCTTCATAACTAAGTCAAATAGCTTACCAAGTCAATGTCTTTCTCCTTTCAACTGTCTTGCTCTTTCTTTTTTTTCACTTGATATATATAACACACTAAATGCCACAATAAATAACCAGTTTATCCCAATAAATAGATCCTTTTTAAACACCACCTTGCAAAACTATCCATTAACTTGTATCTAAACAGAAAACTTGGGCCTCATCTCTTTGCTTCCTTCTAATCCTGTTTTTTAGTATATATTTACCATATTGATATAGGACATGAATATGGTAAATATGGACAATAAGGACATTGAAAATTAGCTCAGTAAATATCCTCCAGCCATGTTTTTAGTAGCACTTGATTACATTAAATGTCTTAATTTGGGTGTTCTTTGAACTTTAATATTTCAAACAATGTTTTACATTCTTGTTATAGAAGGGAATATAATTTATTTAGTGTCTAGTCATCAAAAACATATTGTGTGCAGATTAAGCTGCCTTTATGTTTGAAAAAGTATAAAACTAAATCTTAATATAAACACGATTCTGGGGCTGTAGGAGCAAAGTCAGTAAGCTATTACTAACAAAACATCTTGTAAAACAATTATTCTGATAATCTTACTGATATAGTGAAGTAAAGCCCGCTCTACAAGCCAAGAATGACCATGGCTAGGCACATGAAAAAAAAAAAATGTGCAAAAGAATCAAACTATAACTGTTTACCAACTTATTTAATGCTTTTGTGAATGTGAATTACATAATTTAATAATGCACAAAACATGTCACCAAATTTGTATAACAGGCTCTGCAAAGATGCTGACCCCATGACTTACGCCACTTTTAGGTTTGCAGATTTTTGCAGATCTTGATGAGAAGGCAGTGGTCTCATTTGGAAGTGGGAGTGTCAGCAAAGCTGCCGGTGTTTGCTCTTTATTGGTCACCTGCAAACAAATGAAAGACAAACTTATGCTTGGAATATGATATTGAAAAGAGAGCTTAATTTTTTGCTTCTTATTTGAGGCATAAATTGCAGGCTATATCAATGACCACCTCTCTGATGAGGTCCTTCATTTTTTTGTAGCATAATGTCACACAGAAAAAATTCAAACATCCTAATCTAAACTTAAAAATTCCATGTTTAGAAGTAATTGCATTTTGCATACTTACTGGCGGCCCCTCCTGTCAAAATCTTTAATATCTGCATTTTAGATAAAGGACAGAATTTTGTCTTTCGCCGTTTTCCACATTAAAAGGATCGTTGGCTAATCCTCACAATCTGCCTAGATAATCTGTAGTAATGGTATCTCTTCTATACCCTGTGTCTTCAGCTCTCTCCCTAATTTTTTTAGAGAATTTAGTTAAGTAGTGAGATGGTAAGAAAGCTGATTTTGCATTCGTAAACAATGCCTATGCTGATTTAGCAGTTCAGTTTTGTCTGTCTCCTAGTTGTGCCAATCAGAGTTTTTTTTTTTTTTTAGATCTTATGGTATTTTAAGAGTGTATTATGCCATACAATCTCATAAAGCTTGTGGGACTGATAGAGACAAAATATTATTGAAGATCCCATGTCTACGGTAATGTCAAACAATAGGGTTTAAAGAAGCTCAATTTTACTATATGACCAAAACACAAGGCTCCGACTATAGTCCTCCTAGAGTTTCACAAACTGCAGGGTTTTGTATATTCTGTTTGATAATTCTATTATTTTTGAAAAATGCCACTTGGTTTTTTAATGTTGCAGTTGTGTGACCAGATATTAAAAGAAACAACCCTATTTGTATGGTCATATTAGTGTATGGATGAAGTCACGGGTTACTAATGTGGAATATCAGCTCTGTTCAACTGTATGGTTTTAGATATATTTGTTCTTAAGGATAGTTTTTTCACCAGTTGTGCACTAGTGTTTTTTTTTTGTAATTAAAGATTATGCTGTTGCAGTAAGAGCATTTATATGCACATGGGTGTCTGTTTCTTCCAACAAACTTTAACTCAATGTATAACTAAAGCAAATTCTTCTTTCTAAAGAATTTATACATTTTGGATGCCCACTTACACTTGGGTACTACAGTGAGTACTAAACATGTCAGCTATCTGGTATAAATTAAATATTTGCTCATAACTGTGCAATTAATAAATATATATATATATATACTGTCTTAGAAAGAATGCATTTATAGGGTCTCAACAATAAATTCATAAACCAATCTCTGGAACGATATTGCATACATTGTAAACTTCTGTGTCTGTGTTCTCCCCTAATTAACTAAATACGTTTTAAGAAGAAATAGTAAGAACTAAGTTGAGTAAATTGACGTACCAGGTGATGACGGCGATTAGGAGTAGGGGAACTGGTCATGGAGGAGGTGGTGCTGAGGGCATTCTCAATTTCCTGGTCCAGCTGATCCAGCTTCATTAGCAACAGCACCATGGAATCCAAACGAGCATGTTCACGCTAAATAAAGAAACCAATCTGTTAGAAAAATATTTAAGGTATTTTGCATACCTAGATAAAAATCTTTCAACGATCTGCAACAGTCCTTAAAGCATTTCTGATATTCAACATATCTGCATTCCTCGCCTAATTAATCCTTGTATAACAAGAGTCACACTGACCTCAGGTGGTTTCACTTCAGTAAGACAAGCTGAACAGCCCTACTATCTACTATCTACTTAATACCATTCTTATGGAATAAAGCAATAAACACTGCACGCTTGAAAAATTCTCCTCCTGGAGTTTTTCAAACATATTTTTATTTCCATCTACTCATCTCTTATTGTATCTCTGGGCGTACAATTGAGACTGGAGATCTCCAGAAAACTACCCTTAACAAATTTAATGGCTGGCCTAATCGGCATGACAGATGCCTGTAAATATTTAACAAGGCACAATTTATGACACAAACACAGCTTTTGATTATATGTGCATTAAACTTGCAGCAGTAGGTCTGCTTCTTATGTTGTGACCGTTTCCTGCAAAACTAATTGTGTTATTTGGGATAAAGTAAGGTTTTTATTCATTTAATTGAAAACATCCGTTGAAAATGAAAACATCCCCTGTAGTGGTAACTGTGGCTCAGTCTTCTGAGATCAGTGTTAAAACTGGGTGTGTATGGATGACAACATTAACTGGCTATGAAATGCGGGCAATGTTAATGTGTGGGGCTGATTGTTCCTGGCTGTAGCTTTGCGCTTTTCCTCGACCCTTCTGAACATATCACATGAATGTATTTTGCTGTTGGTGCCCAATTAAAAAAAACATGTTTTTAGTGGGTTTCCAAAGGGTGCAAATAATCAGGTCACATAATGGCACCACACTGATGCATTCAGCAGCATTCCTAGCTAAAGGGATTTCACATTACTACACTCAGTGTCCTTGGCAAAGTATCACAATGAAACATTGTACCACAGTAAAACAATGACATCTTTACGAGGCCTGTGTGAATGAACAAAAGTATCCGTCCCAGGATGGCAATAACAACCACCAAAATGCAGTGCAAGGGAAAAGTGAACAGGAGAAATTCAGATGTATCTAAAGCAGCGTTTGGATGTTATCAGAAGATGTTGTCCCGCCCTTTCTTTCAGATTCTGTACATTTCTCCTTTCTCCCATTTTTTATAATGTAAACAGAAAGGCTAAGTAACAGAGAGCACTCAGGGGGATGTTTGCCAAGTCATCTGGTCTGAGATAAATGACAGTTGAGCCATTTTGGCCCTGAGGGCTAGGATAAGCCTTGTTGCTAAAACAAATAAACACAGAAACAAAAGCCAATATCAGTTTAATCTCAAGCCATTTTGAAAACCAGATGGCTTCATTTTATAAGCTGAACCTGCAACACCCAGATGGTGGACTGAGGACTACATCATCCCTGAGCACAGGAGATCCTTCCAGCTTCTTGCAGCCTTTAAGAAATATTTACATTAAAAAAAAAATTTGTCACTCTTTCGATTTTGCCTTCTTAAACTAGACATTGTCCATTATTAACTGTAGGAAAACCAATGTTTATTTTTTTAAGTTTACATATTTTCATTACCTCTGACTAAATTTCCTTGATATGATGAGAAAAGTTATTACACAATGTTGGATGGATATTATTATAAAGTATTTTAGCTTTGGCATTTTAAATCTTTAATATACATCTCTGATCAGTTTTTAAGTTGTTTTTTTTTAAACCAAAACATTAAAGGGGTGAAAAGGCAGTAAAATTCTTATAAATAATAATAATAATAAAAAAAAAATCCTAGTATCAGAAATAAAGACATTAAAGATTTAGTGGAAGATTTTCATGAATTTTTGAAAAGACCCACCCTCTCCATTTTTAATGAAATATGCATATGCAACCCTTGCATATGCAACCCCCTCCTGAGAGGGAACGCCTATTAAACGCTTGTGACAGCGTGCACAAGCCCATTTCTCCTTGTGCACACTATGTTTAAAAGTTGCTGTTTGCATCACTCATACAAGCTTAGTTTCCAAAAGAAGATTTGCAATTTTTCCACTATGTTAGACTCACCACCGGTAAGCAAAAATGAGGACAAGCACATAGGACGGCCTTACGTAAACATATCACTGGAATGATGTACAATTAGGAGGACCACCTCTTTTGATGATCCACCCAGTAAAAGAACATCCTCCACTATACCTTTAAGATATCGTTTAAAATTTCTAAGAAAGTTAAACCCCATTGTTGCAAAGTACAAATCATGGACATACACAGTACTTCACAGGCTACTTTTCCCACTTCTATAGTACCGTATACAAGTTTTTATTTACACTTTGAACCATTTTTCTTTTTCAAAAAAATCAAAAACAATCCACTGGACTTGGTTTCCAAGTTTGAAGATGTTTTGCTCCCCATCCAGGAAGCTTTTTCAATTCAAAATGTCAGGAATAGCATTGAGTTTGAGGTTTTATACAGTAGACCAACAAAGCCTTGTTTTTGTTTTGAAAACAAAAACAGATGAAAAGATCCACTCCGTAAGATGCAGAATGTTCTCAAAGTACAGCTATAGCTCAGCAATTTCAAAATACATTTTGGAGAGACAGCAAAGGTAAGCCATTATATTAGCAGGATGCTTTGATTCTGTAGAGACAAGCAAGATATTCAGGGGTGACCAGAAAATTGACTGAGCTAAATACAGTGCAAACATGAAGGAAACCTAATGGAGGTTCTGACTGACTTGAGATGGGCACTGATATTCACCATCTAGGATGCCCAGAAAATATCATGGCTGAATCCAGTCTTAGGTCCTGTGTTCTGCTCTAACAGCCCTAAATCAAATATTTAAGTCCTTTTCAGGACTCTAGAACTTGAATTAAACTAAGGAGGCAATCTTGCTATTTGATTCAGGTGTTGGATCAGGGAGATATCTAAACGTGGCCAGGTACGGGCCCTAGAGGACTTGAGTTTGACATCCCTGTTAGATGAAGGCATATTAAACTATTAGTTTGAGCTACTAAAAGTCCATGCATAAATTCCCTTGTGAACTTGTAGATGCTTACAGACCATAACTATCTAGTCTGACTGAACTGGTATAATTAACTAAAATGAATAAAGTAGAACTTCACAGGATTCATACCAAGCAATTAGACAGAAATTTCTATTTTTTGGTTTACTCGTACTTTTACTCGTCAACTTCCACTTTATCCAGGAGGGTGGGGCAGCAGTCTTAGCAGAGACTCCAAGACTTCCTTCTTTGTTCATTTATATATTTCAAATTTGCAGCAACATTTTAAATCAAATAAAATGGATTTCTCCACAAATATAGAAAGGAAATGTAGAAAAAAAGCAGTATGTGGAAGTAAAACTCAAATGTTTTTTTCCTCCGTTGAATTGATTGCATTAAATCAAATGAATCTAATTAGAATGAGCAACTTTGACAATCTTATTCATTTGCATTGAAGGTCCAAAATGAAATATTATATTTGCTTACAATACAGCCAAAATGTGCAAAAGCAACTTCCCTAGAATTAATTCCCCATTGATAATTTTACACTATATTATATTCTCATCCAGTGTTTTGTATCTGTTTTTAAACTGACTCATATTTGGGCTTTGGTTTAACTCTTAATCCAGTACCTTCCACAGGTACATCCTAAACACACAATGCTAATCTTAAGCTCTGAAAACTGTTTCATTTTCCTTACAATTCACAATTATATGTGCTACTTTGTGTGAGAGATAAAAAAAAAATACAGTGACGTCTAGCTATGATGTGTCAATTGCAAATAATTTTTAAAGGTACTCTAACTAAGTTACGTCTATAATGTTTAAGGAATTTTCAGCTAAGTTGTCAGAGTTTAACATGAAACACAGAAAATGCAGCATATGAATTGTTCCTCTCATAATCTTAAACTTGCTCTTTTAAAGGTATTGCTAAGTTTGAACCCAAAGCATCTTCCTGCTATTTTAAATACAATATTACAGTTGATTAAGAAATTCTCTGACCGCTCCTTTTTTCCAGGAATTCAGAGTCTAAAAAGCAATATTTCTTTTCAAATTATACTATTGCACTGAGCATGCAACTATTAAAGTGTAAGCAGAAAAATGTGCAGGGTTCGCTTCAAAAAAAGAAAAAAAAACATCTCACAAATTGCACAAACTTAATACTCCCTCTGCTAATCCAGCCTCCACATCTTTATAGGACCTTATTTTGTAACCAAGGGTTGAGGAACATTAAAACATTTTACAAAACCCCTCACAATGATTTGAAATAATGTGATGGTGAAGTAGGTAATTCTTAGGGAAAAGTTATTTGTTAGACTTATATTGCCTGTATGGACTACTTACGTTCTTAACAGATATGCTCTTAGAACCACTGTGCACAAAATCTGAATAAGATTTATTGCACTTACCCTTCTCATCCGTACCTTGACCACACTGTCTTCCTTCTGATTTTCTGTCTCATGTGTTCCTTCAATATCTGAACTGGACAGTTGCTTGTCTCTAGAAACAGCTGAGAATACAGCCTTATCCAGCTCCCCCATTGCAGAAAGTGTGTTTCCTGGGCTGTGATGTTCGTTGTGACCATCTGCCACTTCAGAGCAAGGTGATTCACTCAGGCAAGAGGTTTGGTTGCCATGGAGCAACTCACTGACCTCTTTAGAGAGGAAGGGAGGGTTCATCTGTTGCTCAGTAGTCTTGTATTCATTATCCAGATGGATGTTATAAACTGGATTTTCAATAATATCAACCACAGCTTGCTCTGTAGCTTTTACCAAAGAGTTGTCATCTGCTTTAACCAGGCGGATCTCTGGAATGGCGACATGCTTTGAAGAGTTATTTTGAACATTGAGAGGTACGTCTTCATCCTTGCAAACAGTCCACTTTTTCGGTAATGGGTTCTGAACTATGACATCCACTGACCTACTTAAGGAGGTTTTCACATTCTGATGATCTGCACACCAAATAGAACTTTTTAGTATCGACTCTCTTTCTATATTTCCAGTACTCTGCTGTTCAGCAGTTTTGATCAACGTCAAACACTGATTTATGACTTTATTCTGATATGTGTCAGGAGGCTCTTCTTTTTCTGCACTTTCCTCCACATGAGGACAGCTCTCGTCTGTTGCTGCAACATTATGTGGCTCAACCAGTGTCTGGTTAAGTGTTTCACAATCATTACAGTGATCTAAAGCCACAGCACAGTTATAAGAACCCTGGTCCACTTGAATATTTCTTGAGTGATGAGGGTGTCCTGGATTTTCATTTAAAATTTCTGAGTCATTCAGTCCATCCAGTCTGCGAGAAGGAACGGTGCTCCAGCTTTGACTAGATGTTTTGTCATACTGTGGATCTAATGAAAGTGTCACAATCTGTTGCTTTACTGATGTATTTTCTTCTGTTGTATCAGCTGAATTTTGAAGCACAAAAATAGGGCCTTCTACAGCAGCTTGGTCAGAGGTGGAGATAATCCGTTCAACTTCTGGGCAGTGGGTCTGAAGTTCCTGTTGGGCTGATGTGGGAAGGTTCACCATGTCCTTATAGATTTCACAGTCATCAGCCTGATCTAAGTCATTTGCACGGTTAGAATAGTCTGGCTCGCCTTGAACAGTTCTTAAATTATTGAGGCCTTCATTATCACTTTTAGTTTCCAGTTCATTTTGTCCACCCGACTTGTGAATAAAATCTGTGCTCTGGCTTTGGGTAAATCCATTGTCACATTTTTCCTCTATTGTAAAAGTCAAAAATTGTTCCAAAGACTTGTTAGGCAGTGACAGTTCATTACCACCCTCCATGGGATTTTGCTGCGTAAAGTACAGTTCCCTTCCACAAGCTTGGTCGGAGGTGGAAATAGTTCCTTCAACATCTGCACAGTCGCTTTGAGGTTCCTGTTCGGCGGCAGTGCCACGGTTCAGTGTGACCTCAGAGATTTCAGGAGATCTGCTGTAACTCTCAGTGTGGCTCTCCTTTGTCTGCTGATGAGTTGGAAGTTTGCCAGGCTGCTCATCAGCAGATTCAGAACATGGAGGCCCCTTGTTTGAAGGGATAGAAATGTATTGTTTCTCTTTAAGGCTGTTTAAGACATCAGCACTGAAGATGCAATCCTGTCTACATTCTGTGCCAATTACCCCTTTATTGTAGAAAGTTTTCATAGTCTGATTATCAGTTGCAAAATAAGTATTAACACTAGAAATCGTACTGTTTGAGTAACAATAGAAGACTGAAGAAAACCCAGTATTTGGGGCAGAGAGTTGTGCTGATTTGAAATTCCTCTTTGGAAGTTCAGGAGCAACACACTCGAGAACTGACTCCTGAAATTTTAACAGAGAATCTTCATTGTTTTTAGCTGATTCATTGACATCTTTAACAGCAAAGGACTCATCCAAAGGCGTCTGACCTGAGTCATCTGAAGGCAGCTGGCAGCCCTCTGGCATAGAGACACACCTCGTCCGCCGGCCCTGTTTTAAAGCCTCAGAGTCCAACCAAAGACCCTCGCTGTCAACTCCATGACAGCAAACCAGATCCAGATCATCATAGCTATATTGTAAACCCGACGGGTGAGTCACATGTTCCTCCCAACTTCTTTTCCGAATAGCAACAGCCATGATGAAAGGCAAAGTATTATCCCATAGGGCTGCTGGCTAAATTAGATAAACAGATCCGCTGTAATCGAGAGGAGAAATGGGAGTAACAAACATCAAGTGCTCACTAGTTATAGGTTTACAGTAACTGAATGTCCAGATGACAGTACGGTAAATCAAGTCCTGCTTCTCAAGTTAACAGGAAGCAGTGGGTGAAAGTTCGAGGATTGCAACTGCTCTGCATTCAAAGTAACAGGGGAAATAAACTGGACCAGTATAAGACGTCAAGGAGCCTCTTTATGATGATCATACGGTGGAAACCAAAATGTTTTTAAAACAATGTCATTACCATTTTCACTCTGCAGCTTGCCGGCTACAGTCAGCTACACTGAGACAAAACAGATGTTTTTGCTTTGAAATTTTTATAGCAGATAAAGCTGACAAAGCAAAGATTCTAAAGTGTTTCTCTGCTTTTAGGATGTTGACACCAGAGCTGTCATATCACCTACTGACAAAAGGATATTACATAGATGAAGGAAAATACAACATCTGACAATCAGCTGAATTTCATCACCCAGTAACACTCACAATGCTAACAGAATACATGATTTTATGTAAGCTTATTGCTTTTGTTTAAAATATACTTCAGAATATATTACTTTAGCTGTAGCTTACACTAGGTAAAGTATGTAAATGTGACTGTTAAACTGACTTCCAAAGGGTAAAAATGTTAAGAAAATGAATCAGAATTAGAACTGAATGATATTTTTTTCAGAATCAGAAAAAAGTCATACATTTTTTAAAAGTTACCATTTCAACAAATAACCTCGGAATTATCAGCTTTTTACCACCTTTGGCATAAAGCTTAATGTAATTTTTGTTTAGAGTATGAACAGAAATATTTTATATAAATCATTTACACACTCTTGATTCCCATTAAACCAACCACTGACATTCAATCGTCAATCCCCTCTGAAGTTAGATACTCAGATTTACTTCTTGTAGATTCTCCAAACATGACACAGCATCCTACAACAAAATCTGGTATCTGGATTGTTTTTCCTTTCTGGCAGATGCATGTATATTCCATAAAACAAGTTTTAACAATTATCCAGAGAGATCCATTGGCTTCCTTTTCATTCATTTGCAAGATGAAATTCCTCCACTTTTCAGGAAATATTAATCCAACTCTCTCCAAGGGACATGATATATGAAAGCGCACTCTAAATCCAGTCCTTAGTTGGAAAAAGTAAGAGCGATCTTGGAGAGTCCAGTCGTCACCCTCGTCCTTGGATTGCTGGACAAGTGCTGAAGCAGCCAAAGGCAGATGGAAAGCCAGGGAGCAGCGAGGCGTCCATGGAAAACTTGCATCTTGATCACATTAGAGGTTTTTTGCTGACACTCAGTGCCAAGGAGTCGAGGTGGTGTAAGAGGGGCCGGCTTTTCTTTCCCCACTCCACCCCTTCTCCACTCTGTTCTTCCTGTCTTCTCATAAGGTCTCCTCCCTGCTGCTTTTTGACATGCGGTATGAATCACATCACAGAAGCCTCTTCCTTGGCCTGAAAAATCCTCAACATTTTTAAACACTATCTCTCCTCTAATGTATACTCCCTACTCACTGTTTAAAAAAGTAATTTATCTTCTTTTTTACAGTTCGATTAGACTTTTTTTCTTTATGCAGCTCAGCTCTACTCGCAGGACAAGACTCCCACCAGTTGGTTCTGATTAGTTACAGACTGGTTGGCTTGTAAGTATTCTGGCTCTACACCAAAAGATCACTGTAATGTTTTGGCAGTTAAATGTTGAGTGGCCTTTATTTACTTTACTTTGGCACTTCGTAACCTTGTAACAAAGAAGAAATTAACACTGGGAAAAAAGATTGGCCCCATTATTAGGGACACTTTGCTAGGTGCAGGTTACCCTAATTCCATTCAGTCAAGAATGAACAAGATGCTGGAAACAAACTATTTGTTTTTATCACTACTGACATGCTAGCATCATGCAGTTGCTGCAGATTTGTAGATTGTATAACCAAGAAGAAAATCTTAAGGTTGTCTGTTCTACTGAGAACATTGGGGCCCTTGGGAGACACCAAACTTTTAGTTGATTTCAGCTTCATGTCATGATGCATCATGGTAATTATTGTCATAAACGGATGGACATAGTCAACAGCATTAGTTGTGACAATTAAAGAAATTAAACTTGTTCATATTGCTTAAAGTAATCTATTGATACAAGGTATTTGAGCGATAAGCTCATCAACGCAAAATGACGACTGGCCAAAGTGGAGGTAATGGAAGAGACTGGACTGTCTGAGCTACTACATTGAGTAGACTGAGGCCTAAATTGGAGCCCTGGGGAGTGCCTGTGATACATTCAGTACTCAGACTGCAACCATAGGGGAACATACAAATATTTCAGTACAAGGATTTGGAGAAGCATGGCTGCAGAAGAAGATGGCAAAGGGGGGGGTTTGGCCTAGTGTTTAGGGTGTTGCGGGTGGATCCCAGAGGTTTAGAGTTCAAGCCCCACTCCCATGGACTGCCACTCTGGGTACCTGAGCAAGACTCTTAAAGGGAAACGCTGTTTATTTTTTTTTACAATAGGCCCTTGATTTTACGTCATTACATCATGTTCTACTCACTCAAATGAGTTTTGTGTCATTTGGAGCTGTTCTGAAGATATTCCGTTCAAAGTTCCAAGTAACTTCTTCCTATGGGCAAACGACTTGAGGGCACAAACTAAACTGTTCATAATCTATTCTTTATGGTACACATGGTAAGAAGCAAGTTCTATGATTTTTCCAGACTATTCTCACCATGTCAATAACAAGAGGAAGGCCTTCCAAGGGGTAAAAATGTATCTTTGAAAGAGAGGGTTGATTTTTCTTCTTATTTCTTTGCTACACTTCAGATCAAGATGAATAACAACAAGGATATGTTTGAGACAGCAGAGAAAGCTTCAGTATTCATCCAGACAAGAATGAGTGGAGACTGACCTGTAAGATGCATGTTGCTTGTGGTCTCTCTTTAATAGTATAAGAATCAATATGTTCTAGTTTGCATAGGAAGTATTAGGTCCTATAAGCCTTATTCTTAAATGGCCTCCTTTCCGGCATTTTTTACCTTAATTTCTACTTGATGTGGAATTTTATAATCCATTACATTTTAAAAAGAATGCTAATAAATTCAATGTGTATTGTTACAACTCTTAACAATATATATATATATATATATTTAGTTATTTATGTATGTCATTCTGTTTTGTTGGTCAATGGTTTCTTTTCCATTTTGTGTAAGATTAAAGCAAAGTTGCTTTTTTGAGTTACTCTATGTTGCCCCCTTGTACCAGTCTCCTTTCACCTAACTCCCTTCTAGTTACTTCTACTGCTAGGAGTCCTTCCACTGCTAGGAGTGTCAAGACAAGCGAATAAACTGTTTAAGGTGTCAAAAAGAGCCTGAGTATGGCTGAGTGGCTGGTCACTCTGCCTCAAATCTATGATGAACCTTATGCCTATCTGCTTTCTGTAGGGGTTGTCATTGTTGGAAGGGCTCCTTGATGCACTGCTTATACCTGGACATTGCCTGCTGTATATGCTCTTTTTAGTTCTCTCCCGTTAGGCTTAGCAGGTCCCTTCAGTCCGAACCTGAATGGTTCGATGAAAGCTTTGGTTCTACAGATCAGACATTGTAGACTTGAGTCAGGTCCATATAGACACGATCTGATATTCCAGTGTAGGAGATGCTGCAGTCTTATATGCTTGATATAATGTTGCAGTAGACAATCTTTTATACCATAGTCTATAGCAGGAAAAAAATATCAATTTGTGTAACGTGGGGAGCACAGCCTTTAATTCCATATGGGGATGGAATGTATGGTGGTATGTGGTACGCAGGCTGCAGTGATGATAACAGAGCTTATTTCTCTAAACAGTTTCAATGCTCTGCTCCTCACTGCCAGATGTTGCTTTAAGTTGTGAAAGTGTAGTGCTGAACATCTGCCTTTGGTCTTCCCTGGAGCTATAGTTGTTAGTCCAAAACAAAGCGCAGCCCACAAGTGCCACCATGGCTTCTGAAATTCTACTGTCCAATCAGGTCTACATGAAGATTGCCATACAGATGTAAATCTTACATGAGATGATCCTTAGTCTGATTTTATCCACTTTGTTGGTTAGGGATCTAACAATAGGAAGAGACTGGGAAGAGCTGGTCTTTATGGGTTAGGGCGGGCATACACTGTACAATGATTCAATCTGTGTACTCAGCTACAGCTCAAACTGTACGACAAAACCACAGGGTTTAAAAGTTCACAGCTCACAATGTATTTCCTTACACTATATGACCTAATGCTCTGATATGATCTAACTGCACACACCATACATCCAAAAATCGAACGTCCGACTCAACGCCTAGAGATGACGCTAGCCAGACTTGTCAGTCTGGAAGCCAAAAGGAGAAGAAAAATTCCCTTGTTTGCACATGCGCAGTGCACAGTGTTTACGTAAAATGACTAGTAGACGCTTGTATGTCTGCTTCAACAGCAAGATTTGCTCTCAAATACCTCACGAGGGCCGACTGAATTTCAACAGGTTTGATTTTCTCTCGACTTAACTGATTCCTGAAAGGAACATGGTTGTGAGAGGCTAATCTCCCCTAGTTACCACCTATATACTGCACGACGCAGGACCCACAATGAGGCTGAAACTGCCCGATCCAAGAAATTCCTGCACGACTGGAGAATCAGCCTGAAAAAGGGCAAAAAATCAGACAGTGTATGCCCAACCCTTAGCCTTTTGCCCGGTCCGCTGCCCGCCATGCTTAACTCTCTTCTGTTTGCATTGCCTTCTCTGTTTCTTCCTCCTCGGATGGGAGATGTTAGGATTCGCTTTGAAAAGTTGCAGTTTAGGTTGGGATTTTGTTTGTGTTTTTCGACAATTCCAGCAGTTCATCATCACTGTACTGGATTATGTCCAGAGGAGTGAAAACACAAACAAAATCATGAAGAAGAACAGCAGTTCGGAAGCCACAGCAGTTATCCACACAGCCATCTTGAAGGCTTAAAAAAGTTGTCCAAACGGGAATGGAGCAATGTGGCAAACATTGACATATAAAGACCTGGTGTGGCAAAGCAGTCAAATCATGGCATGGAACCCATTATTAACCAGTAAAGGGTAAACTGACAAGTATAAATGGGATTGCACAGCTCTTAACTAATTAGCATAAGCAAGTTAACTGAATAACATGATTAGTGTGACAGGCATGAACAGGTGGAGAAGATTAAACTGGCAAACAAAAGAAAGAAAACTGCAACAGAACAACAACAAATATCCAACTGTTTAAAAATGGAATTATAAGAGCTGAAACAGACTATCTCAGAAAATGGGGGCTGATAAGTAACTATAAAAATTCAAAAGTTAAGAACTTCATTGATATGAAAAGCTGAAAAACATGAACATAGATAAGTGCACTGCATGGTAAATCCCAAATTGCAAAAAATATTAAAATAAGTCAAGACTCAAAACCCCAAAATCCTCAAGTAAATTTGTAAAACTAACAAGGAAAACTATAAATAGAAGTGATGAACTCATCAGTAAAGCAAACAAAACAATACTTAAAGACCACAACTGGATGATAGGGTGTGATAGGGTGTTATATTATTGTCATTATTTTAACAAAGAAAAAGCCCATTAAAAAAGGCCATCAAAAATTGGTGGGTTAATATAAGTGAATTTTAATCTGAAAATATTTAATTTTTGCTTGGAAAAATTGAAATTTTTCATAGTTTTAAACATGATATAGCTGATAAAACCCTTCTTGCATTAGTTAGAATCAAACAATGGCAATTAATCAATTTTCATATTCACTACTTATTAAGATTGTTCTCATTACTTTTTTTTTCTTCTGTCCTTTTAACAAATACAAAAAAATGTGTCAGCACAGCACAGCTGCATGAATTGCAATGTGCAAAACCAGTAGAGAGAATCAAAACACAAGAGAAAAGTGGAATGGAGCCCCCTCTAAGGGTCCCAACAATTCCTGGCCTCTAACCTCGGGGTCATCCAGATGTGAGGGGAAGCTGAGGGTGAGTCTTTTCTTAGGATCATCTCTGGGAAAACTGTGCACAGCCACAAATGGTGGCTCTCCAGGGACAAAGATGGGCCCTGCTGCAAGTGAAAGAGAAGCATCTAAGTTTAACAACAGTCCTCTATATATGTCAAATGCTGTTTGATGTAGTGAAAGATTTTTTAGGATCAGCAACTTACTTGTGGATACAGCTTATGATTTAGGAGGCCAGAGTGACACGACACAAGACTGAAAGTATGTATTGTCTGCAGAAATAATTCAAAATGATAGCCCTCTTCATTGCTATCCATCCAGTTTACTCACAGTGGAGCAGGTCTTTGTGTATCACAGTAAACTATCCTTGAAGAAATTAAGCTCAAAGAAAAGCAGACAAACACAAAAAAAACAAGCGCTATTTTCCCCTAACATCACTGGAGGACAAAGCTTATATCTAAAAAGAGACTTGTGCAAATCTGAAATAGCAAAGAATTCCTTGGATGTAAAATTTTGAGTATGTTTGAAATTTTATGGATGCCATATTTTTCAAGGCCTAGACTGGGTATAGTTTTTGTGGCTGATACTATAATACTTACAAAGTGTGGTAGGCCGTGGATGAGATGTGGGGGGTGCCATCTCAGGTTTTTCATAATTCTATCTCTAGAATCCCACTCTGCAGAATTTGTTAGTTCAATCTCTAATATTATGCTCTCTCTGCTTTTTCTCATAGTAGCTTCATCTGGTCCGTTCCTGTTTGGCTGTGACTCCATCCTGGAGAGAAATATCAGCTGTGCTGCTGCCATCAACACCTGTGTTTATAGATATTGAAGATCGGCCTGTTGTCCAGTGTAGTCCTGTTTCTCTGACTGTGACCGGCTGGATGTGCTCTCTTCATCCTCTGACATGGGAGTGGGCTCAGAGCTCGTCTGCCTGGCTGTGTGTTTCCTGGACGGGGCCGCCTTTTACAGCTGCTTTTTGTATCTCTGCTTCTGTCTCCTTGAACCCCAGTCGGCCTCGGCACACTGAGCCTGGTTCTGCCAGAGGTTACTTACTGTTAAAAGGGAGTTTTTCCTCTCTACTGTCGCTACAAGCATGCTTAGTGTGAGGGATTGCATTTGAGTCAATGAGTCGATGCAATCAACTGGTTTTCCTTGGATAGAAAACTTTGAATCACTTTGACTGTAAAATGCCTTGAGATGATGTGTGTTGTGAATTGGTGCTATATAAATAAACTGAATTGAATTGAAATAACTTTATATTATTAAAGAAGTATCCTAGGTCTCATTCCCACCTTATTCCGCTGTGTACAGACAGTCCTGGATGCAGGTGATGGTTTTCTGGTGGAAAAAAACAAAAACAAAAAAACAGACCTTCCAATGCTTTCAGCTAATTTAGAATGACAAAAAACAAAACATTTTTAAATAATCCTGAAACATTTTTCAAAAATAAATATCTTTCTTTTTGGCTTTATCCTTAAAAATTCTTTCACCATTCTGTATTTTTTTCCACTGCGTATTAAGTAGTTTTATGGGTGAGGGAATTTACAATGAACCTTTTTTAATGTATTCACTGTCTATAGGCCTTATAGTACTTGTGGTGGTCACTGCGCTCTAAAAATATACATGGAGAGAGAAGAATCTCCAAAACTTACTGTACCATATACAGCTAATGAAGTTAAGGAAGGCAGCCATCAGCTATTTTTGGAGTAAATGCTGATGCAGTCTTTGAAAAGTCAAACATAAATCTTTTATCAGTTTATTGTTTTATATTTCAAGCGCTAAGCTACAGAGTTAATCTAGAAGGTTCTGGGTTCGATTCCCTGCCTGGGGTCTTTCTGCATGGAGTTTGCATGTTCTCCCTGAGCATATGTGGGTTCTCTCCGGGTACTCCGGCTTCCTCCCACAGTCCAAAAACATGACTGTTAGGTTAATTAGCTTCTCTAAATTCTCCTTAGGTATGAGTGTGTGTGTGAAGGGTTGTTTGCCCTGTTTGTCTCTGTGTTGCCTTGCGATGGACTGGCAAACTGCGAGAGGCAGATGTACCCTGCCTCTCGCCCGTAGACAGCTGGAAGTAGGTACCAGCACCCCTCGTGACCCCGCTTGGGATAATGGGGACAAAATGTATGGGTGTACGGATGAATATTTGGCTTGAATACTAAGTGAATCAATTCGAAGGAATGATCACTGATTATACAGAAACCTCTGCTGATATCCTGTTGATCAGCAGTGAATATTACGTTTAGCACGGTAGGCAGCATCTGTTACAGCTCTTGACCTCCAAGCCACCAGGGGACTTAAAAGCTAACCAGCATTTCACCAGTATTTAATATCAGTTATATCCAGCTCCTATATTTGCTCAGTAACAGTGGAAAATGTATGTACATGATTGTTTTGTGTTTTAACATAAATATGCACTCTAGCATAAGAAGGTAAAAAATTTTTTATAATCACAATGGAGGAACATTGCCTTTCAGTCTACTAATATGTATATTCGAATTTCAGCAACATTGCTGTGGAAAACAAAATAACAGCACTTTGTTTGTTTTTCCTCTGTTGATGCTGGAATAACCACAAAAGTTATGTGTGTGGTTATATGGTGTTGGTTAGTAAGATAATGAAGAAGTCATTATTATTTCCCATAAAGAAATCAAACAGACATCTATCAAACATCATGGAACCAAAGATGAATATTTTTAGATGGAAGAAAAGCCCAGACAAAAGTCATTGGAGCTATTCTTAGACTGACTAGGGAAAATAATGTACCTCTGAAGTAAGAGTGGAGCAAATGATGACTTTCAGGCAGGGTAAAAATAATGCATTAGCTCTTTCCTCAAGCCCCTATGAGGGCAAGTGGAAGCCAAGAGCAGCAAAGCCAATGAACTTATTTATCTTTATAACCACTTTTAATGAGCTCTCCAACTCTTGCAGGCTTTAACAGTGGAGCATACTTAGCAAAAGTCTAAATAATGAAGGCATCAGCAAATGCCCCATATAAGTAATTGTTGCTGACTATCTGACAATCAGTTATCAGGTAATTACCCCCAAATGATGAAAATACACACACTGATAAAGTTTAAGAACTGCACTGAAGCATATTAGGTTAAAGTAAGCAAAATGATTTAATTAAGACTATCTATATTTGATATGAGTAGGTTGGGTAATAGAATAAAATTGTTGCATTTAAGATGATTAAAAAAAATAATAATTTTATTAGGGATTTAGTAGGGATCCAGGACTATTATTTTATGGGCAGTATATACAATTATACTCATTCCATCTCCAGATAATTTTATTTTCTTGGTCAAATGAAGAGCAAGTACACTTATTTTTGTAAAAAAATAATAATAATTTATTTAGATTTTTGCAGTATGGATAAGACTCAGGGTACACATCCAACCAGATTTACTTTAAAGCCTGGCTATGTAACAGTTACCGGTAAAAAAAAAAAAAAAAAGAGTTACACACCACGCTAGCCTTGTTTGGGTTAGGAAGGAGTGGCCCGAATCCTCTGCTTGACATGTTGGTGAGCTCATAGCGTAGGTCATTGCTGCCAAAGGTGGTTCTCCATGCTAATGGATTATGAGCTCTTTCCAAACACTGCTTCAGCGTTTTGGCTTAGTTAGATTCTGTTTGGATTTGTTAACAGTTCCGGAAAGGAGAATTTCAGCAGATGGTCGCTATCAACACCTAAGTAGAACCACAGGTCCTGTTATGCAACACCTAGAGTCTTTTATAAAGACCGTAGGGCACATACATTCAGACGACTGAGCTAACCATTCTAATATGCATGTAAAGTGGTACGTCACAGGTCCAGAGCAGTAACACAATAAAGAGCCATTCAAGGATCAGCTCAAAATCCCCCAATTTTTGGGAGGGGTGGGCAATGTGGACCCAAAGGAAACGACCCCGCATTCCTCGCTGATATAGTTTATTATTAGAAAAAATAAACCAGCATAGATCGTTGGCATTGAGAACACTGTGTGTTTGCCCATGTAGGAAAATGTTAGTGACATTTGTATGAAGAAAATCCCTCCCATAACTGAGTCATCCAAGTCCTCAAAATACAAAGACTCCTTTGAGTGGTTTATATAGCAAGTTTTTTAAGCCTTCTTTAAGACTTTAAAAAAAAGTTTTTTCTTTAAATGTATGTGGAAAGCAGAGCTGAAAATATGCAGAAAAAAAAAAGAAATCCTTGGGGTCATTTGGACTACAAACAAAACAAAACAAAACACCAGATTCTCATTCTGTGGCTCCAAAAATAACATCAGCCAACCACACCAAGATTCCTTTCTTGTCACTCGCTTTGCCCTGTGGTTACCAGTCCCTTTTCAAAGAAGCCCAGAGTCATGTTGGTTAATAACTGTCTTTGAGGCCTGGGTGGGATCTCAAACAGCTGCAATAGTCTTAGATAACATCTCCGAATGGATGGAGCAACTTAGGCGTACAGAGAAAGACGTCTCGTATGAAAAAATAAAACAAGTCTTCAATAATCAGGGAATTGGAGCTGTTCTGGCCCGTGTGGCTCAATCGTTGGAGACACACAGTAAGCCTTGAATTGATCGTGTCTAAGCTTTAACTGTGGGAACAGGAAGTGCATGTTATTGAGAATACAGACTACAGTGAGCTCAATCATTTAATCTTTTTAGAAAAAAGGAGAAGCAACACCAATTGTGTTTTTTGTGGAATTTATTTCGTCAAAGTTTCTGTCTTGAATTTATTTCTTATTACAAGACAGTTTTTTCAAGCAGCACACTGCAAAAACATTCTGAAAATGAGTAAAAACTTCTTCAAATAATTTGACAAAACAATTTGAGTATGGAAAATAAGATGATCTGCCAATAGAGCATTTTTACCCTTAAAATAAGATAATTTCACATTATGCACTTGAAATAAGAGACTGCTGTTGTTTTTTCTTATTTCAAATATAAATTGTCTCGTTCCATTGGCATAGTGTCTCACTTACCTGCTTAATTGCAGAAAAAAATTACTTATTTTAAGAAAAAATGACTTACTTAGACTTACATTTTTTTGCAGTGCAGTTGCACATCATTTATTTCCTTATAATCAAAATATCTATCATAAACAAGCACGGGTAAGTATGCATTTCTAACAGTATAAGAGATTTTAATAATGAAGCTACTGTATGAACCCAAAAAAATCAGAGCTGGAAGGTTTATGATGTATTTTCATTGTTAATGGGTTTTTTCAAAGGGTAAAATAAATTAAACACAAATTTGATATAATTGGGCAGAATATTTAGAGTTTTTACTGTTCTCTTTAGAGCTACACAAGTATAACAAGCTAATTTGGGAGGTTGGTTAGTTAGACAGATTTATTTGTTGCTTAACGAACAGCAGGGTCATTCCTTTCCAAATGTAGTTTTGAAACAGTGTAAGCTCTATCAGAGTTAGTGTTGGCTCTTCTTTATTTTCCTCACAGTGACTGTCTATGTTTTTAGCAACGTGAATTTCCAAACAGCCTACTTTGCCTCTACTGTAAGCATAGAGAAAATAGTGTAGCAGTGCACAGAACTCCATTACTTCATCTGCCAACCCATCAAAAGATTGTTAAATTGTTATAAAAAAAAATCCAATAAAAAAAATATATATGACAACAATCTTATTTTAACTGTTGTATTGGTTGGCTTATTAACTCAGGTTCCTATTGGTTCCAGCTTTAAAACAGTTTCACCTTAATATGGTAAGTATTAAAGTACCAAAACTAACTTTTTAGTGATTGGAAGAAAAATGAAAACACTGATAATCTTCAGGGCCCTGTGCACCGTATGTTTTATTGTTATGTGTTAAAACATCTACATGACATTTTC
>NW_015150585.1:1028291-1061801 GCF_000732505.1 Cyprinodon variegatus
GAAAATGTGATGTCCCTAGGGCTGTAGCCTTCTTTTAAGCAGCAGTAGCAGCAGGTGAAAACGCAGAGAAATCTCCAGCCACTCTGTTACTTTCTCCCCATCTTGAAGAAACACTATGTTGAAAATAGTTCCAAAAAACTGAAGCTTATATAAACATATATATATATCTGATCCTCATTAACAGGCCCAGGCCTTAATAAGACATTTAGATGTCCATTTCAAACATATACATATAAGTAAGAGCAGAAACATAAAAAACAGCACACAACAATAAAGTATAGGTGCTAGCGATAAAGTTGTATATTGGGAATTTTTCTGATATGTGATTTCAGTTAAATGTATAAATGACGGCAAAAAAAAATGTAACTCAGCATTCTGCAAGTCTTCCAGCTTAAAATTCTGTGCACACTAAGATAAATAAAGTTTATATTACATTCAGCAACTGCAAACACAATAAAATAATTTATTTTAATCCCAAAATCCTATTAAGCAAACCTGCATCCGGCTACATCTGCTATTCTAGAATGTCTTTTACAAGGAAAACCTGTCCAAGGTATCAGAACTTAAAATGGATATTTAATCCGATTAACACTTTCTCAATAAATTCAAACCACTCAATATTCTTACAAGTTTTTGCTGCATTAAGCAACAAGCCTCATCGCTGAATATATGGTTTACAGTCATTACCACATGCTATCCAATATTTGCAGCAATTATATTGCCTACAGTGATACTGTAAATGCGATATCTTAGTGGTGTATTGTAAACCCATAAGGTATAAATTATAAGTTATTGTCAATATTCTCATATTGACCCAAACCCTAATGAAGTTGTGGTAAACTTTAGGTCACAGCTGTACCAAACCATTAATCCAGCAAATATTTCCCACATACAACAAGCAAACCGCTCCACCTTTTTTCAAAAGGTTCACAGTCAAGGTTAGCTTAAAAAGGAAAATTCTTTTCAAAAGCAAACTGGAGTCCACTGGATATCCAAATATAGAGCTAAAAGGGGGAACCTGTTGTTTTGGGCTCTGACAGTATAATTAAGGCATGCATTGTGTGGTAACTACCAAGGCAGCAGCTAAAAAAGTAAGAGTGGTGAGCATTAGCCAGACATGAATGATAAGAATTTTTATAGGTGTCCTAAACAGATGAACAAATCGTTGGGTAATGGAAAAAAACAAGATATCCTACATCTAGAACCGATATCTATTAACTGAAGAACTCTGAAATGATGGTTATGTTCTGCAGGAAACATGTATAAATTCAGAGGGATTATTATCATGGGCTTTCTCTGTCTAGATGTAAGCAAACAGCTTAGTCACCACATCACACAGTTCTCTACTTTTTATGGATATGGCCCAACTGAAACTGTTTAAATGATGGAAAGACCCTAGTAAAATGTGGCTGTGGTCGATTTACTGCAAAAAAACTCATTCCTTTTGTAAAAAGTTTTAATGATCCAATTAAATATTTAAATTACGTTCTGAAAAAAGTTAGAAATGTAATATCTGCTATATGTGAACCATGGGCGAGGGGGCATTTTGGTTTGAGTTGTTGATTTGCTTCATGGAGGTTGTGATTGCTTTAAAGCTTACTTTAGGTTGGCACTTGAAAAAAAATTGTTTTTCATATTTAGCAGAATAGCTGTACAAATTAAAAAAATTAATACTTTTTGTAAAATAAAAAGCCAGAGCTATTAAATTAGTGAACCGTTGAATTATCCCTGTTGAAATGGCTATGATTACATAAAGTGATTATGATTATGGTTCATATTTTGGACACCGTTTCTAAGGAAATTCAATAAAATTTTCCTAGTTTGTACAATAGATATGTTTGTTGTTCTCCTGACTGCAGTAGTGAGAGTAGTTAATACCACTGGGTGATTTAAAAAAGCAGTGTGAAGCTACTAGAAAGATTAGCCTAAGAAATTTAAAGTTGTCTCTAAGAACATTTGAAATAAGAGATAGTTGTTGAAAGATGGGCGTAATTAAAACATCTGCGAACAGGCTATACAAGTAAGGTAATAGAACACAGTTTCCAAAACAGAAAAACACCATGATCCCTGGAAATATGTCCTTTGGACAAATAAATCTAAACTAAATACATCTGAACACCAGAATAATACATACAAAGGTTCCTACTGTGAAGCATGAAGGTGGACCTGTCATGGTTTGAGGTTTATTTACTGCCAGATGACCATCACACCTTCGTAGAAGCCAAAATGAATTTTAGTCTTTATCAGAGTAAGAGCCCTTCACCCTGTGTAAAAAGAAAATAAAAGCAGATGTAGACAAGATATATTCACCAACAACTGGCTGAGAATTAACAACTGGAAAGTCACAACTGGAACAACTGGAAAGTCACAGGCCAAGTCAAAACCCAGATCTGCAGCTTATTGAGATTCTGTAGAGTTATGTAAAATAGGCTGTGCATGCAAATATCCTGTGAAACTGAAGAGTGAGAGGAACCGTCTGTAGAATGATTTTAGAAGATGGCTACAAAAAAGCTCCTCATTGAATTTATTTGAGCTAAAGGAATAAGAGTGGGGGCAACAATAGCTGTTATGGGATAGGACAGGGGTCTACAACCATTAAAATCTAAAGAGCTATTGGGCCCTGAGTCTGGCTTAGCTAACGTCATTTAGAGATTTTAAATAACTGCTAGGGGGAATTCGCTACCATTTTAAACAAACAAGCTTAAATTTTCTTCTAAAATTTTGATTTAAAAAGCAAAAACAAACAAACAAAAAAATTATGTCCAAGTAAGAAAAGTATACCCTCTGGGCTATGGTATCCTATCATTTTCCTCAGCAAAACAAACATGTATGTGTTTTAAGAAAATTATCCCTGCAAATCTTGTCTGATTTCTCAGTAAGCCTGAGAAAATAACTTTCGCAAAAAGAACATTTTTAACCTTTCAGTCAAAATTTGAGCATAGTATAAATTCCTAACAATTTAGAGATTTTGACAATTTGTGTTTGAATACATTTTATAGCAGTAAAATTGTGTAGAACTTAATGTTTTAGCTGTTTGGTGCATGGGAGTGTAAGAACTGAATTCATCACATCCTTCAGGACTGCACATTGCTGACACTATGAGTCGTGAAGGTATCCGAGGAAAGGCAAACATAATATTTATCCTTGTTTTGCGCTCCCTATGACGAATGACTCGGCCCAGACCCCGAGCAGACCAAGACAGTGACGCACTACACCTCTTCACCAAGAATGCTGCTGAACACATGCTGCACTGGCAATGATTCCTCTAGTAGGGATCCAGGACAGCATGTTGTCCTTGGATACAGTTGCCAAAGCAGCATCAGCAGGAAGCACTTACAGTCAGATTCAGGAGATGAGAGGCAATTAGCTGCTTCATCACATGATAAGAGTGATAAATCCCTTGGCAGTTGTATTTGAACATGTTCGCTAACACTTCAGGAGCAATGTAACCTGACAAAACATCAGCACTGTTGCTAATTGATACTTTCAGAACTACAGCTGTTTTAAAAATGCATGATATGTAATGTTTTAATTTAAAGTTGATGAGCATGGAAAATGAAAATCATATGTAACTGCTGTCGCAGCTGCATTACATGCCTGCCATTAGAGATTACGCTTCATTTATAGAATCCAGGGTAATACTTGAATTTACAGTGGCTTACAAATGCAGCGATACTATTTTTAGCTTTTTCCATATTGTCACATCAAACAACATAAGTGTGAATGTATTTTATAAAAACTAAAATAGGTGCAAACATTGAAGTTGAAGGAAACTTATACATAATTGTATACATTTTTATTATTTTTTTTCTTTTAATGCAGAAGTATAGTCTTTGTACTGAGCCTGTTTTACTCTTAGAGCCCCTAAATTTAACTCAGTGAAATAGGTGCTGGAAAACAGAGGTATACAGTTTGGTTTACGGAGTTGTACATATAAAATTTTTTACAATGTCAGCCATTTTCCTTTTCATTTACAGCTACACATTCATATTGGTATTTCACATGAAATCCAAATAAAATACTCTGGGGTATTTGCTTGTTATCTGACGTATTCTGAAAAAGTCCAAGGGGGATTATGAGTATTCATTAAATGGTATTTTTATTGTCACGAGACTCACAGTAGATCTAGCTAAGAGGAAGAAGTGACGCTTCAAAGGCTTAAGACAAATGGTTAACACGCAGCAATGGCAGGAAATGGGAATGTTCTGCTTTAGTTTCCTTTTCAGAGCTCTTTCAGTTGTTAATAATTACTTCCGCAGCTCAGTCCCTTTTGTACACAGGAGGTAAATCTTCAAAACTAAATGCTTCAAGCATTTCTTTATCAGGAGAGTCTGTAACCTAATTTATTAGATTTAGTTAATTAGTTTTGTGAGAAACTGTATTGTTAAATATGTTTACACTGGAAGCCTATCAGAGTGCATTCCCCTTCTTGCTGAATGAGCTCTGAGGAAAGGCACCAGCTTCCCTGCACCTCAGAGGTCACATTCAGCAATGACGCCTTTTCTCCACCAAGCGGCGCCAAACTCTCCGCAGACACCCAGCATTCCATCCGCTGTGCTACATTCAAGGAAGCTAGTTCTTTTCTCATTCCTACTTGAAAGTAACAGCAAGTATGAACATCTTATTATTCGTTTAAATGTTAGACTCCAAAATCAGAAAAATACTGGAGTAGTTTTAATAAAGCAATTTTTTACTTAAATTTGAGTAAAAACATTAAAACCTACTGTTACACTTACTTAGATTAATCTCTTGATCCTTTTTTTTTATTTAAGTAACCAGAATTGACATAGCAGAGATACACCAAAAGGTTTGTGTTAAAATCATAAGCCTCTTTTATATCTAATATGCTTTCCTGCTAAGCCTTTTGGAAGTCACATGACTATGTATTGTGAAATATTTCCACTACACAGGCTACGGTAATACACACTCAAAGTATGTTAAACTCACTACTGGAAACATTTTTTTTATTATTATTATTCAGTTGGAAATAATTTAAAATGTGCTTCTTTCTATTGTTTTCAAGCACATTTAAAACATTTTAAATGTAAAGCTGTTCATGAAATAATGTTTTGTTTTTATAATGTTTTTTTTGTCTTTTATATAAATAAACTGGTGTGATAACTTAGTAGACATTTGATTGTTTTTTTTTTTGTATACGTGTATTTTGAATTAATAGCCCCCTGGAGAAAACTCCACCAGCCGCCACTGGCTGAGACGCTACCGTTTACTGTTAGAAAATGAACATCCAGCTCTCCCATCTTTCGGTCCATGATATACACACACACCTCATAGGATCATCACCATCATAGGATGGGCCCAAATATAAATGATAAACACAGACATGTATCTATATCGAAGTGTTTTTATTGTTTTTCCTTTTACAGATGCACATTTCAAGTTTTCAGTTTCAAGTTGATGTTTGCTGATAGATGTTTAATGAAGATAAATTGTGCCTTCATCGGTCGTAGATTAGAGATATACAGTTAAATTCGCAAGTGGGCAAATTCAATTCAGTTTGGTTCAGGTAGATATTTCATGATGCAGATAATAACAATCTGATTGTACAATTTATTTATGAAGCTTTATAATAATAAATAAGTGCTATAAAATATTTGCCCGCATGCTTGCATGAATTATCTGTGCCCATGCTTTTTCTAAAATAAATAATTGCCCCAAAATTTTTTTGCTCGCACGCTCGCATTTTATTTGGTGCCCTATTGTGCTCCTGTATAGCTGTGGGTTAGCTGACGCCTCTGGAAAGAGGGCGAAATCGGAATTTGTAGGACAGCGCAATAACGTAACTATCGGTAAACAGAATGCAGCTGCTTAGGGGCCCCCAACCTCTTAGGGGCTCTGTCACTGACATCTTGTTCTGCAATTTTGGATGACAACGTCTCTTTGTAGATGTAATGGTGCAAAAAATTCCTCTTAAACCCTTTTTTCTCAGAATTTTTTCTCAGAATTCTGACTGTAATCTCAGAATTCTGACTTTTTTTCTCAGAATTCAGACTGAAATCTCAGAATTCTGACTTTTTTTCCTCAGAATTCTGACTGTAATCTCAGAATTCTGACTAAAATCTCAGAATTCTGACTAAAATCTCAGAATTCTGTCTTCTTTCTCAGAATTCTGACTGTAATCTCAGAATTTTATCTTCTTTCTCAGAATTCTTACTGAAATGTCAGATGCCATTCTGACTGAAATGTCAGAATTCTGTCTTTTTCCTCAGAATTTTGACTTTAATCTCACAATAGGGGGTAGGGGATGGAGGTATTCTACTTTATATGGGACCCACACAGATAATGTTGCTTACTGGCCTATTATTGTGTCGTTACATTGGTACAGCACACAACCACAGACAAAAAACAATAGCAACAAACTAACAAACATATTTTTACATATTTACAGCAGATTTCGGAGCACATCGTTTAAACATATATAACATCCAACAATGAACTCAATGTAGGCTAAAAGTATTTCAAAACGACACATGTTTGTATGCGGGCTGTTGGTTTGTATGTTATGTCCTACAGTCCTTAAAGGCAGCACGCAGATCTTCCTCGGCAGTAGGGAGGTGTATCATTTGTCTTCCGTGTTTACCTGAAGCCGTTGGAGTTTCTTAAAGACGGTTTCTAAATCTACAAACTAGCAAATAATGTTAACTCCCGGGTGACCCATAAACAGAGAAGAAAACCAAGACTCAAAAAGTTTTTATAAGTATACTTTAAAAGTAAAATTTTACTCCTCCCCCCCCCCCACCGAACTCTCAGCAATGGGATGTTGTAGCAGCGCAGAGGTGAGTTGTTCTGATGGCTTCTGGTTTAACAGCCCTGTCGGTGGGCAATGTAAAATGTGACGTCCTCTCCAGCAGCTGTGGCAGCTCTTTGTTTCAAACTCCTCAGTAGTTGGTTGTTTGGCTGCTGCAGAGAGAGAGGCGCTCCCACCAAAAACACACCAACAATAACCGCTCCTGTGTTTTCTCACCATGCCTTGGCAGGGGAAACGGGACTGGAAGCCGCTGAAGGATCGCAGCTGCACGGATATACCATGGCTTCTCATATTCATACTGTTTTGTGTTGGCATGGTAAGTCTGGAGGGTAATGATGGATATCTAGGATTAGTTATCAGGGGCGGCTCTAGACCAAGTTTACCAGGGGGCCAGGGTGGGGCTGCTGTTTGTATCTCAATCAGAGGTGTCAAGTAACTAAGTACAAATACTTTGTTACTATACTTAAGTACACTTTTTAGGTATCTATACTTTACTCCATTAATTATTTTTCTTCCTACATCTGACTTCTACTCATTGCATTTTCACACAAGTATCTGTACTTTTTATTCCTTACATTTTTAAAATGTTACTCGATACTCTTGGCTTCGGTTTAATGTTTATATATATTTATTTCACGTCATCTGTGCCATCCAATGCAGATCATTGGTGCATCCACATCTAACGAAAAGTAGTGTAATTGATGAGTCATATAACGCAAACACTCATTGGTTAACTAAAGGAAATCATCCAAAGCATGCAGTTCTTCAAACTGCAAACATGAATAGTCTATCTATGCCATGCTACAATGAAATTCAGAAAAATTCAAAAATGTCTGAAAGGTCGGACACAGGCGAGAGCGTATCGGAGACCAACAAGACCTCCCTCATCCTTGGTCTCAAAGAATTTTTGCAAATTGTTTTTTTTTTTAGAATTTTTTCAATTCATATAGCGGCATCCGGCAGTTTTTTTTAAAGGTTACTTTATACTTTTATACTTTAAGTAATTTTTGGAGCACATACTTTTTCACTTTTACTTGAAAAAAGAGGTTAAGTTGATACTTCAACTTTTACCAGTGCTTTTCAACTGCAGGATCTACTGTATACTTACACCTAAGTTACAAATGTGTGTACTTTTTACACCACTGATCTTAATATGGCTTAAGTTTTAAGGTGACTGCATTTTAAAAATAATAAATTGTAAAGTTGAATGATTAAATTGGTCCAAGTGAATTATCAGTTACATGCTGCAAAAATTGTCCGTTTAATCAGGGTCCCGTATGGAGATTGATACTCTAAGAAAGAGAATATTGCGTGTGAGAGGATTTTACTTCAAATAAGAGCAGTAATCTGCCAGTGCAGTGAGACAATTGCACTTTGCAAGACTTCTTGAAATCAGATGTTCTCATAACAAAAAGTATATAAATCTCAAAAAAAGATCTAAGATTTAAGTGCAGTCCATTCAGTCAATAGATATAATCTTATGACCTATTTTGTATGACACAGTAAAAGGTAATCTAAAATGTAAAAACTTCTTCAAATGAGTGGGTAAATTTGATGATTAACTAAGAAAATTGTATTTCCCCCTCAAAATAAGATAATTACATATAAACTACTTGAAATAAGATGGATTTTTTTTTTACTGAAATCCTCTTTTAACATTAGTAAATTGTCTTACCTACCTGCTCAAATTGAGGTAAAATAAACCCCTTTTCAAGAAAATTGACTTGTATGTTACTTATGTTTGCCTGTTTTCTTTAGATTTCAGTTCACTGCAGCGTTGCTCTTAAGCATTTAACTCTACATTCACATTTCAATTGTGAACTTAATGTTTTGCATTATGTGGACAAATCCACAGTATTTTTTAAAGTATGGGATTTTTCTTAATCACTTTCTAAAGCAAGCAGGGAATAAAGAAAACCAAAATATTGAATTTTACTGACATCTCTTTTTAAATTTCCTAGCAAACAAACTTCTGATGTGACTGGATAAAGGAAGTGGCTTTCATTAGTGATGTATGTTTAATTTACATGCTTTATCTTAGATTTTAAGGTATTTTACCCTGAGGTGGTTCTTGCATGAAAAGTGCCCTGACTGGAACCTTCATTTGCATTACAATCATAGTCGGGGAACTTTCCTGGGACAGAATAAAATGCTGTTTGGTTCCATACAAGGTATCCTTAGGTAAAGATGCCAAAGTCTACAAGAGAATTTTAGATATTTTGCCATTTAATCTGGAGTATTTCATTCCTAATAAAAAAAAAAAAAATCCAAGTTGGTTGCAGTGCCACAATTTATCCTTACAAAGAAAATAACCTTAATATATACGCTCTAAAAATGTGTTGTCTGAGAAACCCACAGGTAATACTTTCCATATCCAGACAGGTTTAAGGTTAGTTGTCCAAAAAGTTATGAGAATTACGTCACATAAAAATGTGTGATCAAAAATATGTGTTGAAACATAGAATTCATGTTATGAAAGCTTTTCAACCCACAGCTATCAATAAAGAGAAAAGTATCCAAACTTTTTTTATAAGCTTAGAAAACAGTTTTCCAACATTCTATTATATGATTGATAACATTGTTCACTCATGTTTTTTTTGTTTGTTTTTTTAAAGAAATATCTATAATATTTTCATGGTAAAATAATCCTATTCGCAAACACCAAAGATTAGAAATAAAAACATAGCAGTCGGCAGAGCACAAATGTGCGTGTTTTAGTGTTTTCACTTTTTGGGAAACCTTGTGGATATTTTGGGGTTTGACTCACATCATGATAAAATCTGGATGGTATTCTCTCAGTGTTCTTATAGAACCTTCTTACATTGTAAGTAGAGCAGATAAAACTTTTGTGGTAAGTCTACCAGTTTAACACGTTTTGAGACATTTTTGCCCAATCTTTGTAAAATAGCTGAAGCTTAGACTGATTGGATGAAGGAAGTCTTTTAAAAGCAGGGTCTGTACTCACAAAAAAAATCCTGAAGTACTTTTGAAGAACTCTGACTTCAGCCTAAAAATTCTTGCCAAAGATTGATTCAGATAGTTGCTTAGAGCAGCTCTAAGCATAGACTTAACAAAGCTTCTGATCTTAGTGAGGAGGTGTGGTTGGCCCCTTTGCTATGAGTGACACTGGCTTCTAAGAGCTGTGATTGGTTGATACATGAAACAAACAAAAAAAAATTACAAATGCTCCTATTTAAAATGTCCTGATTATAACATTAAGAACTGCATTAAGAATTGTGTCTCATGATGATAAAACTTAACATTATTAAAATTTCCAGCTGTATTAGAATGTTTGGCATTATTTTGATTTAATCTAGTAATTTTTATAATTTTGTTTACCGTAAATCNTCTATTTCTATTTGATCAAAACAGACTACCAGTGGAATGAATAAAAACAAGAATTTGTGTCTCTTTGAACCTATAAAATACTAGGTTCATTTATTGAAAAAGTACAGTTACCATAACGGTATACAAAATATTTTTCATACATCTTTCAGCAGCTGCAATTTTTCAGCACGGCAATACGAAAAAAAAGAAAAAGAAACAGAATGGAATCTTGGCCAAACTGAATTGTGAAACAAAGTTTAAAAAAAAAAAAAAATTATGGAAACTGTTCTGCCATCACAGCGAAATTTTATTTGAGGCAGGTTAAAAGGCAGTAGGCTACCAGTATCATATATTTCAAAGGAAATTCAGAACAACGAAAGCCAACGAAATTCTGTCATTTTAAAACTGCCTGGTTACCACCAGACCTACCGGTAATCACATGTCTTTCAGATGAGAACGATTGTGTAAGGGCCACTACGATCTCTGTGTAAGGATGGGACTTCCCATGCTAATGGCTTGGCTTCGTTAGCAAACATTGCCCCCCTGTGGTACTTGTATCTTACTATCACAAGTTGTTAAGGACAGCCAGGAACATCTTTGGTTCTAATTTTAGCCCCGGCCTGTATACGAGTACTGCCATTATTTACCTCCGCCGACAGCGAGACCGGCCATTATTAGAGACCCGTCCACTAATGGAATACAGGCCAATATTAGAGAATTTACGGTATATAATATTTACGTAAACTCACCTATGTTCATTTTGTTTTCATTGGTTGTTTGTTTAAGCCACTTCTTAGAAAAAAACAAATATAAAATATAGAAATGTGGAGAAAATAATGCTGAAGCAGCGCATCTCTCCATACAGCTTTGTGAGAGAAATCCTGGAGTGTTGAAAGATAAACTGGTCCCTTGATCATAGTGTGAAGATGCCGACTTTATGGTGCATTTGTTAGACTAAGACTAACTTTATTGTCAGAAATTTTGATGCGTACTGCTTTCAACAGTGAATGAACAGCTTACAACAGTGAAGCAGGGGGGAGTGGCGGCCTAGTGGTTAGGGCATTTCGCTTGGAATCCAGAGGTTCTGAGTTCAAACCCCACGGACTGCCCCTCTAGGTCCCCGAGCAATGGGGGTTAAGGGTTTTACTCAGGAACCCAGAGTGCAGACTGTGGGGATCGACCGGGTACTTGCAACCTTCTCAAAGCACAAATGCACTGATCTAACCCACTAGGCCAACACTCCGTCTAAAAGTAGGAATGCTTTGTGCTGATATCATATCGGGTCAATATCGGTATCAGTCAGTGCTCAAGGCAATATCAGTATCGTAATGGAAAAAAAAAAGTTCAATCAGGACTTCCCTAAAGTACACTGAAGTTTGTGGTTGTAACTAGAGATGCAGAAATCAGTTATTAAAAGTTCATTAAAAACTCATTTTGGTTGCATACAAAGTTTTATTATTTTGTTTCTTATAATTTGTTTCTGTTCACTTTGTAAATTAATAAAGCCCATTGTGTATACTTACAGTAACAAGGAAATATGTCAGTAATGAAGATAAGTCCAAGATCCAGTGTAGGGGACGAAATAAAAGATTCTAAGAGGGATATCCATGGACTCGGGCTCTTAGATACAGTCATACTTTCTGCCTTGTAGAGAGTAATTTAGAATGGTTTGGATGTGAAGAAACCATGTGGATCGATGCACCCTAGGTTGTAATATGACTTAGAGTTCAAGAAGTGTAAACATTTGAACAAAAATTTGAAATCTATACACAGTGTGCAGCTGTATAGAGGTGTTTGTTTCATAACATGATGTACGTCTCGGTATTTAATACAGAGAATAGAGGGAACGGCCAGCCTATCTGATCTGTTACAAATACACTCAGAACCGTGAATATTAGACGCTGGCAAGTTCCTTAATGTTGTTCCCTTGGTCATTATGTTCTCTTGTCTGTTTTGTCTGCAGGCCTTTATTTGTGGCTTTGCCATTGCCACAGGAGGTGCCTCCCGTCTCGTTTCTGGATATGATAGTTATGGCAACACCTGTGGCCGGAATAACACCCACAAGAAGATTGAGGGAGTACCTCTTAGTGGGGCCGACATGACCACGAAAAAGTCAGTAAATCTGTTTTCTACTCATTCTTTCTCAGTTTATTTGGGTGTCAATTTTTTTTCCAGCTTTAATTGTCATTACTCAGTTAAAAGTACAGAGCAACGAAATGAACTCTCTACATTTAACCCATCCCTTTGGGGAGCAGTGGGCTGCCATCATGCGGCGCCCGGGGAACAGTGTGGGGTTAAGGGTCTTTGCACAGGAACCCAGAGTGGCAGTCTGTGGGAGTGGGTTTCAAACCCACAACCTCAGGATTCCAAGCTCTATGCGCTAACCACTAGGCCACCACTCCCCCAACTAGGTTACCCCTTAACCAGGGCTGTGCCAGAACATATGTCCGCCCTAGCCCTTTATATAGCACTATACAGAGGTTACGCCATTTTACATGCGTGTAAATGTAAGA
Source organism: Cyprinodon variegatus (assembly GCF_000732505.1). Lineage (NCBI taxonomy): Eukaryota > Metazoa > Chordata > Actinopteri > Cyprinodontiformes > Cyprinodontidae > Cyprinodon > Cyprinodon variegatus. The sequence goes on from NW_015150585.1 coordinate 1,040,898, forward strand.
GCTAATTTTTATTATTTGTCCTAAATCTTTCAAAATTGTGGGGGCTGGAGCTGGAACTCCAGCATACAGGCCACCAGCCTAGCTTCACTGAAACAAAGGAGTCTGCTTTATTGATGGGCTGATTGCCATGTAGGGTTTGTTGACAAAAAGAAGCATTTCAGCAACAAAGCAGAGTTTGTCTAATGGGCTGGTAAATGTCAGCATCTTTAAGTTTCTTCCCTCGCTGACATTGCGACCACAGAAAAAGTATTGCATCTTTGGTTGGCACTGTATGACAATTTACAGTTTTAAAATCTAAAATGTTCTCTTTTTTTCTTTTTGTTTAGATATGTTTTCTTTCTAGATCCTTGCAACTTTGACCTGATCAACAGAAAAATAAAGTCCATTGCCTTGTGTGTCTCCAAATGTCCTGAAACAAAACTAGAAACATACAGAGACTTAAAAAATTTTGCCATCAATAATGGTGAGTGAATATTTAGAGCAGGAAATACCCAAGTTTAAGTTAGTTCCATTGTTGTAAAAGTAATGTGTTGTTAGACTGCATTTTTACCAAAGGCTTAGACATGGTAAGTTCTGAGTGGACACGATGACTGCAGCTTTTATTCCTCATGCAGCATTTCCGCTTGTAGCTGATATTCTTGCTGATTCTAGGAGGGGTAATGGGCTCAGACTGCACACAACGCGACATGTAAAATTAGAAAACAGCCGTTTTCAACATTTTCAAAGGCTCTTTGTGTCACCCAACAGTTGCAGTACTTTCATAGTGACAGCTTTCAGTTTTTCACAATGGTTTTTATTATTGTGACCTTTATGTGCTAAATCATGAGACGTCTCTAGAGGTTTATATCTTTCTAGGTGTGTTCTGAGGAAATTTAGGTGGCATGGATGTTAAAATTATGTGATTTGGCTTCACGGATGCATCAAACATAAACCAGGAAGTTAATTAGAGTTATCCTTTGGCTGCTGATTATTTCATTCTTATAGATTGAGGAATGATAAGTTGTCTGTACATTCCTGAACATTTTTTTTTTCATTATCATTATTTTGCTTTTTCATTTTTTTTTTATTGTTTTTCTATCTTGTTAGGCTCTGAACTCTGCTCGTATGATATTCCTCCGGCAAAATATGACTGGAGTGCAGAAAGAACAACTAAATGTCCAAAACTTCCTGTTCCACCAAGGTGAGTTGTTTCAAGCCTTTTTTGTTTTTTTTTTCTTTTAATGTGTTTGTATTTTCTACTCTAAATGAGAATAAATTAGTGTTCATGCCCATTTAGCTCTAGCCATATTTTATCATAATGAAAAAGACAAAGAAAAATATGTTTAATTGGACAATTTGTAGTTTATCTAAAAAAAGTATAATAATGCAGTCTAAATAAAATAATCTAAAAAGTATATCATACTGAAGCAGAGATCCTGTGGCACACTGTAAATTAGACTTCTCGTGCCTTAAACAAACAAAAAAAAGAAATATGACTTTCTTCTTCCAGGTCATCGATAAATATCAGATTTGGGAAAGCTATAACAGCACACGCTAGTACTACTGTCAGAGATAGTGAAGATTTTTCCTTATCAACCAGCATTAATTCAAAGATATATACATTTTTTAAAACATAATGAAAGCACAAGTCTTTGTCAACCAGACCTAGAATTATTATTTGCACAAAATCACGTTGGTTTTGGTTGTCAAAAAAGCTGTTTCCCATGCATTTAACACAAGTATTTAACACTTTCAGCAGACTTCTTTTAACATAATAACTTTAGTTTTTATAGCAAATACTGATCAAGTTTATATAGATAGACCGATACATCTGCCAGCTAATATTTATGGCTTTTTGTTCTAGTATTTGGATGGGGTGATACTTGCATATGTTGGCTGACTCATAAGCACATTAGATCATTTGGAGTGCACGCATTGACAAATGATCATTGTTTCGTTTCTATTATCATTGAAATTAAAGAAGAAAAATAAATATCAACTCCAAAAATTGCCCAAGAAATGGCACATATCCAGGATCAGTGATACAATGTAAAGATAATCTGCATTTGCCTTAAAAAAACAGTACAGCCGATCTTTAGCTGCAGCTGGCCAAAAAGGTTAGCGTTAGTGACCTGTATTCTGATAATTATTAGCTTTACTAACACTAAAACGCTTAAGAGATAATAAAGATAATAGAAGCTAAAGCTTGCGATGCACTGTGCAATATTTTCAATCGTCGCTCATACCCCCAACTTAGATTGTCCGAATCAATCGCAGAGTTCAAAAATTCACAGCTTTCAATTAATGTCCTCACAAAGTACGAACTGATGCTCTGATGCCATCTGACTAGTCACACTGTACCTCCTCAAAGAGGTCAAGGTCTTGAACAAACCTGACATGCAATGCAATAAATAAAGGTAGCTAGTAATAGAAGAAGAAACCTCAGTTTTTGTTTCACTCATGCGTAATATGAAAATCTCAGAGGAGAGAGTCCTCAGTCTGGTCATGTCACTGCTTTAACGTGCGTTTTACTCATGAGCCATGACCAAAAATTTTAACCCCCACTGTTTTCGTTGTCATTCCACCGTCACAAGTACAGCACAACGAAATTCACTCTCTGCATTTAACCCATCCCTTTGGGTAGCAGTGGCTGCCATTTTCAGCGCCTGGGGAGCAGTGTGGGGTTAAGGGTCTTTGCACAGGAACCCAGAGTGGTCGTCTATGGGAGTGGGTTTCAAACCCACAACCTCAGGGTTCCAAGCACTATACTCTAACAACTTGGCCACCACTCCCCCAACTAGGTTACCCCTTAACCAGGGCTGTGTCCGAACGTCCGCCCTAACCCTATATATAGCACTATACAGGGGTTACGCCATTTTACATGAGTGTCCAAATGTCAAGTTGAATGGGAAAGTAGTACATCCAAATTTCCCACAATGCACCTTGAAAAGTAGTGTGGAACTACGGTCACTAGATATCCCAGATTGCTTTGCAAGAGCTCTCTTTAAAAAGCATCATGGCTGCTTTTTGATCCGTGTTCTTCTTTGTTATTCTGTGGGTTCGGGCTGAGGGTCATATCTTGGTAGGTTTGTAGTTGTACTATCTATTTTCCAAGTCCTGTGTGAGAGCCAAAGCTTGGAATATTGTTTTATATCTTGCACTACATTGAATTTTTGTACAACTATATCCCACCCGTCTGCTTTGTTTCAGTCAGTTCAGAACCTGATACTGAGGATTCAGTCTCATATACGTTTTAGAAATGTCCCTACTTCAGCAATACTGTCTTAGTTGCGTCTTCCACAAAAATCCCAATGAAATAAAGTTTAATGTTTGAACTCACAAAATGTTCTGCTTTTCGTCCATCATATAATGCTACACTCAAAATATTTTCACTGATGAATTTGTACCAATGCACGCCTATATAGAGTAAAACATTTCTTTATCCATTCTGTGTATTTTACAAGTGCTACAGTCTTGGTATCCTGGACAACTCAAACAACACGCTGTCACTCCTATTACAGAGAATATTCATAATCATCATGTAGCTACGGCACCAGGCCCTGAAATACAAACATCCAATAGATCTAAACATCTCAGAAGCTCAGGGATGAAGTTGCATTAAAAGAAAAAAATTACACAAAAGGAAGTTTTTTTTAATGTTCCTGATGCCCGTGTGCAAAACCAAGCATCAGCACTGCTGCATTTCATCAGCATAGGATGGCTGCAGCTCGCAGTATGATGGGAAGGTGTATCCTACCGGTTATATACTTTTCACTTTAAGCGTTTTCTCTCACTAGATGAATAAATGGTTAAAACAAAAAATAAAATTTTTGAACTTTACTTGTTTTTTTCAAAATACTGTCCTTTTCCTTTTAGTAAAGCTGCTCCAATCTTCCATCGCTGTATCCCAGTGGACATTTCCTGCTATGCTGAATTTGCCCAGGCCTTCATCACATTTGTCAATGACAACACCGTGCTGCGACGAGTCGTTGCCGGGGTGATGACCAGCAAGGAGATCATCATGGGTCTTTGTGTTCTGGCTCTGGGTATAAAACTTTGTTATATGTAACATATCGTATATGCAATGGACCTTTTAAGTGGTTACTGAAGTGATATCAAAATAAAACATGCTTGAGAGATTTGCTTTGCTACATCCCCACTGCTCAGCTCCGGCTGCTCATGAGGATTCAGCAGGAAGGAAATATTTGCAATTGAAGCTAAATATGGTGCTTAAAAGAAAAACAGGAAGTCTGGGTGATTACCAGCATTGGATCCTCTAAAGTTGGGCCTTTGGGTAATGATTTAATATCTGCTTTGAGTTTGCCTCTTGGTACAGCTCTGTATCAGACCTGATCTTAATCTGAATTATTTGATGTGTCTGTTTTGTGTGTGATACACATTTTTTATGAGTCCAAGGTCTGTCTGTTATTCACTCTGAAGGGTTTCTATCTAATGGAAATTCAAGCATTAGCATACTAATCTTAGGCATTTAGAAAAGCATTTTCTGCAGGATACATACAGACATAAAAAAAAAAAGAGGAAAAATATTTGGGTAGATGTTTATTTCAGAGTTGCAGCTCCAAGTTAATTGTCTTTGTTATATATCACTTTTATCTTTTTGCTTCAGTCCTGTCCCTGATCATGATGGTTGTTATTCGTTACATCTCCAAACTGCTGGTTTGGATTCTCACAGTTCTGGTAATCATCGGCTCTGTAGGTAACTGGCTTTATTCTGCTACCCTCCATAAATTGCCCACAGAAAACTGCAGTAATTTCTGTTTTGCATTAACTTTATGAGTTCTTTTTTCAAGCTCACGCTGCTTTTTAAAAATCTGATCTTTTGCAGGTGGGACAGCTATCCTCTGGTGGCTTTATGCAGACCACAGATTTGCTCTCAGTCAAAACAGCACAGATGTATTTGGGAAAGACGTGGCTATGGACAATGAGAAGGCCTTGCTTGTGTATGCCATCGGGGCTACTATTTTTACAGTATGTATGTCTATGTTGAGAAGTCTTTTAATCTTAATCAGGGTCACAATCAATACTAAAATGAAGTTTGTTTTGTAGAAATACATGAAAACGCTTCATAATAGACATGATGCGATTATCAGCCTCTGGGACAGTAAAAGAAAACCTTTGGTTTATCCTTGCAGGTGGTGCTTCTACTGGTGATGTTTTTCATGAGGAAGCGTGTGGCTCTCACCATTTCCCTGTTCCATGTGGCGGGGAAAGTGTTCATTCACCTCCCCCTGCTGGTCGTGCAGCCCTTCTGGACTTTCCTTAGCCTCATGTTCTTTTGGGTCTACTGGATAGCTGTGCTTCTCTTCCTCGGGACGTCAGGTCAGGATAAAAAAAAACTATTTCTGCTTTGCTCTCTTTATAGTTGTAAAATGTCTCTTAGGAAGTCTTTTCTTAGAGAAAAAAAATTATATGGTTTTTGGTTACCTAGTGACTTTTAGTCTGGCTTTTGTAACATTACTGAACTCCCACATTTGGAATCCTTGATCCCGTGACGTGGAGAACACGGTCAAAGAGCCATTTCTTGATTCAGCTCCCACTTCGCCATTCTGCTGTGAATTTTAAAGTCCCACTGAGAACAAAGGACCAACACAGAGAGTTGCATTGCATTGAATCCCTGCTTTACTTGTATTGTTTGAGGCCGTTTTTTGTGTTTTATGAAAGAGATCCAACAGTAATGAGTACTGACTATTTGTTTTACATTAATATCTCAAGAGTTTGATTTTATTTGTTTTAAACACAGTTTTGTTTGATTTAAAAAAAAGAAAATTGTAGTTTCACTGGGAAGCTAAAAAATACATTTATGATAAAGCAGGAGAACTCATACTTTTTGTAACATTAGATTTGTTAAAAGTTTTCCATTCTTATTGACACCGCGTGTCAATAAGAAGTGTAAGGAATCCTCCAGAGTTGTTGAAAAATGTTCCTTTAATAGTGTAACACTGTGAGCATTGAGGTTTGAAGCATCCATATTTTTTTTTTAAAGCTTAAGTTGATACTCTGACTTCTATAAAAGTGTTTTTAAACAGTAGGATTTATACTTCTACTTAAGTAATAAACCTTAATACTTTTGACACCTCTGGTTTTACATAGTTGCAGTAGTCAGAGACAAGAACCTTTTCTCTTTAAACCATATTTCATAATAAGCATAAAAAACAAATTCAGTCAACTGATTGAAATATCTAAAAATGCTTAATTAACCTGATTGTCTGCTCTATTCAAGCCTCCCTCAAGAATTGTTTTTGCCATTTTCTGTTTCATCAATGAAATATTCACATTTTTAATTTTATGTTATCATTTGAAATCATGTTTTCCAAACAATTGTCTAATGTTATGGAAACTTGCTGCCACGCATATATCTACAGTAAACTAACATTCTCCAAATATTTGGTGGCTAAGCTAGGCCTGTTTACATGTTTTTTCAAGGCCAATCTAAACTATTTCATTGACGCTGCTAAACTGAATTGAACTGACCTTAGTAGATGAGTGCAGATTTTCCTTACTTATTTCCCCTTACTTATTTTTGCCTAAACAATGATTTCATAAAATGTAATTTTTTTTTCTCCTATAAATCAGTTCACTAGGAGAAGTTTAATTTTAGTTTTCCTTCTTTTTAAAAAAAAGTCAGAATAACATTATTTTGGTATAGAAAAAGTAAACATTTTTAAATGGACATTTTATCAACATTTAACTGAGCACCATACATGATCTACATGGAAAAACAATTGACAAAGCGAGGACAACAATAAAAAAAAATAGGAGATGCATGTTAGCCAGCCAGCATTGTTTCTGCTTCACCAGTAAATAAAGAAAGTTTTTGGTTTCTGTTAACCGTCACAGTAAAGTGTGTAACCCAAATCCAATGCTTGTATTAACCCTAAGGATCCCCCGTAAAGAACAACTCCACTGGTGTGGTGGAGTATGAAATGCAGGGGCCTCTCCAGTACATGGTGTGGTATCATCTTGTCGGGCTCATCTGGATCAGTGAGTTCATCCTTGCTTTCCAGCAGATGACCATTGCTGGAGCTGTGGTCACCTATTATTTCACAAGGTATGTTATTAGTTGAAGGACATCTGTTTTCTATGTCAATGTTTTCCTCTTTATTTTTACATTGCACCTAAAATTACTCAACCTTACCGATGCAAACTTAGTTTATTGGCAAAAACATACAAACTAAAAGATGTTGGTATTTATTGCATCCAACAGGAACAATTTTCCAACAGCTCAGAATAACTGGTATTATGTGTTTTTTTATTTAAATAACTCAAAAGGCCATTTTTTTAATCAAAACCTTAATCTCAGTATTATTCAAACCTTCCTAATTGGTGTGAACAGCATATTTATGATCATAACCTACAGCAAATGGGCTTTATTCATAGTTGGACACTAACTTCTGGCAGAGTCCCTGAGGAGCTGTACATCTAGGAACAACAATAATTATCGTGGATGAAAACTAGATTAAAAAATAACTTTTTGTAGTCCTGGTTTAAAAAAAACCCAAAAAACTAACTGAAACTTTAATAAGAGTTATAAAACTAATTACAACTAACTGAATTTCAAGAGAGAATGTGCTCAGATTCCTTTCTGTCTTTGTCATATTGGATTAATAGTTTATAGCTAGTTTCTTGCTGCGGCTTTCGCTTTTTTTTTTTAGCTGTACCACATTACATCAACAGATGGCATGTACAGCAGTCAGGCCCTTTATATATATTTTTTTCATCTTGCCTTTGGTATGTAAGTCATGTTAGATAAAAGATTAAGGAATAAAAACTAAACTGAAATTGCATTTTCAAACTAAACTAGCTAACAAATACTCTAAACGAATGAAAACTAAAATAGTTGAAAATCAGAAGGAAAAGTAAAATAATACTAAAACAAATACAACTCTTAAGACTAGTTAGGCACTCTTCTTGATCTCTTAACTTTGTAGACTTGGTTCTAGACCATAGCAGTGTTTTAACATGCAATGCAATGTTGCTATCACTTTATACAATAATGAAAACACCGCTTCCCTGAGACCAAACCTGATATAGTTTCAAATATCTGCTCTACTCCCTGGAATTGAATCATCTGGAGACTGTCGTTGTCATTGGAAGAAGGCTTAAACCTTCTGTATGATAAAAGCCTTCTTCTCCTTTTTGATGCAATTCAGGGACAAGTCCCAGATACCAGCTCTTCCAGTAGTTTCCTCTATGATGCGGACCACCCGCTACCACCTGGGCACTCTGGCGAAGGGATCCTTCATCATCACGCTTGTTAAGATCCCTCGTCTCATCCTAACTTATATCCACAGCCAGCTCAAAGGAAAGGTGAGACATCATTTTTTGTTATAAATTGATATAATTCCAAACTGTGCCAGTTTGTTGAAAATGAAATATTTTACCATTCTGCAGGAAAATGCCTGCGCTCGTTGCATGTTGAAAGCCTGCGTCTGTTGCCTGTGGTGTCTGGAGAGATGCTTGGCATTTCTTAATCAAGTAAGTAACATCATGGATGCGAGGGAAGAATCTGCAGGATCCAACAAAGCTTTTGTGTTTTTTACCAACCAATGTTATATTGTCTCAGAACGCCTACACTGCGACGGCCATCAACAGCACAAACTTCTGCACTTCAGCTCGTGAGGCTTTGGTCATTTTGGTGGAGAATGCGCTCCGAGTGGCGGCCATTAACACAGTGGGCGACTTTGTCCTGTTTCTGGGAAAGGTATCCTCAAGACACTTTAGACATTTTTTGTTCTTTTTGGATACAGTTTCTTTTAGTTATGCTTTCCCTAAATATTTAACCAAGTTAAAACCTTCTCTCATTAAACAGGATTACAGAAAAAAAAAATGCAACTTTCTTTTGGTTGCATAATATTTTTTATAATTTGATTTTATGCATATAATTTAGGTTAACCTTTGAAATTCTGCCATCTGGGGTTTTATTGTTGGTCTAAAAATCCTACCAGTGTGTCGTACCTCTTAATGCTTGCTATACACAAATTAAACAGTCCGTTTCTTGATATTCATGAAAATGTAGCACTTTAAATAATGCAGCAAACCTTGTATTCAAACACAAGCTGAAGAGCATGTGCTGCCATCTAGTGGTAAACATTCCTATTAATTCTGTCCCTGCTGAGTAATCTCTTATCAGAACTTGTTCCTCTCCAGGTTTTGATCGTCTCATTTACAGCTTTTGCGGGCATCTTGGCTCTGAATTACCAGCGGGACTACACTGTCTGGGTGTTACCTCTCCTGATCGCCTGTCTTTTTGCCTTCCTCGTGGCCCACTGCTTCCTCTCTGTGTTTGAGAACGTCGTCGACGTCCTCTTCCTCTGCTTCGCTGTGGACGTGAAGTACAATGACGGCAGCCCTGGACGAGAGTTCTACATGGACAAGGCCTTGATGGTAAAAAAGCTTGTTGAGTGTCTGTGAGTTATTGTCATAATAATTCCAGGGTTCAGTAGTCATATTTTAGTCATGTTTTAGTTTCCGCTCCCAATGAGTCATGAGGGCCCAGGGGAAAAAAGAAAATTCTCTGTGGAATGGGAGTTTCAAAAGATGAAATGTTTTATTTATTACATGTAAGCCAACTAGACATATATATTTTCAGTCTTTATAATTAACCTATTTACTTAATTTTTACTTTATTAACCTTTTAGATTTTATGGCCTAAACAGCATAAAGCTTGGAGCTTCTCTCTAACTAGCTCTAAACTGGGAAACTCTTTGGGTTAAAATTATTGTGGTGGATTTCTTAAAAGATCTGTCCTCTCCACTTTAAAAAAAAAAAAAATGTGCGTGCAAGAGCATGCACAAGCCCATTTCTCCTCATGCATGCGCTGTTTAAAATGTGCTGTTCTCATAGCTCACACAAGCTTACTGTGTCCACAAACAGCAGGGACTAAATGGTGGACTTTATAGTAAACTCAGTTAACTGACCGTTCGGACAGATGATCACAGCTCCTCCACTGTGCGGGGCCTACGCCCTCTTTATTATTAGTCGCTGCTGTCGGGTAGTGACAGCCTATGGCGACACCGTGCCAAATCTCATGTGTTGCGAGGAGAGCTCTCTAGGCAAAGCATTCCGGGATATATCTGCCTCTTTTGAGGCCTTTCTTTTCCTCTCATACACTTTGTAGACACTTTTTCTCTTATGACCATCAGCCATTTTCAAAGAGCTGTGGTGAGAAAGGCGTGCTTCAATGACTGGCTGAAACCATAGTTCACCACAGATATACGGCTTAAAGTGCGCATGCGCAGAAAAAGATAGCTAACGAGGCGAGCACATAAGATGGCCTCACGTAAACATATCACCAGAATGATTGACAGTTAGGAGGACCACTTATTTAGATGATCCACCCGGAAATAAAAGATCGTCCTCTATACCTTTAAGAGCAAAACGTCCCAGGTTTTAAACACTTAAGTGTTTTGTAAATAATTTGTGAACTAAAATGTTTGGTCTGGAAAAGTATGGAATTTTTAGAAGACAAATGTTTGGAAAACCTGGATTTCATAGATGGGTGAGAACCAACCTAACTGCTATATTACAATTAAGTTTCTTTGTTGTTTTTTATTTGTTTCCTTATTCATCAAAATACCAAAACTGTAGAAACTACAGAAAAAACATTCAGTCTGGATATATGAGAGCAAATAAAATGGAAAATTGACATCCGCCTTGATCTTGCTTTTATTAAATGAAGTCGAATAATTTTTGTATTTTCCAATTCCAGGAGTTTGTTGAAAATAGTAAACAAATGGCTAAGCGCACGTCAGAGGAGGGAGATGGACGGGAAATGAAGCCCATGGTGAGTTTCAAAAAATCCCACATCTTCCTGTATTGTTTGTAGCATCTCTTCATGTGTGCTTGACATGTCTGTAGGTATTGAGTACATCTTTTTTTCCCCCTTTCTTACAGAAATGAGGGCAAACTTCAGCTTGACCAGGAGTTTAACCCCCATGCCTTCTAAAAAATACTGAAAAGAATTCCTGAAATGCAAACACTATAAAAGTTCTTAACAAACCCTGGATTATCAGTAACCAGCATCAAATATGAACTTATTGGCAACAGTTTACAACGCAACAGCAGCTCTGAAGAGTTGCATCTGGTAGCTTTTACTGTATTTTACAATTGTAAAAAGCAGATTTTTTTTTATTTTTAGTTAAAAGCTAACAGAAAAGGAGCAATGCTCTGTGGCTTTAAGTTTGCAGTTGTTTAACGGCTATTGGTTTGTTTTTACTTTTATGCCTAAAATTATCTTTTACTGCATCTGTTTAAACATGAAATTATGTAGTTTAGCTCATTTGTATGTTCTGCTTTTTTATATATATATTCAGGTCAACAGATGTTTGTTGATTCTGGTGCCTAATAATGCACTGAATTCCTATGGGTTTGTTTTTTAATGAGTTCTGTCATTAAATCTTTTTAATTATTCTGTTTCTTTGTTCCATATTTAAAAAAAAAAAAGATGATTTTTATGGGGGTAGATTTTATTTGTTGGCAACACTGATGTTACATAATAATATTATAATACATTTAAAGCAAACATTTAATAGTTGCGTTTAACCACTTGAGGGCAGCAGAGCTATTTAAATATGAAAATGTTTTTTAAACAACCCTGGGGTTGAAATTCTCTTCCAGAAAATGAATTGGTGGAGCTGAATCGCTTCAGAATTTGGTAAAATGGGAAAACACAGAAGAATTTTCATGTTTACAAACAATACATCAATCCTATTGTAACTTGGAATATATTTTTAATCCATTCAAATCTTGTACGTCTCTAAGCTTGTAAAGATATGATATCAGTCATATTTTAGCCTTAATAAATATAAATTACAGCCCTGTTGATAGGAGAACTCAGAGGAAGTTGAAGGCTGACCTGATTTGATCTCCGTCAGTGTCTTCTTACTGTATCGATCTACAGGCTCCTGCCTCATCCTTTTCAGTTTGTTGAACAGCCAAGGACCAAACCACTGAGCAGTTAGTGGTTATTAATGGGACAGCAGTCGCTGCTCACTGCTGTCCACCTCCATAAAACACAGAAATCAAGAGGGAAACAGCTCGATGGCCTGCTGGTGACAAACCAAGAGCTGGTTTCTGCTAAACAGCACATTTACAATATGTGCAATTTCTTTCCCAAGCAGGTTAAGCTACGCTACAACGTCGGTCATTGAAGTTTTAGATGCATTACTGCTTTAACAGCTGAATTAAATCACTAGCATGCCATCAAGTTTGGCAAAGGGTTGATAGTGAGGGATTCCTTTGTTTAGTTAAGTCACATTAAACTGAAACAGGTTACTGTATGTGTTATGGCTGTATCATCATATATTAAGATTTCATTATAAAGGTGATCAGTCAAGAAAAAAATTTAATTTTTGTTGAAAGAAAAAACATCTAAAACATTTCAATACAGGAAATGGATGGAAACATAAGAATGGGTGCAGATACATAATGATTAAGATACAGAAAAGGGCTAAATGCTTCTTACACACAGTCTAAACTTATGGTAACATGTATGGTTATGGTAGTCTGTTTCTGGAAGCGATCAAGGTTTTATTTTAATGCTATATTCAGTTGACAGCCAGATTATTTTTAGCAGTGGTGTGTTTGTTTATTATAGAGCAACTCAGCAACTATTATGGTTGCTTTTTTTATGGTCTTATGAATTGCAAATGAGCGTCACTGTTGTCAAGGCAGCCTCCACTTCGGAATGGACAGTGAAGCCAGCCCGCACGTATTTTTTTTAGGTTGGGCTAATATTAAGAATTATGGTATTGATGCCTGTGATTGTGTTTTAAAATATGAGCAGTAATTTTGATATATATATTTTTTTTTTTAGAAAATATTTGAATGAAGTTAATAATGTCTTTAGTATATTTTTCCTTTTGTTTCTTTTTTTCTTGTTTTTTGATTCATTCATTCTCATTACACTCAAACCCTTTCCGAAATGTTTTTTCACATGAACACTTTTACTTACTGGTTACAGAGGAGGCCCTCCGCGTGAATTTAGCCCAACTAAATCATAAAGAGTTTAAAAATTAAAGCCCCACAAAATCTCTACACTTATTCCCTTAGACCTAAGTTGATAATATTGTTTTAAAACTATGTTTTAGTGAATACTTCCACTTCTGAAGGAACATAAAAGTCATCCAGATTTGACTCACAAAGTTTCATCCACATCTTACATGGAAATTCAAAATTAAAGCCCCACAAAATCCCTGCACCTAATCTCTTTGACCATGGTTGCTGTCATTATTGTTGCAAAACAAATTGTTTTTAGTGAAAGCTTCCATTTTGAAATGATGGTTGTTGTGCCATGTGCCATGATCGTGGTTTTGGACATTGGGAACCAGTGTCCATATTTCAGCATGACATGATGACCAGAGAAGAGGAGGCAGTTTTGGCTCATAAACAGCTGGAAGACCTCTGCAATCCCCCCTTTTCAGCCAACTGCCTCCACAGCAACTCCCACACAGGTGTGACTCCCCCCCTCTGTGTTGATATCAGTAAAACCACAGCACAGAGGATTTCATTCCCTCTTTCTCATGAAGCTGCCAGGGGTCCACATCAGGAGCTCCAGCCAAGCAAAAAGGCCCAGATCTCCAGGATGACCAAATAATTATCAAGTCATAATGTTTGTCCTTTCAGAACCAAACTGCTGCAAAACAGACTTTTTGCAACACATTTCTCTCGAGTTTCAGAACTTACAGAGCCAGACTGGAGGAAAAAGTCTTCTAAGGATCCCTTGGTGTGCCACATGGAGAAGAAAACTCCTGTGTTGCTGTGAGCCTGCCTACTAAGCTGCTGCTGCTGGATGAAAACTCAAGCCTTCCAAATGGACATGAACAAAAGGTTTGCAGGTCTGGTACAATTGGGGACAGAACAAACAATATGTCTTTTGATTATTGTGATAATTTAATGTGTTTACTGATGAGTAAAGACAAAGCTAACAGGATGGACTGCATTCTACGCTATGCTACAGTAATATGTTTTGAGCTGTTGTTGAAGCTTGGACAAGCTTTATTTCACTAAGGGTTTAAACACTGATTTAACATTAGTGTTCATGTGTTCCTCAGATGCTCATTACACTTTGATTTCAAAGTATGACCAAAGGTCTTTTAATGGAATCCTCATGTCCATTCTCTGCTAGCTATTTCAAAGAGAGTAAAGAATTTTACTAAAGGTTATTGGTTCCTAATTAGGCAAATCATTTTATAAAACATTATTTGGCTAAATGATGTTTTATTCACTTCATGGATTTGCATTGTGAATTGGTCTGAAAACATTCCAACTTCTCTAAATTAGTGAAAAGCTAATTTGATCATATCCCAAATTTTTCCAGATAAACTTTCGTATGTTTAGTTTTCAAACACAAAATCAATCTTTAACTGTAATATGGTTTCAACCATGTTTCCCCTTCCTCTTTGTACATAGTAGTTTAGTTTAGTGGAGTTTTACTAGTTTTGGTTAAGAGTTTTAAACAGAATTATGTTTGACTTGGAGCTGAATGATTTTTCTTAATAAATTCTTATATTTTGAACAGAAATTGTGGTGAATTTATTCCATGTATGTGCAGAATTAACTGTTTGACCATGATTAGAGCTCGAATCACTCTTTCAATTACTCTAACACACAGCTAGCAGGGTATGTGTTCATAAACAATATATAAAAGACCAAAATTAAATAAATAAGATATTTACCAACCCCTATCAGGGAGGGCAATAAACATCTTAAAGTATCAGGAAATATGAATTCCCAGCTGGCTGGGAACTGAATACAGTTATTCACAACATTAATATGGCATCCAACCTGGATGGGTATGGTTAAAAACCTCCACATGTGACTCAGAGTTTCATCCACACCTGATGTGGAATTTCAAAATAAATTAAAGCCTGCAAATTCTCTATACCTAATTTGCTACACCTAAATTTCTCTTAAATTGCTTTCAATCTTGCTGCTAAACTATTTGTTTTTATTGAATGCCAGCTTCTGAAGGAAAATAGAACACATCCTGGTGTGACACACAAAGTTTCCTCCATATCTGATTTGGAATTTCAAAATTAAAGCTCCTAAAATCTCTAAAACAAGTCAATTTGATTTAAGTTAAGTTTATTTAATTCGCTATACTTAGCAGCAATATTGTTGGCAACTTAGTTGAAGTGACCCAGCGTAGAGATTTGAGGGGCTTCAATTTTGAAATTCAACATGAGATTCCACAGCAACAAGATTCAGTCACATCTGGAGATGTCAAGTTAAATATGTAAAAAAGGAAAAAGTATAGATATACCTCAATATTCAAACATCAAAATCACTGCTCTTATTTTGGAACAATCTCAGGCATCGATACCGTAATTCTTAGTGTTCGCGCAACCTGCGACCTAAATCTATAGTTAATATTCGCACATGATCTGGATCATTTCCAAATTCTAATTAAAGCTGAAGTCTGTAAGTTTTTAAAAATCATCTTTTGGCATATTGGCTAAAACTGTCCCTATGTCCAGACAGCAGTACATGTGATATGTAACCTGTGAAAAAAACTGCTTCAATTGGTCCCGCATACTGCCTGTATTTCAATCTGGAAAAAATAATTCGGGGAGGAGCGTCTGCCCATGCCATGAAAAGTGATAAAAGACATTGGGCTGCAAAGTTGCTTATCCAAAGAAACCTGATTTCCGTACATGGAAAGTGCTTCCTGCAATTTGAGGTGTTTCCCGTCAGCTCTCAGTCAGTCCGTCTCCTCATCTGCAGGCAGATCACATTTTATTGTTGTTGAACAGTCCCCAGCTGCAGGCTTCAGTGTTTGGAAATGAGCCGCAGAGATGGTATCTCCCTTTCTATGGTCAGCACATAAAAGGCCTGGAAAGGTGTGTGAACATAAACATTTGATATTTACTCAGTGAGTTCCTTATCTGCTGCTCCACTGACGGGTCCTGCTGCAAGCACCTTAGCAAATGTGTTCATCTATTGTGTGAGTGCTTGCACGTCACTCAATACAGGGTGTTATGCAAAGCTCCCAAGCAATTTCCTTACACTTGGATACAGCAAATAAATGCATTTTCTGGAGGTTGTTTTCCATCTAGATGTGATGATGTGCACCTGAATGAGCTTTGTGCATGCCTATCTGAATGATGTGGGTGTCATGAAAAATTCACCTTGTTTCTTCTCGTACATAATGCAGTAATGCTCTGCCATGCAAAGCTGCAAAGTTTGTCTCACATGCAAATAGCCAACTTTCTGCAACTTCTTTCATCATTAAGGTTTTCATGTTAATTAAAAAAAAAATGTTATGTATGTTATACCCACAAAGTTTGGACTAATGGTCTATAATTGTGAAAAGGAGGTACATTTATAAATTTAAAAAAATGTGTGTAATCTGATTTTTGTAAATCTAGTTGTTCCATGAAGAGCTTAGAGGTTTGTTTTAAAGTATTATTAAAGTATTAAAGTATTACAGTATTATAAAGAACAGAGATGTTACATTTTTCATCCAAAAGTAGAAGAAACATACAACTGTTAGACTACTAATACAAGATGAGCAACCTAAAATGACAGGGTGGGAATGGAGTGATGCATTTAAAATGTTTTCTGTTCAGCAGACTGAGACTAAAAGATAATGAGATTGAAGACTTGAAGCTGTAATTGCTAAAAAAACAAAAACAAAACAGTGTTCTATATTTCCTCTGTCATTTTATATTCCTAGGATTGGGTAATACTGGATCTAATTGAGTAAACAAAATTCCGTTCTAAGGGCTATCTTTTTTTGAGTAATCTTGATCTTAATCAAGTGTGTTTTTCTCACTACATGATCCACCACCATTGACTTCCCGATTGAAGAACAGGTATGTTTGAACTCTAAGAAAGACAGAGTGACTCGTTGAAGGTTTATATACCACATCGAACAATTACTTTAACATACATGTTTCTACAATTGGATCTTACTTTCAATCTCAAGACCAAAGAGCAATCTGCAGATAAGTCCTCCAGTTGTCACTGATTTATATTTATTTATATAGTGCCAATTAACAACACATGCCATCTTAAGGCACTTTATAGAGACAATTGAACCAGATCATACAGTCAAACTGACTCAAAGTTTTCTATCTAAGGAAATCAAGTTGATTGCATCGACTCATTGACTCGAAGGCAATCCCTCACACTAAGCATACTTGTAGCGACAGTGGAGAGAAAAACTTCCTTTTAACAGGGAGCAACCTCCAGCAGAACCAGGCTCAGTGTGAGCGGCCATCTGCTCAGGCTGACAGGGGTTCATGGAGACAGATGCAGAGATACAGAAATTAGCAGAGAAAAGGCAGAAATGGAAAAGTATTTTTATTAATAATTTGTAATGAGTTATATAGTACATATTTATGCATTATGTCTATCTTGGAATAAATGAAGACACATTAAATGTATTTACACAAATATGGTGATTAAAATTATTCTATCAACCATGTTACTTTGCACTGTTTACAGATTTTAGCATATGATTCAAGTACCACTAAGAAGATGAGTTGCCTTTTGATCTAATTTTCAACTCTTATCTGTGTATAAATGTATTCAGAGGTGTCAAACAATTTATGTTTATTACTGAAGTAGAAGTATAAATCCTAGTATTTAAAATCACTTTTGTACAAATTATTGACTTAAGCTTTTTACTCCAGTAAATTTGTAAAAGTACCAGTTTCAAAACTACTTAAAGTAAAAATTAAAAGTAATGCAGGAAAAAAGTACGGACAGAAGCCTATTAAAGCAATATTTTTCTACAATTCTGGATAAATTCCTCAGCCTTCATTTTCTTAGTTTTATGACTAATGGCAACAGTGTAAAATTTAACTTTGCATCATCTTTGCCGAACAAGTTGGTGCAGCACCAATTCTGAAGAAATTAATTGTCTGGAGGAAACAAATTATTATTATTTTTTATTTTAATGCCAACAGGCCAAGGCGAAAATGTGCTTAAATGAAACAAAACTAACAAGTCTATTTTTAAAATGTAAGGAGTAGAAGTAAAAAGTTGTCTAAAACATAATTAAAGTATTTGTACTTTGTTACTTGGTACCTCTGAATGTATTAAGGTGATGCAACTCTCCAGTAAAATTTTAGCTACTATACCCACCAGCCTATTTCACCCATTAGCATGTTGCATAATCATTTTTGTCTAAAATAGTTTGACTTCTGTCTTTTCTTAGTTTTTACAAACTTTTGACAATAAAAAAATCCTCTGCAGAGGCCACAAACCTCAGCAAGTTNGCAGAGATACAGAAATTAGCAGAGAAAAGGCAGAAATGGAAAAGTATTTTTATTAATAATTTGTAATGAGTTATATAGTACATATTTATGCATTATGTCTATCTTGGAATAAATGAAGACACATTAAATGTATTAACACAAATATGGTGATTCAAATTATTCTATCAACCATGTTACTTTGCACTGTTTACAGATTTTAGCATATGATTCAAGTACCACTAAGAAGATGAGTTGCCTTTTGATCTAATTTTCAACTCTTATCTGTGTATAAATGTATTCAGAGGTGTCAAACAATTTATGTTTATTACTGAAGTAGAAGTATAAATCCTAGTATTTAAAATCACTTTTGTACAAATTATTGACTTAAGCTTTTTACTCCAGTAAATTTGTAAAAGTACCAGTTTCAAAACTACTTAAAGTAAAAATTAAAAGTAATGCAGGAAAAAAGTACGGACAGAAGCCTATTAAAGCAATATTTTTCTACAATTCTGGATAAATTCCTCAGCCTTCATTTTCTTAGTTTTATGACTAATGGCAACAGTGTAAAATTTAACTTTGCATCATCTTTGCCGAACAAGTTGGTGCAGCACCAATTCTGAAGAAATTAATTGTCTGGAGGAAACAAATTATTATTATTTTTTATTTTAATGCCAACAGGCCAAGGCGAAAATGTGCTTAAATGAAACAAAACTAACAAGTCTATTTTTAAAATGTAAGGAGTAGAAGTAAAAAGTTGTCTAAAAAATAATTAAAGTATTTGTACTTTGTTACTTGATACCTCTGAATGTATTAAGGTGATGCAGCCTATTTCACCCACTAGCATGTTGCATCATCATTTTTGTCCAAAATAGTTTGACTTCTGTCTTTTCTTAGTTTTTACAAACTTTTGACAATAAAAAATTCTCTGCAGAGGCCACAAACCTCAGCAAGTTCTTGGTATTTTTCCAAAAAAGGTTCAAAATGAGGAATAGAGACAGCTGAGGAGGAACAGAGACGTCTGTCACGAGGAGACAATGCCTGTCTGTCGCATCTATTCATGCCCAAGTAACTTCCTTGACAACAGAGAATTGGTCAATATAGCTTTTATTTCAGCAAATTATACATACACTGTAAAAAAATGCATATGTATCATAACCTAATGCTATCAGAGCTGTGATGACAGTGTGGGATTGGTGATAAGAGTGGCTACAGTGTCCAAGGTCATTAAAAACATTTGCATGTCATCACAGTCATGAAACGCTTCCAGACTGAAATGCTTTCCAGTTTTGAAATTCAATTCAAACAGTGAAAGAAAAGAAAAAAAACAACAAAAAAACAAAACAAAAAAACAGAAAAACTGACACTTAGATGGCACTTTTCAGGTCTTAGGATTTTCAAAAGACTAAGAATGAAGTCAAATGGTAGGGAAATTACTGGGACTTAGAGCCAACTGACATCTGAGATCAGAGATATTTGTTGTGGATTTTGCTCTGGCAGTTTTACCCTAGAAATTAATACAGCAGATCAGATAAAGCTACTGAAACAATGTGAAAGCAAATGCTGAATATCTTCTTGTATAAAGCTATCAAATCCAAAGCTTCCTGTAGCCGGTTTATAATCTATATAAAACAGTTTGAATATCCAGCAGTGTTTATATGCCCTAACTGTGAAGTATCTCACTATATTCTAGCTACCCTATGTGACAAATTAAAAGCCAGATGAGAGCTGTGGTTACCATCCAAGATGAGACCATGGCAGATCTAAGTCAGTGAACTTTAATATGCAACAATAAGAGTAAAGCAACTCATATGCAGTCAGTTCTTCCAGCCTATCAGAAGCCTTTAAGAGCAAAAAGGCACACCTCAACATGAAACGGCTGCAGCATATAGAGGATCTCAAAAGGCAGCACATCGCTGGTTAAAATGCCAGGTTTTTCCACTTTGAAAAAAAGAATGATAAATTCCTTAAACAGATTCTCTACCTCAATGTGACACGTATCTTTTGCAGCTCAACTGAAAAAGAAGAAAAACTGTTAGATGGAAAAGTGTAGCAGTCTAACAAAAAAAGGCTGAAATAACCAGGTTGAGTAGCTGTGCAGAATGTTCAACTACTTTTAGGTTTTCAGCCTTCTGTAGTTTGTATATGGGATTCTATTTAATTATTTAGATTTAACTGGAACAAAGTTAAGCTGATCTAGTTTAGGATCCTCTCCATAATTGAAAACTGACACTGGTCAGCAAAGCACAGAAGAAGCTGGCAGCAATGCTGACACAGCTGTAAGAATTGTTTGTAAGTACAGGTCATCCTCTGCATGTCAAAATTAACTTCTGTATTTTAAGTTTCTTTACAGTTTAATTGGGCTATATATATATATAGTTTTTTGTAGATTTAAAAGGTGCTTTAACAAAACTTGTTTCACATTTTTTTCATTTATATAAGTGAGTTTTTTTCCCATATCATATCCCAAACAGATTTTGTTCTTTATCGGGTGGTTCACAAAAAATAGTTGTCACAATAAAATCAGAAATTCATTTTTACATATCAAAAGCTGACTTTTAAACAGCGGTGTGTACACTTTTTAGTTCCCCCATATCTTTCAAACCAACATGTATTTTTCTTTCTTTCTTTCTTTCTTTCTTTCTTTCTTTCTTTCTTTCTTTCTTTCTTTCTTTCTTTCTTTCTTTCTTTCTTCAAGAAATTT
>NW_015150585.1:1061811-1091349 GCF_000732505.1 Cyprinodon variegatus
TCTTTCTTTCTTTCTTTCTTTCTTTCTTTCTTTCTTTCTTTCTTTCTTTCTTTCTTTCTTTCTTTCTTTCTTTCTTTCTTTCTTTCTTTCTTCAAGAAATTTAATCTGCCATTCCTTGTACTAAAATCGTGTATCTGCAATATAAAAACATCAACATCATTTTTTTTCTGAACTCTGAGGAGCTTTCATCTGTACAAGCTTGAACAGTTTTTTTTTTCTTTTATAACAACTCAAAGCTTTATTTTTGTTGTTCTTTTTCATTTTGAGTTCCTCAAAGATTTGGCCTTTGCCTCTACAGACGGAAACATCACGCAGTATTAGACATGCTGAGACAAATCTGTTTCATCTCCAGTATTCGTCCTACAATGGATTAGAAAAATAGATAACAATAATACCCCTCTGCAGCAAAAAAATAACAACAAAAAAACCCATTAGGCCAAACATTAATATCTTTTTTTATCCTTTCTAAGCCTGTGATGATTTGGCTAGATCTGCATCTGACAACAGCTCATATTTCTGATTGTTTTTATTTTTTCTTATCATGATCATAATTTTCTTCATGCCTAAATTTGTCTGATGAAGCATGTCTAAACCTTATCTTGTTTTTTTTTTTCTACAAAGTTACAGTCACAGTTTAAAAAATGATCAAAAGAAACTTAATAAGTGCAACATTCTCTTATCTACATCATCACCGCCCCACCTATACACGAGAACACTCGATAAAAATAAAAAGATCAGACGGATGAAGTGAAGAGGATGGAGGAATGAAGGAAAAGGGAAATCTCTTTATTGTTGAGCCTTCAGGCATCAACATACTCAGGCATCGGAGTGTTCCGGGAGGACACGAAACACTAAAACATACGAACCGTCCTCTGAAAGGAAAGGTCTTTGCACAAATGACCAAATCCAAACCAATGGACAGGTTTATCAGTTATATTCTCTGTTTGGTTGAAATACAAGTGTGCAAGTATACCTTCTAGTTAAACAGGAGGAAAATCTGACACAGTTCCTAAAATATAGTTTTTTTTCTCTCTTCTTAAACTGATGGAGAAACAATACGCAGAGAATAATCTGTAGGTTGTTAGTATGATGGATTATCTGCCAGGGGGAGGATCACCGAGAAACGTGCAATTTAACCAAACATACAATTATTTCATGTTCTTTTTTTCTGGTATTTTGTTTTTCCAAAAATTTATGACAAATATTCATCATTTTCATCTTCGTCATCATCTTCATCATCCTCGTCGTCCATACCTGCCTGGTCATTTAGGACGAATGAATCTTCGTCGTCTGTGGTGAAGAGTGAGTCACCGCTGCCGATGTCCCCTGAAGACTCCAGAATTACTCCTAAAACAAAACCAGGAATCAAAGACTTACTTAAAAGATTAAAATGACATAATATGAGGCGGATTCATGACTCATTACTTTTGTATCTTGAAGCTGGAAATTGGCTAAAAGATTTTTTACAAATGATCTAAATGCAATTTATAGTAGCAGAAAGTGATGCTGGGGGTGATACAAATATCATATCCAATTCAATTAAAATCAACACATCTCATCTGAAGGCACTTTACAGTTCACAAGATCATACAGTCATACTGATTCAACTGATTCACTGTTTTCTATCTAAGGAAAACCAGTTGATTGCATCGACTCATTGACTCGAATGCAATCCCTCACACTAAGCATGCTTGTAGCGACAGTAGAAAGGAAAAACTCCCTTTTAACAGGAAGAAATCTCCAGCAGCACCAGGCTCAGTGTGAGCGGCCATCTGCCGAGGCCGACTGGGGTTCAAGGGAGCATTCAGAACCAGAACCTCCTTCTCTCTGGGTCTGTTAAGAACCAGAACGTCTTCCTCTCTGGGTCCATTCAGAACCACCTCCTCATCTCTGGGTCCGTTCAGAAACGGAACCTTTTCCTCTTCAGGTCTGTTTAGAACCAGAATCTCCTTCTTTCTGGGTCAATTCAGAACCACTGCCTCCTCTCTGGGTCAATTCAGAACCAGAACCTCCTCCTTTCTCGGTCCATTCAGATCCAGAATCTCCTCATCTCTGGATCCATTCAGAACCAGAATATCCTTCTTGTTAATTGGCTTCTCTAAATTCTCCTTAGGTGTCAGTTTGTGTGTGAATGGTTGTTTGTCCTGTTTGTCTCTGTGTTGCCCTACGATGGACTGGCGACCTGTCCATGGTGTACCCCGCCTCTCTCCCATAGACAGCTGTAAAAAGGCACTAGCACCCCTTGCGAACCCGCCTGGGATAAGAGTAATGGAAAATGGATGGATGGAATTGAATAGTGGCTCCCCTCTCTAATGAATGAGGGGCAGACAGTCTTCTGATTTCCTGGTTTTACTATACTTGGTACAACTGGAATCCAAGTAAAATAAAAAAAAAACTGAAAATAGTAACAGTTCCACACAACCTTTACTGATGGAAAGCCTATAATGTGAATCTACCCCTCCCAAAACGCGAGTCAGTAAAGTCAGTAGAATGGAAATATAAGTTGTTGGTGAGAATTTCCTTTATATACTAAAATATTTAGATTGACAAGCAGGAACATGTAACTATATAAATTAAGCAGTTTATATACTTAATGATTATTTAAGTAATGTTTATCATGCTTGGAAATAAATGAACATAAAAATGCACAAATGATTATTGTTGTAAAGCAGCATGGTAAAGAAAAGTATGAATCAATACCGTTCGTGTCCATCTTGGAGAATGTAAAGTTGAATACATTTAAGCTAAAATAGGGGTATACGTGTTTTTTAAATACAATTACAAAAATAATATTCCTTTTAAATTTTTTTTTCCAAACAGAAAAACATTCCTTGTGTGACAGAAATACATTTAAATGGATGTCTGCCAGGAATGTGAAAGATTTTGGGCTAAGCTTAGCCTTTCAAAACATAAAAAATATCAAAACATTCAATTCCTCCCTCAATTCAAATCATGCGCAATGTTTTATATGTCTTTCCACAACCTCAGAAACCCGATACTGTGTTTTCTGGTAATTTGCATACCACAGTCTGCAGGACCGTGGGTGCGGGAGCCTGCCACCTCGTTGCCAAAGCGATCCACACACCAGCACTGACCACTGCTGCTGTGACACTGGTGCGGCCTGTAGTAACCCTCCTCATCACAGGAAGGTAGATACTGACCTAGAGATTCAAACAGAAAAACCTATTGAGCAGCAGAAATAGATTTCGGTCAATTTGTCCACCTGAGCATAACATACCAAGTAACTTCTTCCCAGCTTGCTTTTTGCTGATGCTGGAAAGCTCTGCTTTGCACGGCGAATCTGAAAGGAAGAGACAAAGACTTTGGTAACAAGCTGCAGTGCTCCCTTTTGTTTTGATAATAACTTCCCTCGTTCTGCTATCTCTGCTCTTGCAGCGGCAATGAGCAGCCAATTTTAGTTCTTTCATTTTGTTCTTCCAATAGACTGTCTTAAAAATAACTGCTAGATGAGGTTTCTTCTATTTGAGAAGTTAAAAAGGGAAAAATATAGAAATATATGTTCAAGTTCTGAGTGTTGGTTTGTGCTTGTGTGTTTTAACTGAGAACACACTGACCACATTTTAGCTCTGAACATGTGTTTTTTTTTTTCTCCACCTGTATATCTCTGGAAGCCTGTGCACCACTCGGAGCTGGTTATGACTTTGTCGGGATGCGTATCACATGACTTGAAGAAAGCGTCGGAGCACGGCTCGTTCCTGTCCAGATAAAGGCTCTTGATTTCTGACTGGTCAAGCTGGAGGTCAAAGTTGGTGTCAAGTCTGGAGAACATCCACCCCAGAGGGTCCTTACAGATAGGTGATGCCCCGACATCAAACTCTGTCAGGAGGTTCAAAGATGTGCTTAGAAAAGGTTCATACGAGAATGAATGTCATGACTAAATGTGTCGTGACTCACTGTTCTTCTCCGGTTTTTGGATCTTGACTCTCTTGTGGTTTCCGTTCTCGTGCAGCACTCTGAACCAGTCTCTTAGGCGACTCACCACCTCCTTCAGATCTGATTCACTGCAGGCTGTGAGGTGATATTGATTTCAACTTTAGTTTCATTCTGTGAGTCAGAACTGGAACAGCTGCCTATAAATTCATTAATCTTAGAAACACTTTATGTAACCTTATCTTTTAACAAAACATCTGTACCTTTTTTCTCAGCAGAACTCTGCTCAGGTAGAGAGGGACAAGGACACATGCCAGGACACTTGACAGTAATTTTTTTCCCCGTGATGCATGCCTGGTAGTCAAGTTTACACTGATTGGAGGGGAAAGAGAGACAGAGGCGCACCAGAATGTGTTAAAGGAAGTTAACAAATACTAACAGTTAGTTTCATTTAACTTGGCTTCATCTACGTTTGACAGCGACAATGCAAAAAAAAACAGAATTACAAAACGAAGCAAGTCACTTAAATCCTGCACATAAAGTTTATAATTAAAGCTCATTTTCAATTTCAATTCAATTCATTAATGTCCCTGCTTGGGCTTTTAGGTACAATAGAATTAACATACACCACTTCAAATGAAAAAAATGAAAATATGATCAAAATGTAGAACATACATTCACCTTTTTTGGAATTACTATGACCTGGATGACTGAGAATCTTCACCAGCAAGAATTTCATCATTTTTGTAAATCCATCTTAAAGCTGCAGCCTGTTAAGGTGACTTAGCAGGTAGATGGATAACTGCATCATCTACATAGGGCTGACAATGGACACAAAGAAAGGACTAAAAGACAAGGGGCCAAGTATAGAGCCTTGTTGGATGCCCATATTAATGTTAATGAGAGTGGAGATATGTCCTGATCAACTTAAACACTCTGTGCTCTATGCTGGATAGACTGTGCCCTTATATGATAAATTAAAATGTATTCTTTTTGTTAAAAGCAAACTATGGTTAATTGTACTGAATGCCTTGTTAAGGTCAATAAGTACAACTCCTGCCACTTTCATTTTATAGTTTCAATTTGCTATTTCAGTTGAACAGCCTGGTCTAAACCCAAACTGCTGTGGGTGACCACTTATAAGCTTTCCAGCTTATAGGTGGTCAATCCGCTGTACCGTAACAACTTTTAATATTTTTTGATAAAACTGGTAAGATTGATATTGGGTGGCAATGGATAATTATAGATTTTTTTCCAAGCAGTCAGAAATTTGCACTTTTTTATGGAAAGATTAACAAGATGTGTCAATGGCTTGACCCGAACATCTTAATATGTTTTAAGAAAACAACCATTCATTCTAAAAATGTGATTAAATTTTGAATTTGAAAGTTTATTAATTATTTCTACAAAATTTTGTACCTGGCACTAGTGGCACTATTGGTTAAACTATTGCAATTTATGCTGGTGAAGATTCTCAGTCATCCAGGTCATAGTCATTCCAAAAAAAAAAAAAGTAAAAAAAAACCAACGGAACTTGGTTCCAAAGTTGAAAAAGGTTTGCCTCCCAACCAAGAAACCTTTTCAAAAAAAAAAATTAAAAGCTTCCTGGACTATGTATTATTAGCAAACAATTATTTAGTTTTTAAGAATGTGTTCAAAATCAAGATTTAAAGATGCTCACTATTCAATCAGCTTGAGCAATTTCACAAAGAAGGACAAGTGAAATAACTCAGCTCTCCCTATCTAAATGTCATAGACTTATATGTGCATAAATTGTAGAGCACAGATTTGCGGGGATGAGGATCACTAAACTGCTTCGAAGGAGGCTCAATTGCAACAAATAAGAGATACAAAATGCTTTCTTTGAGACCTAAACAGCAGCAATGCACACAAAAAAAACCCCAAAGAGTGTTGACACGTGAAGGTACCTTAGTGGAGTAGGTGTGGCCATCACTGCCACAAACAGGCGAGGGGTGAACCACAGGACACGGCTTGCACTTCGACCCGGCACTTGGGTGCAAATTGGCACCTTCAAAACTGGAGGTGACATCCAAAATAATGATGAAAAAAACAAAACAAAAAAAACCACATCTGAACAATTTCATATTGCACGCTGTCAGCATTGATCTGCAATGTAAGGTGATGCTTTGGGCAACAATTGAAAGGTAAGAAAAAAAATTAAGATCTGTGTATGATTCCCATTTATTATTATTATTATGATGATGATGATTGAATTGCTCTCCAAATGTTGCTCCAAATTGTGTTTCCTGACAAGAATGGGAAATGAGGTCAGTGTGGTGTTACTGTCCTCTGTCCAGTCTGAGTTGCAACAGACTCAAACACAAACAAAGCCCATTCATATCACTTGGCAGCACTTTATGTCCACTGAAAGTTAGTGCCAGCGCCTTGGTAACTGGACCAAGCTGTAATGTCACACAACAGTCACAAGAGCGCTTTGGCAAAAGGAAAACCAGCTGGATATCCCCAGCCCAGCCTAGAAAGAGATGAACGCTTTACTGACATGCTTGTTCCGTATAGGTTTAAATTTAGATTTGCAGCAAATGGTGAAAAGAAGAGGTCCGAAACTCAACTAACATGCACATTGGCTTGGTCATAAAACAAACATGATATAATAATATATAAATAATAAAAAACAAACAGTGTTGTGAAAAAAGTCTCTGCCCCCTTTAAAGATTAATTTTTTTACATTCTGAAATATTTAAAATAATCCAAAAATATACAGTTTACACATTCCAAGCAAAAAACCTTAGTGGGAAAATTATTATTCTTTTTTTATTAATTTTTTTATTTATTAAGGAAAAAATATCCTATCCAACTTTGCCCTATTTGTGCATTTAATTGGTAGTTGATTTTATGTAAGTAATCAGGGAAATGTATTTTTCTACAAATCAAGTCTGAAAACATCATCTATTTAGGATGGCATTTAATACATTTTACATCAATTTTTCAGTTTATTATGTGTTTTATATTGTCGCCATTTTATTCCTTGTGTTTTTTGTGATTTTATTTTATTTTATTTACTGTAAAGTATTTTGCTTAACTCAGATTTATTGTAAAAAGCTGCACAAATAAATGTGTAATTACTATTAAACATGGTGGTGGTAGTTTAATGATTTTGAAAATGTGTTGTTATTTATTCAATCATATTTTCTGCCAAACTCTGTTGAACCAGTAAGGCCGGTAGCGCCACGGTCACATTTATCACAATCGAGGATCAAGGTCTATGAGGAAAAAAACACAATAGTATCTGAAATGGTTTAACTTGTACTATGTGTCACATGTGTGTGGTCAGGAGTTATGGTGGTGTTTTATGTGGTGCTGATGGGCCTGACGAGGTTCGGACTGGTAAGCTGTGATAACGGGCATTTGCACGGTAGGCCGCTCCTAATTCCAGCGTGCGAGGGCCATCCATCCGTAAATCATACCAGCTCCATCACTTACTCTCTGGCCGAAGTACCTACCTGAGACAGTAAATAACTCAAGGAACTCAAGTAGTAATACAATGTTAACTACTTAGATGATGCATGCAGTATATATAGCCCTTGCTGGTCATGCATATCCTTGTGACGGTTAGCATATGGTGTCATTTTCAATTTTTTGAAACTTTAAAATCCTTGCAACAAACTAAATTATAATAAAACTAAAATGCTTTCTATAAACCAAACAATGTTCCTCTTATATTTGGTTAATTTATGTTTGAATATTTTGCAAAAATATGTTGCGGTGCATGATGTGGTTTTGCATCTGTCTACATTATTCCATTTCATTGCCCACATCCCACCTAGGCTAGCAGTGAATGCTGACACACCGCTGAGCTTTCATGTATTCATTCTTGAAGAACTGCCTGTCTGCCTCTATATTGTATTGTTTTTATGTTGGTCTTTTTACAACACTCGGGCTTACGTTGTAGACCTACTGTAGTATGTGTAAGTGGGTGTCTGGCTGACTTTGTGCAAGTGTGGACGTTACGCAGCAACAGCCACTGTTGTGTCCGTGTTAATAACCAAAGCCAGTAAAACCGCATTATGGAAGGCTTGCTGATGGTTGGCGCTTGATGCTTGAAAATAGATTGGTTAATCCACACGTGTTCGTATAGTGTGGGCCGGTGTAGAAAATCGTTCCCAGTACGAGCCTGGGCCTGATCACTTTCACATGTGTTCCTTGGTCCATGTTTTCTGCTCTCTACAAAAGAACCATGTGCAGCAGAAAGAAATAGCTAAAACAGAGCAAAGATCCTCTTCTGAGAAGGTCAAGAATCTGTACTGTCATTATGAGACCATTGTGACAATTCGTTTGGACATCTGTCTCAGATTGCAACATTGAAACACAGACAGAAATTAAAACACAAAGAACAAAATAAAGATCCTGCCAGGCACCTTTAAAGTATAGAATATAAACTTCCCAATGACATAAAACAAAAAACATGAAAATATTACATATTAAGCATCCTTGAAATGAATAAAATAATATTTTTTTGAAAACTGAAACGTGTGTTTGATAAATGTTTGTGTGTACCTGTGGACGGCTGTGAGATGGCCATTCTAAAGACTGAACCTATATCCAAATCAGATTCTGTCACATGACCTTAAATAGGGTGTGGTTGCAAACCTTACTAAATGAAAACATTAAGCAGTCTGGAGTGGATCACAACTCATCTACAGTAGCTAAAAAGATTTATTGTTGGTAATTACCAATTTTTTATGACAGTTTTTGCAGACAAATAGCAAAATAATTTATTTACTTAGTGAGTGAAGACAAATACATTTAGAATCTGTTTGGTTGGGATAGCTTTTTTTTTTTACTTTATTAAATAAAATTATGATTTGAAAAAGCAGTTTTGCTATCTAATTATATTAGTCTGATATTTAAATGTATGTTTTTATTTTACTGATTTGTAACATTCAAATGTGACATAAAACTACAGAATAAATATTTAAGAGGGAAAATCATTAAACACTAAGAGATCATCAGAAACCTACACCGTTTTTGTGTCTTTGTTGCTTACCTAACTCTCCTCTGGCTGACACAAGAGGCAGTCTTGTAATCCTCAGCCACACACACCTTGTGGCGACTGCATTTGATCTTCAGACAGGGGTCTTTGGCTGGATCGAGGGCTACAAACACAGAACAAAGACATATATTACCACAACACTGAACGGCACAATTATGCGTGCACGCTACAACAAAGTGGCACCTTAGAGTTTCCTAGACAGCAGCTAACAAAAGCCTGCAAGGGTAAACAGTGAAGAAAAGAAAGAAAATCCTCCATGGATACACTCCCTTTAGTTAATTCAAATTAGCATAAAGGCCTCTTGATTAAAATATGTGCTTTCTTTCATTTCTAAATGATGTAAGGGATGTTTGTGTTTATTTTCTGCTGTTGTTACTAGCTGTATCTGCTTCACTCAACTAAATACAGTAATACTGTTAAGTATACTTAAGGCTAAAAACAGATGGAACTAGTTTTAGAGTCTACTTCTGATCTGACATCACACAGGAGAGTCTGATCCAATGCCCTTTGAACAGGTGACTGCATTAGTTAGGTATAGATATATATTTACATCTTATTTACTGGGGGGTGGGGTTGATGTCAGGAGATAGTTTCTGATCCCATGTCATCTTTAAGCAACACAACTAAGATCCCAAGCCAATGGCTGTTGTCCGAACAGTTTGCGAATGACCTCTACTAGAAAGAACCTTACTGTAATCTCTGAGCAGCTTTGGCAGATTATCCTGCCTCCATCCTCCAATGCACTATCTAATGCTATTGTTTCTCTAACTGTGTGTGTGGGTGTGTGTGTATCTGTGTGCTTGAGGATACACTGATAAGTGAGAGGATATGTTGATGTCCTGGTGTGCCTAGATGAGCGCAGGAGATTACTACTGTCTGTAATACAAATAGAAATGAGATGATCAAAGAATAGAAAATCCTCCTGGTTTTAGCTGCTTGGTGTCATTAAACGAAAAGAGAAAAGTTTATAGAGAAGGGGCGTTCTGATTCGATCCCAGCTATCAGCTCAGGATGAATGTACACTGCAAAAAATGCATATCTAAATTATTTTTTTCTTAAAATGGGTGAATTTTGTCTTGAATTGGGAAGGTAAGTGAGACACTTTGCCAATGGAACAAGACATTTTACATTCAAAATTAGAAAAAAACAATGCAATGGCCCAACTCAAAGGCAAGGTAATTAATTAACCTAATTTAAAAAGAAAAATACTAATTCCATTGGCAAAACATCTTATTTACAGACTCAAATTAAGGGTAAATACACTTTTGTTAAGACATTTTTTACTTATTTCCAGATCGTTTTTTCAGTGTAACCTCCAATATCTGTAGATGCTCTTTCACTTTGTTGTTTTGTTTTGTTGTGCCTCCAAAACTTTAAGCAGCTAAATCCACAGATAAATGAAAAAAGGACAACTTATTTTCATATTTGCTATTAAATCAACAAATATGAGTTTTACCTAATAACCTGATGGTTTTAATCCCTATTAATGATATTCACAGTAAAAATGAGACTGTTTTAGCTGCTGCTTCCTTTGTAATATGCTTGTAAAAATGGGGATGGGATTTAAGAGTACAACAAACTTTGCCTAACTCTTTTTATGGTGTGCCTCTATCATTTACTGTATAATCTTTGTTTAACAAAGATGACATTTCTTTTCAAATCCTGCAAATTAAACAACACCTATGATCCGAATCATTTTAGTAAAAACTAAGAATGGATAGAAGTAGGTGATCTTATCTGAAAGCATATTCTTTATTTCATTTTTTTTTTTTTTTTAACTCAACTAAAACCCTCCAGGCTCTGCTCTATCTCGTTTCCACCCACCTTGATCGAAGGGCTTGGATGGAGTCCATGTTCCAGGCTCCTAAAACACAGTTAATCAATAAACATATTCAGCAAAAAGAAGTTTGAAATGTATTCCAAGAAAGTATTACTGTACACTACAAACACAAAAATATATTTCAATACCATAAATAATAATAATAATAATAATAATAATAATAATAATACAAACCTCAACTTCCTTTGATAGAAAGCATTACAAAGACAGAGAAGCAGGAATTAATTTTAAAACACAAATGTTCTATCTGACTATGTAGGAATCAAAATGCTTGTGTAATAATTTTACGGACAAAAAGAGCTGGTTTCAACATTTAAGTCTTCAGTCTTTGGCTGTTTTATATTAACATCTAAGATTATAAAGGATGAGACAATGTCATTGGATATTACTGCCAATGACCTTTGGGGGAGATAATGACCTCATCTGTTATATCATTAATCAACTGGGGAAAACTAATTCAAGTTATTAATGTAAGTAGTGAGCTCTGTGACATACCCAGGCTTTGGGGATGTATGAAAATGTGTCTCATCATAGAAAACGTGATTCTATACACAAAGACGAAAGCTGTACTAAGAAAAGGATTTGATTAGGGACCCTGAGCAGAGATGGGTTGAGTAGAACATTTCCTTTAGTCCTTTCTGCCCCTGAAACAAACCTCGCTATATTCTACCATTACCTCTCCAACATTGATTGCCTTATTTTCTCTTTGATATTAAAATTAGGACATGCAATACAATAAATAATACACCGCAGCCATCACTGCACTGCTGCTTACATCGAAATCAATACACAGCTAAATACAAACAGATGGAACAACAACATCTTACAGGCTGCAACTGACAACAGATTCTCATTACTCTCTGAGGGGAAGGTGTAGATATTTTTCTAACAGAAAGCTAAACTGGGGCTCACAAGTAGGAGAAGTGAAAGTGTGGTGCGAGCTGCCCTGCTGGCAGGTGCACTGGATTTATTTTGCCTTGTTTTATTTGTAGCTTGGTGCTCCTGTGGGTTTCAGAGTTTCTGTGTCAGATACTTCCGCTGATAAACTTGTTGTTAGGCTTCTTTCTGAACACTTCATCCTCTCCCAGCAGCAGTCTGCGATAGAGCAGATATAAACCGGGGGATGTCTCAGGAGCCATCCGGTGTTTCACTAGATGTTGTTTGTACCCTTACCCGGTACAGCCATACATTATGTTAGGTTATAGGTTTGTTTAGTGTCCAGTCCAAAAGGCTGACCTTGCACACTGCAAACATAAAAGCTGGAAAGCAGATTGAAATCTGGAGTGATCGGCTGGAGGCAACTTTTTGGGTCCTTTAGAAACAGCACTCTGTGGTTAAAAGCCTTAAACAAAGAGAGGGATAAGAACAGAGCCAGAAGTGCTCTGACTTTCACAAGATAGAGACCTAAGATCCCACTGATATATGGTCAAATTCAGAGGTTATTAGCATTGTTCTTTAAAAAAAAAAAACAGTAGATTTCTAAAGTGTAAACAATGATTTCAAATTGCTAGACTTTTGTGAACTAAAAAAATAGATAACATTCAATTAAGCCTTCTTGACTTGATACTACACATCAATTAAAGGGAATTGGATAAACCTGAAATACAATTAGCCATTTTAGTCATATTCCCAGGGCATATGTTCATTTGCATCTCTCAGCTTAAGCCAGAGATGTCAGAAAGGCTGCAAAGGATAAGAACTGTCACTGTATAAAGATACATTCCATTGCATGTGTATGTATAAAATGGGCCCTGCAAGGTCAAAGTAAAACTCCTCATCTCACATGAAAATAAAAGAAATATAAGAAGAGTCCTCTAGTCAAATGTTTTCTTTGAGAATCTGCACTGCTTTAGGATTTTTTATTAGGTGAAACATATGTGTAACTAGATACTTCCCAGAAATTTGCCCTGAGGTGGTGACACCGTTTAGTAAACTGTGAATTTAACCTCAAAGTCTAAATGTGGAACGTGAAGGTTTGCTGGCTTTTAAATAAAGGGATGAACCAAAGAGAAGCCCAGCAGGTGCAGGCTTATGATTCAAATGTAAAAGGAGATTACCAAAGAGTGAGCTTTGAGTTGTTTAGCCCAGTGAGTTCAGATGACTCACTATCAGGACGTCCTCTCTCTCTTTAGCTGCCTGCGTTGTGTGTCCTCTGCCACATGGCTATGCTTTTCTTGTTCTCCTCACCGCTCTGCTTTTTTCTGTGTTCATCATTCAAAATCATGAATGCATTCATACATGCTTACACATAGTTTTCTTTAGGAAGATCTGTGCACCTAGCGTTTATTGTAGCCCTCAGCTTTATTTTGTAGAAATAAGTGATTAAAGAAAGCATAACGTTTCAATTCCAAACACAGCAATTCTTTTCTCACATTGGATGCAGTCTTTGCTACTTATTAGGGCTGAATGATCTTGCCAAAAATAAAAATTGGGATATTTTAAATGAATATTGCAATTTCGATTTTTTTCTTGGCACTAACTACAAGCATGTAAATGTTTCACTCCAAGGTTTCAGTCTTTTTATGAAATCTTAATTGTCCATAGTCTATTGTTGCATGACTCTATTGATTAATTGATGGACTTTATTGATCTCACAGTAGAGAAATGTACTTGTTGCATAAGCTCAAATGGTCAAAAAGAGAAGAAGAAGGTGCCAAAGGAAGAAAAATATGCATGGCATATACACAGTATATACAACGCATCAACATATGACGGCTTTTTTTTAATAGCAGGATTATTACACAGGGTTATTGCACAGGGTGTTTACATGGGTATTTATATAGATGGATATTTATATACAGTTATTGCACTGAGTGTCAAATGTAAAGAAACAGGTTATTGCACAGTTATTAAATAGTTATTTTATATTATAATTTGCACATGTTATTGCCATTGTAGTGTCACATTGTATAATTTTGTGGCAGCAGGGATGAATGACCTGCGGTAGGGCTCCTTTTTACAAACAGGGTTTTAAAAGTCTTTCTTACTGTTACCTTTGTGTAAAAAAGTGCTAAATGCTCCTTGCATTGACAAATCTGCATACTAGTTGGAACTCTCTCTTCCCGTATGCATTTTGCAAACCAACTTTAAGCATATTACTTAATTTTGACGGGCTGAGTTGTCAAATGTAATGTGAAAATTGAGTGACTCTGACATTTAAAAAATGTTTAATTTTTTATATTGCGATTATATTACAAATGCAATTAATTGCCAAGTCCTACTACTTATATAAATAAGTGAGAGCCACTCGCATCAGGGGGCTACAAAATGTATCTTTAATGTTGTTTGTGATGAAACTCTCACTCAGCTAAGATTAATATTGGTAGACTGAAATTTGAAAAACTTGACTCCAAAAACTGCCTAGTAGATTGGCTAAAGTTATCTATATAATCTAAGTTACAGCATGTAATGAGCTCGCTTTGTAATTTTTGACTACTTACTTAGACAAGTGATTCCCAACCAGGGTGCATGTACCCCTAGTGGTCTGTGAGTGCACTGCAAGGGGTACATGAAAATATTTAATTTCTTAGAAAGTAAAATAAAATAAGGCTTTTGTTTTTTGAGGACCCAATTTAAAAATTAAACAAGCTTTCATCAACCAAAACGTAAGCTACTAACTTCAAGGCAAAATATTTAAGTTTATTTGACATGGAAAATTTAATCAAATTAAAAGTTTAGGTAAAACAGTCTTTATTTCAGTTATGGTACGTTCCACTTTTGGAAAATCACCAATACTTTTGACTGAGAGGGGAACTCATGGTAAGACAAAATTCCAAAGGTTTACTCAACTCAAAACAGGTTGGGAGACACTGTTTTAGACCATTATTTTATCAGAGTGTCTCCCTAATGAGCAGGAGCTTAGCAGTGAAAAACTATATTTCTTCTTTCATTCCCACATGGTTGATCTATCGAACCCTCCATCCATCACATTATTTCCCCTGCTTGCTGTCCACCTATGTAATAAAAACACAAAGAAAATGTTGGTTCTATCGTAGTTGTGCACAGTGAGACAGAATAATGAGAATATTGCATTACAGAGGCCAGACCCTCCTCAGCTGTGAATGCATCAAAAAGACAAGGGAAGTGCTTGCGGTCTGATTCCCTAATGGTATTAGTGGACACACCGCAACAGAACAGCGCAAACACAAGGGCATAACAGAACAAACAAATCTGCACAAAGACACTTATATATGGTTCCATAAACAAACCACAGCAACCAATCAAAGTGCAGGAATCTGACAGAATTAGTAGAACATTAAATACAAGAGAAAGCAAATTCAATAATGATCTTGCTCTTGGAGTTTCTTATACTGAGATCTGTTGTGAAAGACTCATAAAACATAATCTTACAGATCAGCAGACGAGATATTTTACACATAGACATCTGAAAAGTGTAATTTGGATCTAAATTCAACTACCAGGAAACAATCGGGTAAGTCAGCATCCAACTGTAATTATTGATGAAAGTCTTCAATTAGCTTTATGCATCCAGACAATTCAATTTCAACCTAATGTTCTTTGTTAAACTGGTTGAATGGGGAGCATCTATGAGAATCTATGTTTCACATCATATATCCACAATAATTCTAAAACTATGAGACAGACCATTACGTTTCACTTTATGCTTTCGCATACAAGGCAATCAGCCAATCGCAGGCCATGTGAGCATTAGGATCATTAAGCCAGGATTACAAAAGAGGCGTGTCTTACAACTCTCCTTATCCTGTAGAGAATTTCCCCTCTGGGATTTCCCCAGAGCTTATTTAGTGCTATAAATACAAAGTTGTAAAGTACTAACTTAAACATGTTTCGGTACCTTCATGAGATTCTGCCAATCACTATTTTAAAATCAGAAATAGACTAAAGGGTAATAGGATTCCCCCCTAGGATCAGATCCCAAACTGTCTGCTTTTTAGTACATCCCACTCACACTGGTCATTGTGGTGATGGGTTATTTCTATATTCCGTGGTGGAGTAGTGGTATAATGTTGGGGGATTAACCTTAGCATTTGTGAGGCTTTATAATCACTGGTGGATCACAGAGCAAAATATATCTAAAATAGGTTGTAGCTTCTGTTTTTGCCTTGAATCAAGAGAAAACTGTCATGATGTTGTTGTGAATGACTGGCGTAATTACTCATCTCATTCACCTGTCTAATTCCGCCCAGTTTCTCGCTACCGTTCATCTGATCCACCTGCTCCTGTCTCTATTTAACCAGCTGTCTAACCAGCCATGAGCGCCAGATTATTCTCAAGCCATTGGTAAGAGTGTTTCAGCATCACCTTAGTGTCTCTGACAACATGTTCTGCATCTCAACCATTGAGCCCAACTTTTCCCTTCTGAACTGTTTATACCTCCCTGCTTCCAGTCATCAGGCCATATTATTCTGTCACGGCTCAGAACAGGGGACCCAGTAATTGTACTTTCTTTGTGACTTGAATACTGGGTTTGCTGTTCTGAAACTTAACAAAAAACTGATTTGTTTAAGTTGTTTGGTAGATCCATTTAGCTAAACAGTGAACTTCCTCCAGAATTACCATGTTTATCTTGACTGATTCTCTGATCAATAAACATACTTGTTTTGGTAAGTTTGCAGTTTTGTTTTCAGATGATGGATTTAACAAAATGCTGTTAAATGTTGGATGCTGGTTTACTACCTAAACCACTTAAAGCACAAACAATCAGACAAAAAAATCCTGATTATTGGAATGAAAATCAGGAACAGAAACATTGAACATTGAACTGAAAAACAGACACAAAGTCAGCTGGTGACACATATAAATCCACAAGTTGACTATTGTGGTTTTAACATTACCAAAATTGAAAAGTATCAATGGATATGAATGCGAATGCAAAATATTGCCTGTGGAAAATTAAATGAAGCATGCCAGTGATAACCGTGGCTATGTTACCACAACAGCAATCCAGGTGTTTCTCATCTTCACTGGTCCGATTATAGCTCCCCTGAATGTGCCCTAATTGCTTTTAGTTTGTCAGCAACCTGCTGTCTCCAACAGGATACCTGAATGCTAAATTCCACTAGCTCTGTTTTCTTGTTAAAACTTGTGGTGTGCATGCTGTACAAATACACCCTAGGCCTAGGTGCTGTGAAGTGGAAAAGGCCCAAAGCTCTCTACCTTCCCAACATCATTCACACTCCACAACACAAACAACACAGGAGACATGCATATGTTAAAAATACATAAAGAGTGGGGGGGTAAATGCGGTGTTACAATGTCTTATAAAAACAGTAGCACATTATTTTGTACTCCTGGAAAACCATGAAATGAAGTGTTTTGTCATAGCG
Source organism: Cyprinodon variegatus (assembly GCF_000732505.1). Lineage (NCBI taxonomy): Eukaryota > Metazoa > Chordata > Actinopteri > Cyprinodontiformes > Cyprinodontidae > Cyprinodon > Cyprinodon variegatus. Next base: position 1,078,883 of record NW_015150585.1, read on the forward strand.
AATAATTCCTCTCCATTTATTTTCCTCTTCAAAGTAGCCACGATCCCGGAAGGATAAAATAATGTTTGAGATGGCACCAGCCCACCACGGACAGCCCCAGGCCGCCGTAGCCATCCTATCTGGACCTATACTAAGTCAACAGTCAGGCCTTTATCCTGTGCACTTAGCATGGGATTCAATTATGGTTTTTAGTGCAACTTGAAAGCAACATTGCATTACATGCCTAGTGAATGAAATGGAAATTACACCAGAGGGATTTTCTGCAGAGAATGACTGTTATAGTTTTGGCCAAGGTTTGATATGATTTCTAAATTTGAGGGCTGTGGGTATTGATAATAGGATAAACCTTAGCAGCACCGACTCGGGAAGGTAGTTTCAACCAAAGCAATGACACCTGTCTTTCTGCATAAAAGCTGATCTCACTGTGCGATAAAACTGAAATGTGAAGTTATTTTAAGCTGGACATCTGCTTTGTCTCCTAGAATGGAAACTGATCACATGGGTTATGTGTGAATTCTCTTATTAGAGATAATACAACCTTTAAATGAAGGAGCAGATACATGTTTAAAGGAGAAGTCCGGTCAGCAAGGATTAACCAATGGATTATTATCTATGTGTAAAACGAATTCGCAGTGATTTAATGAATTTAGTGTTTATCAGTTAAAAAAAAAAAAACTAAGTCTGGGACCGGCCATTTTTGCCCAAATATAGTAACACCTCACTCCTGACATTTTCTAGCAGTGACGTCACAGCGTGGTAAGCCTAGCTCCATTCTACCACCTTTACAAGCAAAATCAGTGGAAACTACTAGACACATCTGCAATCAACAACACTTATTCAAGATTTCGAGAGGATTTCACCATTGGAATTCGCAAGAGCTATAGTTAAACTGACAATGCCAACATGCATGGCAGTTGGATGTTGCAATACATTGTGTAAAAGTGAAGAAAAAAATTCCAGATGTGTTCGTCATTGGATTGCCAACTTTAGGAGGAAGGATCTGCCATCGAACTTCTGGCTAGAGAAAAAACACGTAATATATAGCCGACATTTCGAAGAAGAATGTTTCAAGACTTGGATAATAGTGCGTTGTGACAAACACCAGATAGAACACTGGGACTTGATCAACAGCCCATACACGTCACAAACCGGTATGTGGCTGTAGTATTCTTTGGCAAACATGGATGTCTCAGTAAAGCACATTTCAAATCAAAATTACTCTTAATTGAAAAACTGTAAAATGAGAGTAAAATTCCAGGACATTTTCAGTTGAAAGATGGCAAAATGAGGTTATCCTCAAAAGGCATGAATACTTTTGCAAGGGACTAGATCTCTTTTTCTGTTGGTCTTTGTCTCCCTATTTTATGTAAAAATGTAAAGCTAAATAGAACTGACACATGGCCAGTCAAATTTACTCCCCAAGCTTTTGTTGGTGAATGCGTATTTGCATAATCCAGTTCAGGACCTGAGGCATAGCACATGGGTTCACCTGTACTGAGAGCTTTGGCATGACTAGCAGAGAAAATGCCTGTTTTTACACTAAAAAAAAGAAAAAACGAACAAATACACAATTAGAAAAACACAAGAACCTTCTGTTCTTTCTCCCCCTGTTGAAGTTTGGGTGCAATATTTATTTTCACTGTATTACTTTATCCATTTTTTGTCTAAATCAATAGATTTCAAATCTCTCTCAAATAAAGGATTTCTACGCTTGATGATCATAGCAAATTTAGCTTGACACAAAGCTTATTTTTTAGATTGCATGTATAAGTTCAAGCATGTGGCTAGAGGCATATCTTTAAGCAGAAGACAAACTATGCAAAGCATGAAACAATTATACCATTTTTTTAACAGCAGCAGTTACTTGCTAAAAATATCTATAAGGCAGTATTCCCAACCCCAGTACAAGGTTAACAGCAATGCCAATGAAAAGCTGGGTTCTGTCATTTAACACAGAACACTGGGCAACTGGACCACATAAGGTGTTACCTACCAGTCTGCGGTAGCATCGCAGCTTTAGCTGGCCTTAACATACCAGGTTAATGGAGGCTGACATATAGTCTGCTGCTGAGGGCTTTCAGCAGCAGCATAATCAGCCAAATGACTTCACTCTAAATCACTGTAAGGCTGAGAGGAGGAGCAAATCACTGGGGAAATATATATGTAGGCTACAGGTAGGCCTAATCAGAGACAGCGTGTAATATTGCTTTAATAATCCCATAAGGATGCCATCTCCAAAAGGACATGTTCTACTTTTCTGTATTTTGTGGTATACAGTTTTAATATATTGTTATACATTTCAAACAAACTTAAATATATATAGGAAATATTAAAATCAAACAATGTACCAAAAAAGTGAGTGTGAAAACCAATGTAAAAAAGGAATTACACCCCAAAGTTAAAATGTCAAAATTTTAACCAAAGTGTGAATATTTTGTGAGGTCAATATTGTTTCTAAGTACTTATTTAACCCTTTTTGGAATAAAATTCCCTAGACCTTCAGAGACTACCACTGTAATCCTCCTCCACTCATCCATGAGATTATTGTACATTGCTAGATGTTAAATATAGGGTTTCGTCAGCCGAAAAATTGGCCTGGAGTTTCTTAATTTTGGGAGATCTGCCAATACTTAGATGTGAACCGATCTTTCCCACCAGTCTGATCTACCTCTCTAAAGGTCTGAAAACCATCCACTGTCAAAGCCTTAAACTTTAAATTATATTTGAGATAGGGCTAATGATTATTTTGCCATTAGATTGATCTAATTATTATTTTTTGCGAATCAGTGCACACCTAATAAATACCTTCTGCTTTTTTAGGTCTGGAGGCTTACTTGGACAGTCCTACTACACCATTACCCTCAGTTTCCTTACCGTGGAAGTGGTAAACTCGAAGGTGATTTGGGGATAATTATCATGTTAGATTGCTTCCATTTTCCATTAGATGGAGTGCATGTTGGCATCCAGCGTTCCATCAATCTTGAATTGTATTTCTCCACAGCCAGCAGCACTTATACAGTCCCAAACCATCACACTCCCACCATCATGCTTGGCTATGGCAAAGACATTTGTGGTCTCATTAGAAATAGGACATGGTTATAGTAATCAAACTACTGATGCTACTGATCTTCCTTAAGCTATTTGCATGCTTAGCTGAACATCATCTTTAGAAGTGACTTCCTCTACGATGACAGCCATATGGACCAATTTGACACAGTGTACAGCATGTGTTCTTAGAACTGACATGCTAACTCCTTATCCCCTTTAACCTATATAGTAATGCTGGTCAAATCATGGTAGGCCTTTTTGAGTTCAACCTGTGTCGTTGAACTGCTACATGGTCTTTGCAACTTTGAAGCACCTCAGTTTCATGCTGTCTTTCATGCAATGATCTCATAGCCTCAGCCATCTTTACGTCAGGCAACTGTTCCTTTTTTCAGATCCTCAGAGAGTTCTTCACTTGCTTCCCTCTAACAATCTACATGACACCAGGGATGGAACATGGCCGGTGAGGCACACTGATATGTTTCCCTTTGTGGCCTGGCACACCTTTATACTGGTTTTTATACTTATATGAGTGTTTTGAGTTATTTGGGGTGGAACAGCAAATTAACACTGTGGTACAAGCTGTATATTGAGTAAAATACACTGAAAAACGTAGAAGTTTGTTTTGTCTCATGAAAATATACCAAAAACAATGTAAGAAAAGGGACGAATGTAGTCACTATTGGAAAGTGCTGTAGACTAACAGTATCATGGCCTATATTCTATCTCTGGCTGATGATCAGGACATTAAGTTCTAAGAGCCATTCTTGTATCTATAGTAGTGAGAAACAAAAATTGGACTGTAAAACTTATTATCTAGTAGTCGAGAAACATGGCTTGTAAATGTATATTTACCAATATTTTTGTTCAGGTTACACAATGGCAAAGTCCAACCCAAGAAGGTCCTTGCTTTGGGTGGGTTTTTTGGGCATTCTAACTTTTCAGTTAACTGGTCTCTCAAAAATGCGTTATTGTTAAACGCTACATTTTGGCTGAGATTGTCATGAAAGAGGTGTTTTCTAAAATGAAAAAAAAAAACAAAAACATATGCCTTTAATATTAAGCAATATCGATTAGCAAAGTAGCCGTATCTCGAGGCTGTTAGATGACCTTATACTCTACAAGGATAAATTGGGATGTTATTGATGTATTTCAATCCAGAACCCACAAAATCTTACAAGCACAGACAAAACACATTACAATAACCTGATTAGTGTCACATGGGCAGCTCGAGTTCCAAAAGAGCTAGTAAATTCTCACATGGAAGATATTCCACAACTTGGCTTGTGGTTGTTAATGTTGCTAGTTTTTATAAGCCAACTTCAAAATTATCTCAGTCAAGAAAATAGATTTCAAACAATAAAACTTCCTTATATTTGGCATAATATGAAGTTACGGTAAAATTGAAAACATTTGAGAAGAGTACAAACCATAAGCATTGTTAGAGTATGTCGCAGTTTCAGGGTTTCAAACACATTCAAAACTAAATCTTGTTACTTTAATCTGAAATATCTGAAATATTTATAAAAACCTTTGTTCTACAAGAGGTTATTATGAAAAAATCTTACCCTTTTCTGCAAGTAGGTTATAACAAGCTAATAAACTGCCCATCTGAGCTACTTGCTACTTACCAGGCAGCTTTGGTTCATCTTTGCCAATTACAATATCCCACCCCCAATTTTCCCTTTTTTTTCTTGCAGTTCTACACATTTTCTTTCACCAATCTGCCTCAACTATTGTGTAATAGTGTATTTATCTGGGTAATCAAGAATTTTTGATTGATTACAGAGTGAACTTGTTCAGGACAGAGAGTGGCACATGCACACACTTAATGCAGACAGCAACATAGAGAGCCAAATTCGAATAACAGGGATGTTTCTAATTGGTTAGCGGAAACCTGGGTACCAATCTGAACGGGGAGAACATTCAAACCAAAGTAGAAAGCCTGTAGTTTGTTTGCAGAAATTTCTGGCAAATAGGTAATATGTTAAAAAAAAAAAAAAACCTTGGCTGTAAACTGTGCATTTACAGCACTGAGAGATTTATTTCTGAATCCATTGTTTAAGAAACCAGGCAGAGCTTTTTTTTTCCTGGAAAGAAAAAAAAAACCCTGAACAATATTGATCAATAAATGAGTTTAGTAAAGGGATGCTCTTAAGAAAAATAATTTTAAAATATAGCACCTAACTGTAGTTGTAGATTCAATGAATAAAATATAGCCAATTGTTTTATTTTTGAATCATGATTTAGAAAAGATGTCTTGCAATATTTTCCAATATTTTTTACATAAAGTTTGAGTGGAACCTGTGGCAACACCTAAAACCAAGTTTGTAAAATGAAACAAATTACAATCACACCCTGCATTGTTGTGGGCTGCAGATGGTAGTTATCAGCCTCTATTTATATGGTCTTAAACAAACAAAAACAAATCTTCAGTCAACATAAATGATCAATTAATTGTATATTAGTTCCAGAAACCTAAATACAAACTTAAATTATACATTTTTCTAAGTATTTTTGACTCTAAGCCATATTTAAGCCAACTTATTCTTACAAACTGTGACTTCTTTAAAATAAAAAAAATTTTAAACCTCTAAGGAGCAAATTTATAGTCTGTTTCCAAAACAACTGTCTGGAAACTAAACATAAAATCCTAAACAGGGTCATCTTAATTCACATGGGCAGTATTCAGTATTTTTCAATTCTGTTTTATTATAATTTTGAAATGGCAATTTTTATTTTTCTTGTAAGCCAAGTAGGAGTACAAGAGTCATAGTTTCATCAGTGAACTTGCTGCAAGCAGTAGCTGGTTACTCTATGCTCCAACAGCAGAAAAACTAGAGACCCCAAAGGTTTCTTTGGTAATTCCTTGAGTATACTTTTAAGCATAGGGATGCTATAACTATTGAGTTTAACAGTTTTAAATTCATAACCTAATAATAAGTTAAGTGGGGTCACGAGGGATGCTGGTGCCTATCTCCAGCTGTCTATGTGCGAGAGGGAGGGTACACCCTGGACAGGTCGCCAGTTCATCGCAGGGCACCACAGAGACAAACAGGACCAACAACCATTCACGCACACACTCACACCTAAGGAGAATTTATAGAAGCCAATTAACCTAACAGTCATGTTTTTGGACTGTGGGAGGAAGCCAGAGTACCCAGAGAGAACCCACACATGCTCAGGGAGAACATGCAAACTCCATGCAGAAGGCAGCAGTGCTACCCACTGAGTCACTGAGCAGCCCTAAGCAAGAACTTACAACCTTCAATTGAGCCTCATAGCAAACATAACACTTAAATACATAAAAAAATAAAAATTGCCCCCTAGATGAAATTCTGCTCAGGGTCCCATTTAACCACGGTCCGGCCCTGGATGTACCTGTCCTTAATTAGGACACTTCAGGCACAGCTCCATGGCACTGAGGCCTTGGCTCTCTATGCACACATAAACACCACAATAACATATCTAAGCGAGGAACCTCTGAGTGATTGGGATAGAGGAGAAACTGATAAACCTGTGACAAATAACCTAGAGGAACCCATGACGCGTCGCTGAGGAACGAGAGGAAAACGAGGAGCGCATGATCTCAAACCAATGAGTGAGGCTGTGAGGAGGGGAGGCTTGGGAGGAGGATGGAAGGGGGGTGGGGGCGTGAAAATGAGATAACGTGAAAGGAAGCTGGAGGGTTTTTTGGTGTGGGGGGGATTATCAGCTACAGTGGTCCTAAAATGTTACTCACATCTCTGAATTTATCCCATCTGCCGGTCACCCACTTATCGTCCAGAAAATTGCCGCTGTCCGAGCGAGCGGAGACGCGTCCAAAGGCGACGGCGCACACACAGAGCACGGCGACGCTCAGCATCTGTGGGCACAACAACAAGCACGCAGAGGAGAGGAGGACGCTGGATCAGGCTGGAGGACATGGCAACACAAGCGCTACAGATTTGCGAAAAAGGCCCACTGAATCTCAGCTTACATAAAAAACAAAAAAACACTTTTTATCTTTTATTTTTTAACCCACCTTGTCACAGCAGCGGCTCTCCAGACCGTATGAGCTCGGTGCCGTTTTCTGTCACTAGTAATAGCAGCTCTCTCTCTCTCTCTCTCTCTCTCTCTCTCTCTCTCTCTCTCTCTCTCTCTGCTTCGCACCGTCTGTCTGTGCGCAGCAAAGGGCGGGAGCGCGCATGGCTCTCCATACGCATGCAATCGTGTGCGTGCCCGACGCACTCATCCTCCACTCAGAGCAAAGGTTTACTGTTATTATGCCGCCGATTCAGTGATTCACCATGATTCTTTATTAAAATAAACGCAACAGTAGAGGTCCTGTTAAAAATTCATTCTCAAACTCAAACAAATATGAACACAAGACAGATGGTGGGAAAACGTTTGAAGAAGAAAAGAAATACTAGATTTTTGCGCCAAACCCCGAAAGTCACTGAGTGCGCTTTGTTTGCGCCAGCAGTGACTCACAGAGACTCATTCCCGGCAGAGAGCAGCAGCAGCAGCAGCCTGTGATGCCAGATAGCTGCTTTCCACGATAATAGCCCATCCTGATTGATTAGTGTTTGTGGGCGGAACCGCCCTTTGTTAGAGTTAAAGGATCCTGGGACATGCAAAGTTCAAAACAGCTCAGTCACCCAGCCTCTTTTTATCCTCTATAGTTTGAAAGGTAGACAGAACATCAGTAAGCCTTTATTTAGCAGAAAATTATTGAAAAGGTTGCTTTCTTTTCAGTAACTCAATTCATTAAGTGAAACACATATCTATGACCTTTGGTCTGGTGTGTTTAAACCTTTCCTGTATGACAATTTTCTGCAACCGGTTAAATAAAACCCACATTTAAGATTAAAATATGACATCACCCCAAAAATAAATATTTTTAATAAAGAAAAATAAAAAGAATGTTTAAAGGTTATTGTCAAATAGGAGGGCAAATTTGACAACTCATTTGAAACCCCATCTTTTATTTTTACTTAATATAACTGTACATTCCTGCACTGTTCATATTTATGCTTAACCAATCTCTCACCCCAAACACTTTTACTACTCAAAGAATGTTTGGGTCTGATAAGAGTACAATTAGACAGTCTATGATGTTCCATTTGTATCAAAAATAAGCAGATGTAAAATGTCTAGATGGTGTGCTGTTGTTGCATATGAGTTGTCTGCATATAAGTTGCAAATGTAGTTGTTGCATATGTAGATTCTGCATATGTCTGCTTATTTTTGATACAAACGGAACCTCCTAACAGTCCCTCTTTCTGAGCCTTTTATCAGTGTGTGTGGGGTGGGATCTGTGTGTGTGTTGGTTCCCTCTCCATCAGAGCTCTGTGTGTTGGTAACCAACAGATAACTTCTTTGTGACGTTTGGGGGTTGCTTCACATTTGTTTTGAAGAAATATATAATTTTATACAGTGTAAACTACAGGCGGTGAGCCCACTGGGGTATAGCCTTCCGACGAGGAAGAACCCAGTCCACCAGGTGATCGTCGTCGAACCCCAAACCCAGGCCTGGCAGGGTAGGGTTTCAGGCTCAGTTGACCTCGTGTAGCCGACCTACCTTGATTGTTTTGGTCATCAAGGGGGCTTTTTGAACTGCTCTTTGTCTGACCTGTCAACTAGAGCCTGTTTACATTGGGAGGCCCTACCAGGGGCCTTTGAGCCCCTGAAAACATAGCTTCTGGGATCATCTAAGCACTGAAACCCCTCCACCATGTTACAGTGGCAGTTCGAGTAACCAAAGAAGGAAAGCTAAACAAGGATGATTTTATTTAGTAGGAACTGGTGCACTGGTCAGAGTGGAGAAATAAAGAACAGTAATATATCTATATCAGTAAATATTTGCACCTAGCAAAAGATGAAAAAAGGAATGTCATCTTTTAGAAGCATTAAAACATCCAAGTTAAGCTAAATAAGATTCACTTTGAATGGCTTAGCAAGAGATCTGACTTGTATTTAAAAGCAAACAATATATAAATAAACTTCTGCCGTGCACAGAAGATGCACAGACAGTCTGAACGATTTGAAAAACTTTTACAAAGATCAAGGAGGGTCACGCGGATATACTCTTACCTTAATAATGAATGCTAAAAATCATAAAGTGGTTGAACTGTAAAGTGCCTTGAGATGACATGTGTTGTGAATTTGGCGCTATATAAATAAACTGAACTGAATTGAATTAAAGTGTCTTTAAAGTGTCTTGAACGGTAGAGGCACATTTAAACAGACAAGTCATCTTAGTCCCCCTACCTTTTTTTTATTTTGACTAAATTTTCATTAGAATTTTAGATGGATTATTTTGATTAATCCAATTGCAAGAACTAAAAGAACAATAAAAAAGATGAATTTTTTAGATAAAATATATTATTTTGTTTCCAGAACCTTTAAAACTGTTGAACTTAAGTTGATTTGCAATTTTGTTTCTTGTTTTGTAATAAGAGAAAAATGAAAACACTTGCTTTTGAGGAAGGTTACTAATTTCAATACTCACCTCCCAAAAGCTGCAGAGGACAGAGGCATGCTGGTCATGTGGGTCATGGTATCATTATGCACGGTTGCTGCGGTAACCAACCTTGACCTCAGCTTTACATTTTCATCTTCATAAGAGGCAGGGGAAAAGCCAAGTGTGTAGGGGTATGCAGAAATGGTGACAGAGTGCAGACATTTGAAAGTGAAATTAGAAATTTAAAGCATGTCCAGCTGAAGAACAGATACAACACCAGTGCACAATACGAGGAGAATTTATGCTGAATGGTCAGCTGTTAAGCATGCAGAGGCACAGGTTCAGACAGGAAATAAACACATTTAGTGTGAAGCCTGAATTCATGTCAAAAGGAAATTTGCAGCACGTGAACAGGAAACTGGAAGTAGAAAAGCCAGTGTGGTTAAAAGAACCGGAAGTTTTGGTCTATTCTGAACTCAGCTTTGCTCTCTTTGATCTAAGGTGATTTTATCTTAAACAAAACATTTAGTTTGAACTTCTTTGTGGCTCCGTATTTGGATGTACTTTCTCTGATTTCGCTGGTGCAAACTGTGTCTGTGCCTCTTCCAGGCCGCAGGATTCATACATTATTCAGTCAGAGACATTAAAGTTGTAGATGTGGTCAGAGACATATGCAGCAAAGACCACACATGCGTGCACACCTATGTACATGCATGAGCATGCAAAAAAAAAGGTTTATTCTCCTGTTAATGAAACTCTGCAAACATTTTAAATCCAGTTGAAGTTAGATTTCTTTAATCCTCTCAGTCAAACAATCAAAACTGCACATTGCTTCCTCAAATTAGATCATGCCAAGACTAAAGGGTAAGGTATAAGAGAGAAGGAAATGGGACAAAAAACAGTGGTTTTTGCATAGTTAAGTCTGTTTGCATGTCCGAGCCGGGGAGGCAAGAAATGTGTCTCCAGGAGGAGAGATTTCATGGCTCAGCGACTCTGTCACTGTGCACCTGCTCACCGCAATGGAGAGAGAGAAAATAAGATAAAAGTGGGTGGTGAGGTAAGGAGGGAGTGAAAGTAGTGAAATGAGTCAAAAACAATAAAAAAATAAGATCATATGTATCCATTCCAAATACATTAGAGTATCACTGAAAAGGTCATGTACATCAGTACTTCAGTTCACTAATTAAATCTGAAAATGTGGATTAAGTACACAAAACATAACAGGATAGAATAGAATAGAATAGAATAGAATAGAATAGAATAGAATAGAATAGAATCGAAATATCCTTTAATATTCAATGGGGAAATATATCAATGGGGAAATTTCTGACACCCACCATGGCAAGGTTGTTAAAACAAAGACTGTAGAGAAATTGTAAATTTACAGCATATAAAAAAAATAATACTTGGCAACTCTTTAAATAGTACACTTAGATTCAAAGAAATGTGTAACTGATTAGAGCAGGCATCCCCAAAGTCGGTCCTCGAGGGCCGCTGTCCTGCAGGTTTTAGAGGTTTCTCTGCTTTAGCACAGCTGATTCTGATGATTGCAGTTCAGCAAAAGCCTGTTAATCAACTATCAATGTAAATCAGCTGTGCTGGAGCAGGGAAACCTCTAAAACCTGCAGGACAGCGGCCCTCGAGGACCGACTTTGGGGATGCCTGGATTAGAGTAATTAAGCAAATACAAAACATAGCTTTTTATGTATGCATAAACTATTTACAAGAAATGAAAAAAGTTACAAAAGAGGAATTTAGACACTCATTAGGTTTGCTTGGATCAGTGATGAAGATAAAGTCTAACCGCTGCTTGGAGGAAAGAGCTGCCATAATGCTCCTTTGTTCACCTGAGCTTAAGAAGTCTTTCATTGAATGAGCTCTCCGGTTCTGCAGCAGCTGTGTCCATGGGGTGGGAGGCATTACTTTTACTAGAGTTTTCTGTCTCCCACCTACTTGGTTTATTACCACTACTGATCTTCTCTCCTGTTCATTCTTTACAGTTCCATCTGCACATCTCACAGCTCCACATTGCTCCATAATCTAAAGGCCCTCTTTTTCACATTAAGAGGAGCACCTATTTTAAGGTTTATCCAGGCTGAGCACTGAGATTTTCCCATACAACGTATCTGACAGTTTCTTTAATCCCCTTATACTGCCTTGTCACTATGTGTGTCAGGTTAGCTGTCTGTGAAAAAAATATTTAATATGATGATTTTCTACGTATAAGCTAATAAACTGTGTGCCCACCCTCTACTGTAAGGTTGTCGCCGACCTGAAATACGGAGCCATTAAGGGTCATCCTCTGTGTCTCAACTGGGGTCTGGTTTTGTTGGGCTTTGTTTTCTTGCCCTTCTTCTAAGCCCCACTTTCCCCACCCGATTCGGGTTGTTTTTAGTTTGGACATCTGGAATCTGCCCTTAAGGGGGAGTGATGCCACAATTTGCACCTGGTGTTTTTTCAGTTGATTATGCTCACCTGTTATTAGTTTCTCCCTCTCTTATTCAAACCAATTGCCTTTGGCTGATCATTGTCGTTCTATTCCTGGTTGTTCCTCTGTTTTTCTGTTGTTTCGGGTTTCAGCTTTAAGTAGTCCTTTACCAGCCTCTACCACTTTATTTCTTCGGCTTCCCAAACAATGACAAAAGAGTATTTATGCTGAATTGTTTGATTCCTTAATGCTAATGAGGGTGAGCTTCGGGAGTGTAGAAAATCAAGACACTTGGAAAATCTCATTATGAACCTGAGAAACACAGAGGTGATCATCAGTAATGGAAAAATAGGAAAATTAGTCTAAATCAAACCTCAAGCATATCAGATGTAGAAATAAGATAAGATAAGATAAGATAAGATAAGATAATCCTTTATTTGTCCCACAGTGGGGAAATTGCAGCGTTGCATCACAGTACAGTCGGAAAAAGAAGAATACAAAGTATAAAAATATATATATACATATATATATATATATATATATATATAT
>NW_015150585.1:1091851-1136477 GCF_000732505.1 Cyprinodon variegatus
AGGATGGCTGATGCCACCACAGAGTCGTAGAAGGTCTTCAGGAGTGGCCCTCTCACCCCAAAAGACCTGAGATTTGGGTAGAGCCGGCTCTGGCCCTTCCTGTACAGAGCCTCCGTGTTGTGAGTCCAGTCCAGTTTGTTGTTGAGATGAACACCCAGGTACTTGTAAGTGTCCACCCTCTCAATGTCCTTTCCCTGGATGTTCACTGGGGTAGGGACGGTGGGACGGCGTCTGAAGTCCACCACCATCTCCTTGGTCTTTCCTGCGTTTATGAGGAGGTGGTTCAGAAATCTAAATGCAAAGTATTGTGACCAAAGAGAAATTGTGTTGTCCACACTTACGTAGATACATCACATAGTACCACATTCCTTTGGTCAAAAAAATTATTAATAAGTTAAAAACTAAATTGATTAGAGCTGCTCAGTGGCACAGTGGGTAGCACTGCTGCCTTGCAGCAAGAAGGTTCCTGGTTTGATTGCCGGCCTGGGGAATGTTCTGCCTCAGGTTCTCCCTGTGCATGTGTGGGTTCTCTCCAAAAAGTCCAAAAACATTACTGTTAGGTTAATTAATTGGCTTCTCTAAATTCTCCTTAGGTGTGAGTGTGTGTGTGAATGGTTGTTTGTCCTGTTTGTGTCTGTGTTGAACCAGCTTGGGATAAGCATGGATGGATGTCCAATTATCATCATGTACAGGGAGAACAGGATTTCGTTATTTAAACAGAGCAAGACAGAGTACACTATCCCAACAGCAATAATGTTGTGTGAATTTTTTTGCTGCTGGAGGGATTGGTTAACTTTACAAAACAGACGGCAGCGTGAGGTAGTCCCCAAAAAAAGAAAACTTGCCAAAACTGAAAAGATGTCCTCCGAACTGGACTCACTTGGCAAAATATTTTTAAAATGAAAAAAATACAGTAAATTAATATGCTTTTCAACAAATCAACAATTGCAAGGTTTGCAGATGAATTAATTTCAGAAAGACTAATTAATCTCAGTGTTAGACCTGCAAGATCAGAAGCTACTTCTGCTTTTGAAGGACCTTGTAAAATAATAAGTGGCCCAGTTTCTACAGTGCTAAGGTAGAGTAGAGTCACATTGCATGTATAAATCTAATCTGTGTGGGCGTTATCAGAATAATCCCAACACCAGAAGAACATTTCACAACATAATTCTACTACCAGAAGGTTTCAAAGAGGGATGGTGTGTTTGGGGAGACGTGCCTTGTTAGTTTTTCCGGCCCACATATTTTGTAAGTAGGCCAGCTTAATTTTGGTTAACTGAGCAATTTCTGCTTTTAGAAAACTGAATGGCACTTTTCTGTCTGCAATAAGGGGTCGAATTTTAGATTGAACCTTTGTGGAATAAAAACCAAAACAAAACTTGTCATCATCAACCTTAAAAAATCTGTCTTTTTATAGACTATTTTACTTACCAGTCCTGGTCATCAACCTAGATGTTGAAAAGTGGACCTTTTTAAGCACATGGGTCCAAATTTAGCCTAAACAAAAACATAGCAATGTCATGCTTGCTTTCCTTTGGTTTTTCCACAAGTCCTTCCTGAATGGTTCCATGATGTCACATATGGACACCGACTGCTGGATGATCCATGAAGGGGTTTCCATGATCTGTTCCTGTTTTGCTGTGGCACCGTCCTGGAGAGAGATATCAAGTGTGCTGCTTCCATCGATACCTTTGTTTATAGGTGTTCGAGTTGGCCTGTTTTTCAGTGTAGTCCTGTTTCTCTCACTTTGATTGGCTGGACTTGCTCTCTGTCATCCTCTGACATGGGAGCTGGCCCGGAGCTCATCTGCTTGGCTGTGTGTTTCTTCGACAGGGCCGCCTGTGGAGCTGGCTGACAGTTTATTTTGTATCTCTCCTTCTTTCTGTATGTCTGCTTCTGCTCCTTGAACCCCAGTCGGCCTCAGCAAATGGCCGCTCACACTGAGCCTGATTCTGCTGGAGGTTCCTTCCTGTTAAAAGGGAGTTTTTCCTCTCCACTCTACAAGCATGCTTGGTGTGAGGGATTGCCTTTCAGTCAATGAGTCGATGCAATCAACTGGTTTTCCTTAGATAGAAAACTTTGAACAATTTGACTGTATGATCTGGTTTAATTGTAAAGTGCCTTGAGATGACATGTGTTGTGAATTGGCGCAATATAAATAAACTAAATTGAAATTGAATCAAATTGAATGACTTCATGCCATTAAATCACAGTCTGCACATTAGCAAACTGCATAAATGTAGCTTCTTACTGTGCAAACTTCTCACTGAAAATAAAAACATAAATAATAATAATTGATATTTCTTAGGATTGAAAACAACAAAATGTTATTAGCCTTTCCGAACCAATTGTGAATGTTTTCATACAGTATAAATACTTCTAACTAAATGTGTTTTTTCTCAGTTTGTCATTGCTTGTCATTCTCTCTTTCTCATTAAACCTTTTCGTTCTCCCTTTCTTTTCCTTCCTTTGCTTTATGGCAGGACACTCGCTCTGTAATCAACCTTTTTAACCATGCCCATTTGGTTTTATCTCGCAGTTCCAGCTTCCCCCTCTGTCATTACCCTGCTTATAGCTTTTCATCCTGGGGCTAAAACACTGACCTTATAGTCACAAATATGCACAAAATGGCTGCTCTGGAGGACAGCAGACTTCTGAACCCTGTGTGCTCTGTCTCACATCCATGTCCAAACTAATAAACACAAAGTGCTGTTCAGAACATATTCACTCTGGTTAAACTTAAATGATATGTGCTTATAAACAAAAATACAACATTGTTTAAAACAAGTAACATTTGGTTACTTTCTTTTTAAGTCTAAAATAAAATGAAGAGCATGTAATCGCATATATATTGTGTATTCCAACATATTTATCCGTTTAAAATGTCAACATAATAACGGTCCAGGTTCCTCTGTTTAAGATTTTAGAGAAATTTAGAGAAAGATTTGTTCAAAACAATTTTTTTTTCTCAAGTGGATGTTTTTTAACTTTAAAAGTAACGGTGAAACTTTCAGAAGTCTAAAGCCTGACAAAACTCAGTGTCATGATTTTTAAATCATTAGGAAGCAGTGCTCAGTTTTGAAAATTCACACTTTTTATTTATATTATAGAAAAATGCTACATTTTTGTGCCTTTTTCCTCATAAGGTCAGAGTGAAAGTCATATGTATATCCTGTTGTCTTCATATTGCTAGGCATTGGTGCATACGCCAGGAAGATTAGCAATTGCTTTTTCCAGTAGCTTTGTCAAAAAAAAGTTATTAACTGGTACCTTATCATAATAAGCATATGATTGTTTTTAACCTCTCTGAAAACATGTTTTGTACACGTTGTTAAACAAACAGGTGGTTCAACAAAGTATCATCTAAAGCAGGCATCCCCAACCTCGGTCCTCGAGGCCCGCTGTCCTGCAGGTTTTAGAGGTTTCCTTGCTCCAGCACAGCTGATTTTAATTGAAAGCTGATTAACAGGCTTTTGGTCTACTGAAATCATCATAATCAGCTGTGCTAAAGCAGGGAAACCTATAAAACCTACAGGACAGTGGGCCTTGAGGACCGAGGCTGGGGATGCCTGATCTAAAGGACACAATTATGTTTATGCTATGGTACTTATGTTTTATTCATTCTGAAAAAAAATCTTTAGAAAACTGATTCAATTTTTTAATTCTGCAGATTAAATTATATTATAATAAATTTTAAAAATATAGTTTGTGTGCCCACTTTTTTACAACATGCAAACTTTCCATTTCACCAGTGCTTTGTATCCACTCTATTTATTGTCCCTTTTAAGCTTCAAGCACAGCAGGATGTGGCATTAGTCACAGTGGCACTTTTTGTGGAAAAAATCTAAATCTACAAAACAGTTGAAAAATACTGATTTATTTTTAACAAAATTAGCAGAAAAGCTCATTCAGTTTAAAAAACTTTTCGCAAGATTCCATCAAACGTGTGGTAATAGCTTTGTATGCCACCCTGTGCACAATGCCAGATAATAGACCTGTGGTTCTTAACCCTCAGGGCCACAAATTGAACATAAAGTTGTCACTCCTCTTTACTAAGAAGAATGACATGGACACGATCAGAGTTTCTTCAGTTAATAGGGATAAAGATTAAAGCAGACCTTGAAAACTTTCAACCAGTGAGAAAAAAACTGGTGAATGGTTAAATAGTGATTAGGGTTGGCTGCAGCACTAATAGAGCAGCCATTGCTCCGCAGGGAGAAGCACATATATTATCCATAAAAAAGTAACATAAAGGTAGTTCTGCATGAGGTCTCTACATACTCTGATATACAGGTGCTGGTCATAAAATTAGAATATCATGAAAAAGTAGATTGATTTCAGTAATTCCATTTAAAAAGTGAAACTTGTATATTATATTCATACATTACATACAAACTCATATATTTCAGATGTTTATTTTGTTTAATTTTGATGATTACAAATGACAACAAATGAAAATCTCAAATTCATCATATCAGAAAATTAGAATATTACTGAAGACCAATAAAAACAAAGGATTTATAGAAATGTTGGCCAACTGAAAAGTATGAACATGAAAAGTATGAGCATGTACAGCACTCAGTATTTAGTTGGGCCTCCTTTGGCCTGTATTACTGCAGCAATGCGGCGTGGCATGGAGTCGATCAGTCTGTGGCACTGCTCAGGTGTTATGATAGCCCAGGTTGCTCTAATAGTGGCTTTTAGCTCTTCTGAATTGTTGGGTCTGGTGTATTGCATCTTCTTCTTCACAATACCCCATAGATTTTCTATGGGGTTAAGGTCAGGAGAGTTTGCTGGCCAATTAAGAACAGGGATACCATGGTCCTTCAACCAGGTACTGGTAGCTTTGGCACTGTGTGCAGGTGCCAAGTCCTGTTGGAAAATGAAATCTGCATCTCCAAAAAGTTGGTCAGCTGCAGGAAGCATGAAGTGCTCTAAAACTTCCAGGTATGTGGCTGCGTTGACCCTGGACCTCAGAAAACACAATGGACCAACACCAGCAGATGACATGGCACCCCAAACCATCACTGACTGTGGAAACTTTACACTGGACTTCAAGCAACGTGGATGAAGTGCCTCTCTTCTTTTCCTCCAGACTCTGGGACCTTGATTTCCAAAGGAAATGCAAAATTTACTTTCATCAGAGAACATGACTTTGGACCACTCACCAGCAGTCCAGTCCTGTTTCTCTTTAGCCCAGGCAAGACGCTTCTGACGCTGTCTGTGGTTCAAGAGTGGCTTGACACAAGGAATGCGACAGCAGAAACCCATGTCTTTCATACGTCTGTGTGTGGTGGTTCTTGAAGCACTCACTCCAGCTGCAGTCCACTCTTTGTGAATCTCCCCCACATTTTTGAATGGGTTTTGTTTCACAATCCTCTCCAGGGTGCGGTTATCTCTCTTGCTTGTACACTTTTTTCGACCACATCTTTTCCTTCCCTTCGCCTCTCTATTAATGTGCTTGGACACTGAGCTCTGTGAACAGCCAGCCTCTTTAGCGATGACCTTTTGTGTCTTGCCCTCCTTGTGCAAGGTGTCGATGGTCGTCTTTTGGACAACTGTCAAGTCAGCAGTCTTCCCCATGATTGTGAAGCCTATAGAACTAGACTGAAAGACCATTTAAAGGCTTTTGCAGGTGGTTTGAGTTAATTAGCTGATTAGAGTGTGGCACCAGGGGCCATCAATTTTGAACCTTTTCACAATATTCTAATTTTCTGATATGATGAATTTGAGATTTTCATTTGTTGTCATTTGTAATCATCAAAATTAAACAAAATAAACATCTGAAATATATGAGTTTGTATGTAATGTATGAATATAATATACAAGTTTCACTTTTTAAATGGAATTACTGAAATCAATCTACTTTTTCATGATATTCTAATTTTATGACCAGCACCTGTAGCATAAGCATGCAAGAGTTATTAAGAAAAAAAACATCAACAAACTCCTGTCAGAGGAGAGCTCACTGTTAAGGGCTGGTTTTTCAGCCCTGCTACAAAAAACACCAATATGGGCCATATGTTTTATGTATAATATTTTTACGGTTTTATTTAAATGTAAATTTACAATATGTTATTGGCTACGTTTGGTTTTAAGGTTTTTGTGAGGACCCAAAAGCAGAAGCTGAGAGTCAGGGGTGAGATCTCTGAAGGTTTCATTAACGATGACAGGCAGCCAAACAGTAATCCAAAAAATCCAACTTAAAAATGTTATTCAAAATAGGAATCCAAAAAACCAACATAAGAATTAAACACAAACCAGAACCATGGAGACATCAGGGAAAAACAATCATGAGGAGCCAGGGTAGGATGAAGTAAGATGAGGACCCAGCAAAGAGGGACTGCAGAGGGAGTGTATTTATGGCTGACTGAACAATGGCAGGACTAACGAGCTGATAAGGAGCAGGTGTGACTAGAGCTGATGAGGAAACTAAGGGAAAAGAAAACACAAGGGGGCAACAGAGCACAGAAAAAGAAAAACCTAAGAAACTTAAATTAATCCAGCGCACCACTAAGGCTAGAAAACAAGGAAAAACCTGGATGAACTTGAAACTGAAAACTTAGAGAAAAACAACAGAACCAAGATCGTTACAACAGAGTTGCATTACTTTTACAGTAACTATGTAAAAATACTGGGATTTATATAGTAATTTGACCGCTACATACAGTTATATCACCGTAATTCCACAGGCATTGTCACTGTCAAGTTACAACGTTTAGCTGTTATTTTGATGGACATTACGGTAAAATGCTCAAAATAGACTATTGAGATATATTCCCTGTAGATTACTGTGAAAAAACAGTGAAAGTAATATAGTTAGCGGCCAGTAATCTACTGTAAATTAACAGTAAAAAATTTAACAGTGTAAGATTATTTTTCAAAGCAAAAAAAGCCACATCCATGAAATGAAACATGCATCAATAAAGTAATTAGACAAAGAGGAAGAGAGGAGCTTTAGAACTTAACTCTTCTTCAATCGTGTTTCTTTCAGATGTATTTGTTTTACCAGATAATATCAAGTGATAGTTTTGTCTGATGTAATAATTTTGTGATGATAATGTCAAGGGAAACCTCAAGGAAAAAATCTATAGATCAGAATTTTAGTACCGGTAAATCAAATGAATCTTAATCAGATGTAACTTCGTACATACATCAACTAGTGATGCAATAGTGATCCAGTACTTGTTTTTTTTTTACTTTCATTATTACAACTATTAGTCATTTGATGACCTCTTCTGCTATTTGCTAATTTTCAAAATTCAAAAATTTCAAAATTCAGGATAAAAAAATTATCCTGGCTGCCTGTCTGGCTGGCTGACTGTCTGGCCGTTTATATCTCTGACACAAGGCTTATACAAACTAAATGTGGTCAGCTTATGGTGATGGAAGTTTTTTTTTCTTTTTTAAGCACAGGCTCCCCTCAGGGCTGTATGCTGAGCCCCCTGCTGTTCACCATGATGACACATGACTGCATCCCCAGGTTCACAACCAATCACATTGTGTAGTTTGCAGATGACACCACAGTGGTGGGCCTCATCAGAGACGACAACGATAAGGACTACAGAGAGGAGTTGGAGCAGCTGGTACAGAGATAACAGCCTGATCCTGAACATGGAGAAGACGAAGGAGATCATCGTTGACTCCAGTAAGAACCGGCCTAACCATGCTCCATGGACTGTTCCCCCTGCTGCCCTCTGGGAAGAGGCTTCGAAGCATCCGATGCAGGTCCAGCAGATTCTAAAACATCTTCTTCCCCAATGCAATCAGACTGCTGAATGCTGAATAAAATGAGAAAAAAATGAATGTTGGAAAAACAGTAAATCATATCTCAGTCTCATGTTTAAAGTTGATACGCATGTTCACATTTTATCACTACTGCACTTTAAGTAAACTGGAAATGTCTTGAGAGCTGTACTGAATTAAATTTCATTTTGTATGCACTCTGTGTGTACAAATTGACAATAAAGTTTGTCTAAGTAGCTAATATTGAATGTAGGTTCTTCATTTCCACATTTTATATGCAGTCAAGTTCAAATAACCTAATAATTTAGGTTAATTGTGTTTTTTATTTTATTTTAATTTTTACCTAAGATTTAATTTCGTTTATAACAGCCAGTCCACTCAGATTTTATGCTGGACATACAAACATTAATGTCTATATACAGCCAGCATGAGGTACAGAAGTAAACCTAGAACAACAGCGACATCTATTGGATATAACTGTTGCAACTTCAGTAGCTTCACCATAATGGCCCTTTAGTCTAGATAAGGGAACCTAATAGATTGCATTGCAGCAATCACTCCCCCTGGAAAAACACGTAGAGAGGTACCTCAATATTAGGTTTAAAAATATCTGGGTATTTTTTTTTTTCAACATTTCTGTAAAAAAAAAAAAAAAGTTTTTTTTAAATTGCCGCTATTTATATTCTTTCCATTAATAAACAAGAAAAAGTGCTGATGATCATTTATCTTTGTCTCTGAGCTCCAAATAAGACGTTGAAACACCTTCAAATAAATAAGCTGTGGTGGATGAAGTACTCAACTGTATTACTTAAGTAAAAGTATTGATACCCATAGTTAAATCTTACTCAACTATGAGTAAAAGTTACTCAGTCAAACATCTACTCAAGTTAATGAGTATTAAAGTACTCAATTTTGAAAATACTTAAATAGTCAAAAGTACATGCATTTAAAAGTACTTTAAATTTTCTAATATCAATACGTTTTTGTATTATTTTCAGAGAAATTTTAAAGAACCTTGTAACTTCCAGAAACCTACTCATGAATTGATGCTTAGAACCACTTGCTAGTAATTCTACCCTGTCTGTTAAGAACTTCATCATAAAAAATGCCACAAAAAATAAGTACAGCAATTATTATGACTTATTTAAAAACAAACCAAAAAGAAAACAGGATTGTCTTGATTCTCCTTCCACTTTCATTATAGAATAGAGGTTTAAAGATGAATCTGTTACAGCAGAAAAACTAGAACTCTGCTTTGAAAACTTTTCCCCATGGCAACAACGCCTTAATAAAATGTATAAACTACAAATAATATCTGTCCAGAGTTTCTCACATCTGTGGAATGTCACGTAAATCTCTAAAACAGTGGTGTCCAAATTCAGGCCTAAGAGCTGCTATCTTACACGTTGAAATCACGTTTCAAAAAAGAAAAAAAGCAACAGTGGATTTAAAAGCTAAGCTGAGCCACAAGTAACCAGTAACTAGGAGCTTCATCGAAATGTAGTGGAGTAGAAAGTACAATATCAGACTTTAAAATGTAGTGGAGTGAAAGTTATAAGTAGCCTCCCAAAAAATGACTCAAGTAAAGTAAAGATACTCAAAAAGTACAGTGATCAAGAAAATGTTTACTGTTACTTTCCACCACTGTAAATAAGCAATGAAAGACATTTTCAAATATATAATTATAACAGTTTGATGGGTCATCATCATTATTTTACAAAAATTAGTAAGACATGTTTTAGATCAGGGACATTTTAAAGGAGTTAGCCACCAGCTTCATCCACAGTCTGTTTGCCTGGACTTCTACTAAATTAAGACGGCAATAGACAAAAAATCTTACATGAGTGCTAAAGTACATGAGTACATGAGTGTTAAAGTATATGAAATACAAACATTGTTCTTTTAAACAGGAAAGACTTATAGATGATAAAAGAAAATACCTGTCAAAAAGTGCAAATATTACACAAAGTTTTGGATTGACATGTTTTTCAGTTGTTTACTATCGAAATATAAACCCTGTTACGACATTTTAAATTAAAATCTAAATAAAACATTTATGATTCATTTTCAAAACTGGCACTACTTATTAAATTTTCTTCATGCCTGTTTCACTTCCAGTTAGCAGCAAATATCTTGGTTGTAAGAAAGCCGAAAGCAACTCCAAATCCTAACCTTCCCACTGGTAAGAATGTGACTTTTGTTATATGCTGTTGGATACTGTTTTAGTTATGTGACCTTAATGCTTTTACCACAGAAAACCCAAATTTTCGCTGTAAAACTAGCTCTAATGTTCCAATAAGTGAAATTGAAATTATATTCCTTCATATTATTGCCTTACGATCCACATCCTATTTAGCTTTCACATTTCTGCAAGAAAACAGGCCTGCATGGAATTAATAACAATGGCAATGTACCCTCTTTTTGGACTGAATAGAGAACTTAGTTCACCTCTGCAGTTTTCTGAAGCATAAAAAACATCTGTTTTCTCAGCAAAAAAATTAATGTTTTGTGATTAAAAACTACAGGAGAAAAAAAAATCAGTAAATTCAGCAGGGAAGCAACTACATATCCACTAATATTAATAGGCCATTGATGAACAGCTTTATAAACTTGACTAAATTTAAAAAAGGAGCCTACTGCGTAAAAAAAACAAACCTCACATTGCTAAATTATAAATTACCTGGCTCTCTTTGTCTATTTTATAATGCGCATTATGACCCAAAACATATTTTTCACACCAATGGCTTATGAGGTTAAGAGAAAATTTGAAAGATGTTCAACTATTATTAATTTTAAAGTTACACTTATTAAAAAGAGAGGCAAAATGCATTCTTATTTGTTCATCTTTCAAGAAGTAGTATCAAAACATATTTTATTTTTTAAGATATTTATTATTTATTTGCATTTGTATCAAGGCAAATCCTTTCTCATCCTCTAGATGTCAGTATAGGACTTACAGCAGGGTCTCCATGACTATTTTATTTTCACTTTGAATAAAAAAAGCATTTAAGTTTTATTTTGAATTCTGTTGCAGAAAACAGAAAAGAAAAATACAAACTCTAGCATTCATGGTGTTTTTTTCTTTTCTTGAACAGTTTATATCTTTGCATCAAACGTTTGGCTTCTGGTGTCAGTTTTCCAACCTAATCACATAGAATCCATGCCCACTTGCTGCTGCATCCTTTTTTTAAATATATTTTTCTTCCACCTTTTATCTTTTGCCTCACCCAGACAGCCGTCAATGTGACCACTGTGACTCTCCACAGGAGAGTTCTGCAGCTCTCTGCAGATTGGATGTCCCAGGGTGATAAACTATTGATACTGGGCTCAGGTAACGCACCTGATATTTAAGGGGGGTGTGGGGGTTAAGGAGGGAGAGATGGCAGGGAGAAAGACAATAGCATTGAAGGAGAAATAAAGCAGTAAGAGGGGAAAAATAGTGAAGTCACATCTGCTCAGAGTTCACATACAGGCCCCTTTTTTTCCCTCGGAGGACCAACTGAACGCTGAGCCAATAGCTGAGCTGTATTATGTGATGACTCAGGGCATTACCAAGGAACTGGGATAGAGGGGGCAGTGAATGGATCCAAAGGGATGGGGGACCTGCGGATGTGTATGTGTGGCCGTTAACAAATGGATTAGTGTTGGAGAAGAAACCTACATTTGTGTTTTAACTACTAACATCACGGCCCTGGTCCCAAAGGCATCCAACCCCCCCTCTGCCGTCCCCTTTTGTTGTAGTGCTGCTCGCCAACAAGTATTTATCATGTAAACAGTGCGACAGTTGAATTGAAGTGTCAGCATTGTGAAAACGAACTCAGGCTTTAGATTTGTCATCTTCACCCTGTTTCTACCTGATAAGCATGTTTTTCTTAAAACAAGAGTTAACCAAGCCCTCCAACATTTTTGTAAATGTTCCATAAAATAATGTAAAAATAATTTAGAATCACAGTTTCTGTAAAATTTATACAAGAATGTCAAACATGTTTAGACATTTTTAAAGAATATAAGCACAAATATTTTGTCCTCTTCACAAAGTACTGTACTTATGTAATTGTTATTCTGACCTTTATACACCAAAATGTTTTATGCTTATAGCGATTAGATTAGGTGGCTAGCCTGCAGTTCGTTGCTTCTAGTTTAACACTATAGTTTTAGCGATGTGACCTTCATCAGAGGGATGGGTGAAACTCCTGTAGGTTTCCACACAATATTGTCCTGTATTTGCAGCCCTAAATATCTTGAAACAGCTCTATTTTCTATTTTCATGAAGCAGCTAAAAAACAAAAGCATCTTTCTTAAATCAGCCACTATAATGAACAGCAACAAGATGGGGAGGGGGAATGCTATTTTCCATGTTCTTGTGGAGAACAGAACAGATTCTACATAAAACCTATTTGCTATCTTGATTTTTGGGACTATATAACTTTTAAAAAGCTTGGTTCACAGTAACATACCCAGATCAACACAGGATTGTTATTTATCTTCTTTTTTTCTGAATCCTTAAAAATGATGGTTTAACATTTAACATAATGATGAATTAAGAATTCATTGTTTTATTATTTTTAAAAATGCATAAATGAAACAGATCAAGAGACAAATAAGTTGACCAATGTCTGTATCTTTTGTCTTGTTGAAATCAATGCAACAGAACCCAAAGAAAGTTAGAAGTTGAGATTAGTAGATATAAAAGATGACATAAAGGTGCAGAATATTTAGTTTTAGCTCATAGTCTGGCCTAGTGGTTAGGGTTTTGCGCTTGGAATCCAGAGATTCTGAGTTCAAGCCCCGCTCCAACAAACTGCCCCTCTGGGTCCCTGAGCAAGACCTTTAACCCCACACTGCTCCCCGGGCGCCCCGCAGTGGCAGTCCACTGCAGAGAGTTCATTTCGTTGCTCTATACTTGTGACTGTAATGACAAAAAAAATAAATAAAAGAAGCAAGAAAATTATTTAGACCATCTGACTCTCTACAATTATGATGGAAATGCTTTCAAAACCTAACAGAATGTTAACAGGTTTCTCATAATAGGTTGCTATCATTAGACAGTATTGTGCAAAAAATTATCACAGGCCTAAGTTCTTTACACATTTGCAATGATATTAAGTCGTTTCACCAGATCTTTAGCTGGATCGTTGTAATTTGTTGTTATTTGTACATATTTTCCCAAGTCCCTGTTCTAGACTGATTTTTGTGTCCCTAAACAAATGTAGGGTTTTAAAGCACTGCACAAAAGAAGCCACAGAAGACTCTGCAGTCAAATAACAGTTTCAGAAACTCCTTCTTTTGTAAAGAGCTAGTTGAAGAATTTCTGCAAAGTCCTAAAAGTGGACCAACTCCAGTAGTTAATATGGTATAAAACAAGAAAAGCCGTTGTCGTAGCCCATGTTGTTCCTGTTTTTGGTGTTTCTTGAAGCACTGACTTCAGCCAAAGTCCAAACCTTGTGGGTTTCTACCTTTTATGACGTCACAGCATACAGCATGCTATAATAAACTGCCATTTCCTTAGCAAATGTCATTTTGCCATTCTGCCTTTAGAATTCCTATTTTCTTAGTTTTATATTCGGATATATTCTGCAAAAAAGGAAATGAACATTTTGTAAGCTGCGGGCAAGGATCATCTAGGATGACAAGCATAGCTGTCCACTTATTTTATTTTACATTGACTAGCTTGCAAATGTATTCATATCACTTACAAATTATCCTCATATAGTGTGCTATGGATTTAAAATGGATTGTTTAAGAGCTTTCGCCATTTCATTGTCAGATCCTTTAATTCTTGTTTGTGTATTGTGAAGCAAACAACCCAATTATAAAAAAGGTTTTTGTTCGAAACCTCTCACTAATCTTTAATTCTTGATTTTGTTGAGACACCTTTTGTTGCAATTATAGCTTCAAATCTGGAAAAGTCTTTTTGAGCATGCTGCATCTTGCCACTGGAGTAATTGCCCATTCCTTAAGGGCAAAAACGGCTCCAGGTCCTTCGGGTTGGGTGGCTTTTCTCAGATTCTCATTTGGATTAAGGTCTAGACTATAACTAGACCTTCCATACAAATGTAAATGTTTCCCTTTAAACCACCTTAAAGGGAAGTTCTTGTGTTTTTGTAGAATATACTACCTGTTACTATCCTGGTTGTAACCTCTGTCCCAATCTCCAATTACAGGTAAACTGACAAATTTTTTTTCATAAACATCCTTGTATTTAACACCAATAGTCTTTCCATTGACTCAGACAGATTTCCCAGCCAAAAGTGCTGAAAAAAGCTTAAAAAACTTAACCACGAAGCACATTGCTGCCATTACCATGCTTAACAGTGGAGATGGTGTTCTTAGGATAATGAGTGTTTGGCTTACAGCAGACATAATTTATTTTATTTTTTTGATAGATGAATAGTCTCATCTGACCAGAGCACCTAGTTCCAATGATTCTGGGAGTCACTCACATTTGTAAAACTAAGTGATGTCTTTTTTTCTAGCCATCCAGAAATCCAAACTCTTGGCTTATTGTGTCCTTTGGACAGATATTCCAATTTCTGCAGAGGAATTCTTAAACTCCGTTAGAGTTACCTGTGGTCTCTGTTGTCTGTTTGCCCAATCTGTGGGTTCTGTTGGGTGGCCCCCACTTGGCAGCTTTGTTAAGGTACAATGCCATTTTTTAGGGGGTTCCTAGGGACCGGGAAGGAAACATACATATGTACTGTAGATGCTAATTTTTATTTTCATTCCATTTTTTTAATTATACAGTTTCTATTTTACATTAAAAACTTGAAATATTCAATATAAAATCATATAAAATAAAATTTAATGAAAGCATTTAAATTGCACTGAGATATTAAAGACTTCTAGGTCATACCTAGAGGAGGATTAATATATTAATATTTTTACAACACAACATGTTAGGTACAACAAACATTATTTGTCTTTGATTAAACATAGTATTGCTTCCATTTGAATTCGATTTTAATTCAAAAAGGGAACAACAAACATCCAGTGCCTTTTGTTGAAAAGAAGGTTTTGGCTACGGCAAATTATTAAAGTTGTTCAATTACAGCTAAACTTTCCAGAGAAAGACGGATCTGTATTCTATTCTTGTTTATGAGAACAGTTTTTTTTTCTTGACAAAGAAAAAGAAAACTGTTTAAAAAAAAAAAAAGATAATATATGCTTTTTATTTTGATAAAGGAACGTGTTTAATGTGGTTGGGATATATAAAAATTTACACTTATCCCTTTCTACTGTCTGCATTGTTTTATTTGTATGTTTTTATTTTTTGCTTCTATTAAAGACTAGCATACTGTACAGAAAGAATTGTCAGTTTTTTTTTTTTTAAGTAAAGACATTTTAATGCTGAATTACTTGAGTTTATTTTCCTCTGTGGTATGCAGTCAGCTGGTAAATTGTGTAAAATTGTTTCAGTCTTTGGCCATTCTAGTTAGAGGAGATGATTTGAATATTTTGTATTTTAATAACAAAAGTCTCATTTGAATGACCCCAAAGTAACATCAACTTGATGGTTTCACTTGGCAGCTTGGACTCCCTTATATAAATGTGAGTGTCACATTTTGCATTCATGAGATAAACATAATTATATATGGGCTCAATCCTGAAACATCTATAAATTGGCTTCAATTAAAATAGTTTCATCTGAAAAAAAGGAGAATGTTTTAGAAAGAATAAAAATCTCACAAAAAATAAAAAAAGTGAATTCCTAAAGAACTGAAACTTTTTTTTTTTTTTTTCCACGGGACTGCATTTCTTAGAGCCATGAGTTAACCTGGGCATATAAACAGCACTTTGGACTTGCTTCTTTCAGGAGAACTTGTGACCTTTATGCTTGTCCCAACCCTGAGTATCAGCAGGCAGCTGGTTACAAAAGCAAAGCAGAGCATACCTGTGCGGGCTCTAAACCAAGCCCTATCCTACCTGAGTCACCCGGTCGGTGTGTTTCTGTGTTTTTTTTTCCTTTCTTTCTGCCACTCCCTTTGTTTCCATCTTGCAACACAGCTAAGTCCCGCCTCCATCAGCCCTATGAAGGATAGAGAGTTTCATGCTGTCTTCTGCCGTATTTGATTCTCGGGGACCCAGCTTAACTTCAGCCAGTCCATCCCCCCCACCCAAATCTGCTCTTTGATTTTACACCCTGTATATAATAATTCAAATCGGGATTTGCAGAGTTTCGGCTCTCTTTCTTTCCTCCTGACCCACAAGCCTAAAAGGTAAGGGAATTAATCGTAGGCTACATTTTGCAACAGGTGTACAGCACAGCTTGTCTGTGTTAAAAAGCTTAATTGTTCCCTTTATATAAATATATATTTTTTCTTATGCGTTCAGGTGAATTAAATCATTTTAATTTATTCAGGGAGATTGACTTTTCGTTTTTCTTTTTCTTTTTTAAGTGAAAGCCATCCAGCCGTAACATTTCCATTGAGCGTCAGGTGGAGCCAGGTTCCAGTGTTGCGTTTAGGAACCTCGCGAATTATCGGTTAAATAAGTTTCATCGTGAGGTATTATAGTTCGTAATTGGGATTTTCACCATTTTTTTTTTCATCCGTTCTTTTATTTATAACAGTCACTTCCCTAATATGTGAATCATGGTTCGGTTTTTTTTTCATAACTTCGATATAGGCTTTAAATCTAATGCTTTTATCAACATTAAATTAACATAATTTGACTCTAGGCTTTGAAGTGATGGTTGGTGACCATTTTCTTGAGTAGAATATTTTCTGAGCTTTAACTTTCTGCGTTGGTAGCTTAGTTTAACCACTGCTTTTATGAGTTTACAAAAGGAGTATGAAGGTATGGAGGACCAACTCTACCATATCTAAAAATAAATACAGAAATAGATAAATGCTCAATAAATAAATAAGCATTCAATTAATTGCCCCCAAAAATACAATAAACAAATAAATATAGGCAGAAATTAAATAATACAGTGAGATGTAAATGTATATATCTATTTTAATTAGCTTCTTTATTTATTCGCCTTTGTAATAATTACCTTATTTATTTATGGAGCATTAAGTTCTTTCTGTATTTATTTTTAAATAAGGCAGAGTTAGTCCTCCATATAAGAGAACCAACCGAAAAGTAATCATCATATAATTTTTGACTACCTGGCCCTACAGTATATGCTTATGGCTAAAGTATTTACAACAATGATAGTAATCAACTAATGATAAAAAGGGTTTTTACTTTCAGTCTTGCAGACTTATAATTGCAGATGCTAGAAATATTTTTTAACAAAAGTCACGTTCAAAAGAAATTGAGTTTGACATTACAAGTATTCCAAATGTCACCAAGATGACAGGTAAAAACTAGGCTATATGTTTAAAAAATGAAAATTTTGGTTAATTTCTGGACTTTGATTTACATCGACACAAATAAACAGTTAAATTCAGTTGCATTTGATGACACAATAAAGCAAAGTACAATTTTCTTCTTTGAATGAAACAGATGATTGTTTTATTAAAAAAATAAATAAATAAATTCTCAAAAAAAAATAAAAATAAATTCTCTGCTCACCAAGTGACCTGTATGCCTGATGTATTCTTAAATGTTCCTGTTTTGCTTCTTAGAGCAAATGTCAGCAAGTTGACCCATAACAGCCTTTTTATGCTATATCCAAAGGTTGCATTCATTGCTGTAGTGATATCATTAAAGGAAAATCCTGACAGAATGATGTAGATTATTTACTATTTTTTATGGAAGCTTAAACCTCATTTTTATGTCTTTAACTCGGACAAGTATAAGGTATCTTGAATTACGTTACGCGTATGTAAGGTATAGGAATATGAGTATGTTTATATTTTAATGAGAAATTCTCGGAAGTGAGGCCTTTCATAAATTAAAGTTTTTTTATGGGTTTTTTTTCACTCTACTTCTTTGGCTATGAGGTGTTTATATGCTCTTAACTAAATTTGGCTACTTATTTTTAATGCTATGCTAGTAAGTCCCTTGAAGTGTTACTTTAAGGCTAGCTGGCCTGAGATGTGCCAGACAAAGATTGTTCTGATCGATTACCGTATTAACCCTGCCAAGTGTGAAAAGACTTTCATCCTTGGTTTATTCCTTATTTATTGCTTCAGCATTAATAAATATCTGAGCTTTGCACAAAGCCAAACATTTTTAATAGATAAACCAACCTCAACAAGGCATGCGCGTAGATTAGATTCTTTTAGTATAACAATATAAAGTAAAAATAGCACTGTATCACAATAACACAGTGATTTCAAATATTTTTTAACAGCTAAAACCAATTGGCTTTCTTTCACTAAAGCTTGCTTGCAGACTCATACCTTGTCAACAAAATTTTACACGTTTTACCCTAATAAGAATCAAGCAGTTAAATTTGTCATCTAAGTGATGGAAAAGGGTTAAAGCCTTCCTTCTGCCTACTAACTTGGTAGAGCAGAGCAACAAGTGAAGGAGAGGCAGTTCTCTCTGCTGGAGAAAAGCCTCAGAAAAACTTTAACTATTGAATTTTGGACAATATGAAAAGTTTTGAAAAATAACTTTAGAAAACCCAAATGTCTGTGTATTCTGATTCTGACTGGAGGCCATTCTAGGATGATGGACCTGCTGCAGAAAAGTCCCTGTTCTGCTAATCCTGGTTTGGGTCATGTACGAGTCGATTCAGGCTTGGTTATGTTTATAGGGTCAAGCCAGAATACTGGGTTCCAAACAAATGGTCTGAAATTTAGTTTATACAGTTCTTACCTAAATTGTTACTAAATATTGCTGTGGCAATCTGCATTAACTTAAAGAACATATTTTTTTTCCCTCTCTAACCCAATAGACTGGATCACAGAGTTTGGTTAAACTTTCCAACTTTTATTCCTGAAGCATAAAGCCAGCATTGGGATTGTTGATGTTACATATCTTACATCTTGGATAGACAGAACTTGTCAGACCTGTTCTCATGTTCTGGTGGTAGAATAAAAAGTAAACTTGTGTCCGGGCGGTAGACGGCTGAGTTCTTGAAGTTAAACGTCTATTTTCTGGCCTTATCATTGTAAAATTGTTGTATTTAGAGTTTTTTTTTAACCGCAGACTTTCATTGGTTTGCCTTGCTGTCAAATGCTGACCGGGTTTAAAAAGATAATGGTATCAAAAGATCTTGTTGCTATTATAAACAGCTCTGGGATGGGAAAGTCAACTGTCCCCTGCCCCTTATGTTTTCACCACTATCCCATATGATAACTCCTCCTACCTCTGGATGCCCTTACCTCCTCTGCTCTAGGTATTAAATGTTTTGAAGCATACATAGTTTGACACATTCAGACATATTGCTGTCATATTGGATGCTGTCTGTGTTTAAAAACTGACTGATTGTAATAACTTTAGAATGGTGACTTGTTTTTTTGTTGTATTCTACTTTTCACATTACAGTTAAATTTTGTTTGCAAAGCTGGCTTTTATTAGGTGTCTGTGTGTTACCACATGCTGAGTAAACAGACAACCACTTTGATGACTGTTGTTAAATTATTTTACAGTACTGAGGAGATAGGGCTGTCATGTGTTCAGAGGACACTAAATCCCATTCGTCCTACTGTAGCAGCTGAGCTGCACTAGATCAATAAAAACACAATTAGACGGGTTAATTATACCATAAGAATACATTTCGAAACATCTTCCTGTTGATGTTGTAATGGATTTGCTTTTCATTGTGACAAAACAAGAGGGTGTAATATGAGTCAAGCATTTCAACATGATGGCCTAAATGGAAAGTAGACTTTTTTGATAATTGCATAAAAACTGTATGCTTACCACACAGATGATCAATTTCTATTAACTTGTCGGCAAGACATATTATAAACCTAAAGACAAGAAACGACACATTTCAATGTCCTTTGTTTAAACCACAGGGGGTCTGTAGGGTAAACTTTGATTTTTTAAGCCAGAATGATGGTGATCCAAAAACTACCTACTATTTTAAGAAGTTGAAAGTAGGGGTTTTAGTTACTATAAACATTGCATGTTGCTAATAGTTAAAACCATACACCTTATGTGCTGTTGTTAAACATTTCTTCCAAACTGTTACAAAAATTATCCTCCACCTCCACCAATCCCTGTCAAACAACCCCTTTACCAAGTGAAGCTGCTGCAGGGTAACTAGACCCGATTGTTGGTAATATAAGTCATGACACATCAGAGTCCTGTGTGGATGGCAGCTAGTTCCTATAGTTACTGTAAACAGTCTGGTCTTTGGAGTGTTTGTTGCGATTATACTCCACACTGTGCCAAACAAAATGGTGGCCTATCTCATGCCCTCTCTTAGTTCTCTGCTGCTAGCAGAGGTTAGGTGCTTAATGTGAACAAATTGATAACTCTTGTAGTTTAGATTACAGACTACCAAATAGATATGGAGTTGCTAATATATATTCAGTGAAAATGCTATTTGTTGGTCTAATAAATGTAGTAAAGAGCCATTGGTTTGATTTTCTAATAGTTGGTAAAATTTTATAAGAACTTAGATTAATCTTTCTGCCTTTCATGCCTTCAAGTATTTTAAAGTTGCAATATTAGTCATAATTGTTAAATATATTTTGGAAATATATTTAACAATTATGTTAAATATATTTCCAAATATATTTTTCCTAAGATCTTTCTTAAAAGTGTGGTATGTATTTGTATTCTGCCCATAGGTCAATGTGTTGTTGAATTATCATTCACAGCAATTATAGCTGCAGGTCTCTTGGAATATGTCTTCACCAGCTCTGCACATCTCGAATGTAAAATTTTCAGATAGGAGGTAGAGCAAAGAAAGGCGACATCATTCAGTCCTCGGGTGCTACTGTCTTACCCTTTAATCTTAGTTAAAGTTAGATTTGAGCTTAACACATGATTATAAATTAAATATTTTTTTATTGAAAAGAATATGCTTTAAAAAGACCAATGCAACCTAGCTCTTATTTTTGTTTTCTTGTACAACTGGAAGAGTAACTGAATGAAAGAAAAAATGTGTTTGTGCATCGAGTCAATCTTGTCCTCTGCATGTTTAGATCTTGTCCTCTGCATGTTTAGATTTTGTCCTCTTGCATGGTTAGATCTTGTCCTCTGCGTGTGTGGATCTTGTCCTCTGCATGTTTAGATCTTGTCCTCTGCATGTTTAGATCTTGTCCTCTGCATGTGTGGATCTTGTCCTCTGCATGTNCTCTGCATGTTTAGATCTTGTCCTCTGCATGTGTGGATCTTGTCCTCTGCATGTGTGGATCTTGTCCTCTGCATGTTTAGATCTTGTCCTCTGCATGTTTAGATCTTGTCCTCTGCATGTGTGGATCTTGTCCTCTGCATGTGTGGATCTTGTCCTCTGCATGTTCAGATCTTCTCCTCTGCATGTTTAGATCTTGTCCTCTGCATGTTTAGATCTTGTCCTCTGCATGTGTGGATCCTGTCCTTTGCATGTTTAGATCTTGTCCTCTGCATGTGTGGATCCTGTCTGCATGTTTAGATGTCGTCCTCTGCATGTGTGGATCCTGTCCTCTGCATGTTTAGATGTGGTCCTCTACATGTGTGGATCCTGTCTTCTGCATGTGTGGATCCTGTCTTCTGCATGTGTGGATCATGTCCTCTGCATGTGTGGATCATGTCCTGTGAATGTGTGGATCTTGTCCTCTACATGTGTGGATCCTGTCCTGTGAATGTGTGGATCTTGTACTCTGCATGTGTGGCTCTTGTTTTGTGTATGAGTGGATTGTGCTGTTCATGTGTAGCTCACAGATGTTTTTGTGACTCTTCTAGTTCCATAACAGTGCTCCAAACTGCACCAACGTGCAGCCCCAGTTTTTTCTATAACAGACAAAGGAGGCCATCTTAGAGCCATTAGATTTATACAAAGATCATATTACTTACAGTTTTACTCTTGACTGATATTGTAGCTTCTAAAGACTAGTGGATGCTCTAGGTTTTGTATTGTTATTATCGGAGTAAAGTTGGACGAATACATATACATTCCACACATCTCATTCTCCTTCCTCATATCAACTGCCGTTATTTATCTCTGGTCCATTGCATTAAATCCCAATAAAATATGCTTAAAAACTTAGTGTTAAAGAGGTATGGCTAGTGTTTCAAGTATCCATGTGCCGTCTTCATGTGATGTCATTTTTCTTTCTATGCTTATGTTTTAGTCCAAAAGGTTCACTATCTTTTTCAAATTGGAGTAACTAAAAAAGCATGTTAGCAATAAAATAACCAACATAATATAGATTTTTCTTAAGGAGGTTGATCATTAATCCAAATGAGAATCGCAGAGAATGAAAGTGGGCATATAGGGGCAGTGACATGATAAAGGCTCTTTGTGGAAGGGTTTGTGAATAGAGCATTCGGAGGATTAGAGTGACGTTGGTACTACCCACACCATGTCAGTAACAGCCCAGCACATGCAGAGGTAGCATGAAATTGTTCAGTCTGACGACTTCCAACCAAAACGGATGCCTTACAGTTTTGAAGCAATGATTTATTAATTATGTTTTTTTTCCTTATTCATTTATAAATTCATTCATTAAATGAGTTACTCTGGGAAAACAGATCTTTGACTGATTTTCTTTACACAGGTTTAGCTGTAGTCCTTCCTGCAGCTGTTTGGAAATATCCTCTCTAGGATTTATGTTTAGGGACTGATAAGACCATTAATTATGACTGATTTACAGTCAGTTAGGCCATTTCTGGGTTGATCTGAATATATATGTGACATCATTCTCCTAAGGAAACACCTATTGCTGGCCTTTTTACCATTTGAGTACGTGTGTTTAGCAAAGTTTAAACATTCCAGTAGGTGAAGAAATCATCTTGGCTCTATCACCTGACCTTAAGTTGGCATGTAGATAGCATTTCCATAGCATCCAACAGTTGCTTGGTGGCCAGTAAAAACCTTTATTAGTTAGCCAGGCAGTTCTTTGTTTTACTCCTTAGGTCTCATTGTGACAAACTACCTTCTGGTGTTCCTTTCTAAGTTCCAAGGTCTTAAGGCCTTTTTATTAGATTCTTAATCCTTCAAAATGATGTATGTATGTATGTATAAATATGATGTACTACTCGTTTTAAGATTTTCTTACATTTTTACCTCACCCAATGCTAACATAAACTTTTTTGTGTGTGTGTGTTTTTTTTTTAGCCATGTTGCTGCCATCGTCAGTGCTACTTGCACTTAGCCTCCTCACCTGGAGTCCCAGCTCATCATGGGCTGCTAAAATCATTGTGGTCCCACCTATTATGTTTGAATCACACCTCTACATCTTCAAGACTCTGGCAACTGCACTACACCAAGAGGGTCATGAGACCCATTTTCTAGTTTCAGAGGGCCGTGAGGTCCCACCTTCTCCTCATTACCATTTACAGCGCTATCCAGGGATCTTTAACAGCACGACAGCTGACAACTTCCTCCAGTCTAAAGTCAGCAACATCTTCTCAGGACGCTTGACATTTCTTGAACTGTTTGATATCCTTGACCACTACTCTCAGAACTGTGATGCTGTTGTCGGCAATGGTGCAGTAATGAACCACCTGAAGGAGGCTAAGTTCGACTTGCTACTAGTGGACCCTAATGAAATGTGTGGTTTTGTGATTGCTCATATTCTGGGTGTGCAGTATGCCGTTTTTAGCACAGGGTTGTGGTACCCAGCAGAAGTGGGAGCCCCGGCGCCGTTGTCATACGTGCCAGAATTCAACTCACTCTTGACAGACCGCATGTCCTTTCTGCAGAGGATCGCTAATACAGGCGTTTACCTGGCACAGCGCTTTGGAGTCCATTACATTGTGTTACCCAAATATGACCGGATTATGAGAAAGCATGGAGTAAAGCCGTATGCAGCCATGGCTGACTTGGTACAGGGGAGCAGGCTGTGGATGCTGTGCACTGACATGGCCCTGGAGTTCCCAAGGCCCACTCTTCCACATGTAGTCTACATTGGAGGCATTCTCACAAAGCCCCCCAGTCCACTTACAAAGGTCAGTATCCATTTGTTTTTTGTCACAATTTCCTTTTTTAAGATAATTTAACAAAAATAATATCAAACTGAATTAACCTGAAGAGCAGTTTTAAGATAATGAAAAGCCACCCAAACAAATCCAATGTTAAAAAGCAATTTCCCTTAAACCTACAAACAAGTTTTCCAAATTTTCTGGCAACAACAGCTATGTAACATTTCTAAAAACTGGCAGCTGGTGTTTTCCTGAAGAGGATTATAGTCCATGTTCTTACAGTTATCTTAACTATTTTTTGTCTTGTCAAGTCGGTAAATGTTTGGGGCAATCTATAAGCTTTTTGGCTATGGGACAAGCATGTATGATCTTTAGGGTCAGCGGTTTGTGTTTTTCTTTTCTGCCTTAGAACTCTCCAATGGAAGCTATTTTTACCAAATCTCTTTCCTATTGTTGAATCATGATCGCCAACTTTAAATAAAGCTAGTGAGACCTGCAGCAGTTAAAATATTGTTCTTGGTTCTTTTTGAGGTTCTTGATTTCACATTGATGAGCTCTTGGATTAATTTTGGTTTGTTGAAGACCAAAAGAGTTCTAAATGCTTTTTAGCAAATTCTGTTCAAGCTTAGAAGCATGACTGCAGGAATTGCCTGTGATAATCTGATGGTAGAGTTTAGTAGAAAATTATACGTACAACAAATAGGTACTGTGTCAAGTGTGAACTAAGTCTCTGAATCTCTTCAAATGTAAGAGATCAGGTATTTCTGATCAGAAACTCTTCCCACTGCTTCGTCAGAAGAGCTGACCAGGCAGATTAGTTTTGCTTTTGCTAAACATTTAAAGTAAACTTCTTTTTATTCATTTGCTCATCGGAAAAAAAACAGTTTTGGTGGCTATTTATGGAATTGTTAAAAAGGGGGACTGCTGACAAAGTTGAAAGATGTTGAATATGGCCATATATTGTTTGAAGCTAAATTATGTTGTTGAAAATTTTTCTTCTGAAGTCAGTTATCATTGTATTAACTACAAACATGAGTGTTCTTTTCTCTATTCCAGATCTGATCTGTGTTTCTTTGTATAGTTTGTTTCAAGGTCGTTCACCTGGACAAAAAAAAACAAAAAAACAACAGCAACTGAAAAGAGCTTTTCAATTCATGCCTGAATATAAATGATAAAAGAATGAAGGAAAGACTGCTTGGTGCTTGGTGAATTCCATTTAAAATAACTGAGTGGATATCTATACCTTTTTATTGCAGGTAAATTACTTGATGGTAACTGAATTTCTGCAGATCAGGCCTCTATCTGTTGCTTATTTAGATAAAAGAAAGAACATCGAGTCATAGTCAAACAGGAGCAGACCAGATGAAGCTACTATGTCAAGAAAAAAGCAGAGAGAACATAAAGTTAGGGGTGAAACTAACAAGTACTGCAGAATGGGACTATAGAAAGAGAGTGTAGCATCATTATAAAAAGTAGTCCCCATGTGCTTCAGCAGCCTAGACTTACAGAAGATATGATAGAAAATAGCTACCGATGACCTATGCTGTGCAAGTTAACCAGAAAATTATGAACGTATTAAATAACTAGAACTAGCAAAGTTATTGCTAATTAACATTTCATTCAGTTATTATTGATTATAACTGTAAGTTGGGTATTCACCAGGGTTCTTTATCTTTTACATGAAGATTGGACTCCTGGATTGACTGATAGAATTCAGTTGTCTTCATAAAGTTAGTAATTTTCACTATGGCTATTAACAGAGTTGTTAATCTCTGTTCATTAACCTCTTTACCAAAAGAAGGGTTGTTCTGACCTGAGTAATAAATCGTTCACTGCATAAAATAACCACAAACGACCATGGGTTAAAATACAGTGGTATCTTTATTAGCTAATAATCACACAGTATTATTTTATCTAAGAACTATGAAAATACTAAACATTACTGAAAATAAACACAAGTAAATAAAAGCAAATAAAAGGGGAAAAGGGGTTGTTAAGAGTCCATTCAATACTATCTGAGGAATGTCCAAGGTTTAAGGGCCTAAAGTGTCCTTTAAAATAGCAGCACATAAATGTTAATAACCCTGAT
Organism: Cyprinodon variegatus; assembly: GCF_000732505.1. Lineage (NCBI taxonomy): Eukaryota > Metazoa > Chordata > Actinopteri > Cyprinodontiformes > Cyprinodontidae > Cyprinodon > Cyprinodon variegatus. The sequence continues at coordinate 1,117,608 of NW_015150585.1, forward strand.
GCAGAGATATGAAATGTAATAAAAACAGTGAAGTTTCACCCTGTTTTGAAATAAAAAATTACTCAGGGATGCATTTAAATATAGTGACGCTGACTCTGGAAAGAATAGGTTATTTCAGCTGGCACAGGATATCCGGTTATTGGGGGAAGGGGTTGGGGTCTAAGAGTTATGGGACACTCAACATGGCTGCTATCATGGGACCGGCAATGAGGTAGCTTGAAGCCAACAATGCTAGCCAGCCCAACTGTAGTAACCCAACTCTTCAAACAAATGGAGAAAGAGGAATTAAGCAGTCATAAAACACAGCATGGATCATTCAGTAAGGCTCAGTGGGCATTAGGATTCAGTTCAGAACTCTTTACTTAAAGGAAAAGTCTGGTCACCTTCAGAATACAAACTTCTGAAAGTACTTTAAGTATGAAAATATTACATACTTTTCAATAAATATTAAGTGTTTTTAATTAAGAGTAATTTAATCTGAATGTGCTTTACTGGAGACATTCATGGTTGTCAAAGAACACTATTGTCACTTACCGGTTTGTGACGTGTGTATCGGCTGTGTGGTATCGGCTGTTGATCAAGTTCAAGTGCCGTATCTGGTCTATGTCACAACGCACTATTATCCATGATGGAAATGACCAGTGCGCTATGCGAAGCAGAGAGTAACCGATTAATGACGTGTTTTTTCTGTGGCCAGAAGTTTGATGGCAAATCCTCCCTCTTCCAGTTGGCAATCTAACAACAAACGTGTGGTGGAAAGGTGAAATAACTAATTTGTTTTCACTTTTACCCGATGTATTACAACATCCAACTGCCATGCACGTGGAATTGTCAGTTTAACTATAGCTCTTGCGAATTTCAATGGTGAAGCCCTCTCGAAAACTTCAGTAATTGTTGTGGATTTCAGGGGTGTCTAGTAGCTCCCATTGATTTTGCATGTATGGTGGGGAGAATGGCCCTAGGCTTACCGCACCGTGACATCACTCCTGGAAGATGTCAGGAGTATGGTGTTACTATATTTTGGCAAAAATGGCCGTTCCCGGACTCAGTGATTCCAACGAAAAATATTATTTTTGTTTTTTACTGATTAATGCTAAATTAATTAAATTGCCATGAACATGTTAGATTTAGGTATAAATAATGACCCATTGGTTATTTCTTGCTGAATGGACTTTTCTTTTTAAATAACATTAGCAGTTGAATCAGAAAGCTCAATTCAAATAAAATACAAATGGCTGTAAAATATTTATGCTACCTATCTTTCACCATAGCAGAGTATTAATCATCCAACAGATGTCTATCAAAGAGATTTGAGTTATTCTGATCCAAACAACTGAATTAAACTTTGCAGGGCTTAATTTTGTCACTCATTGTAGCCATAGACGAGGGAGTCCCATTAAGGCTGCGGTTGGCTTATAGCAGTGGTTCAGACGGTGGCAGCACAGTTCCGAACTGCAGCCAGACCAATGAGTCACAGTCCGGTGGTTTCACAGTGATTGCAGTGGCTCAGGACCAGTGTGGCATGGCTAGTTGGCTAAGACAAACAGCAACTGGACCTTGCTGTTAAATGAGTTGGCCAGAACAGGAGAGTCTCGCAAGTCTCTTTCTCCTTTGCTTCAGCAATCGGTTGACAAAACACTGTGTTGAATCTGATTTGAAATGCAGGATAAACACGACTCTATGTTCAGCTACTCTGAATTGTAGGCAGCAAGTATTTTGTGTCGGCCAGCAAACACGGACTCTTCTCCGGAGGAGATTTGGTGGCTAGACCTAGCCTTCAGCTGAAATATATTATTGAAATATTTCAATATCGTGATTTTGACCCTAGTATCATTACACATATCATATCACACAACCCATGTCAATACTCACCCAAATTTTTCTGATTTTCGGTCAGATTAAGGGCTGTTTGTACCAATGAATACATCTTGCTGGTCATTACTTCAGACGTTTAGTCCTTACTTGCTGGTCCTCACCTCATATAGTAAGGCTAGGATGTTTGTGGTTGTCGGTGTGTCTGTGTAAAACAAGGATAGGAAACTGGTAAACTTAACCATGGTATATAAAGGTATTGTTTAAAAGAAAAAAAACATTAAAGTCGTAGGGAAATGGCTGTTCCAATCCTTGCATTTCTGAATTGTCCCGTGTGGTGCCTGACTTTACACGAGTGAATAAAGTGAATGTTATTGGTCGTTTATCAAGGGAGCAGGGTTGTCGTGGCGGAAGGTTCGCAAGGAAGTTTTGTTCTGGCGTGCGCAGAAAAAGAGCTAACTGAGGACGAGCACATAGGATGGTCTTACGTAAACATATCACCAGAATGATTGACAATTAGGAGGACCACTTATTTTGATGATCCACCCAGAAACAAAAGATCATCCTCTATACCTTTAATTTATCTCTTATCTTTAAGCAATCCCTCTGGAATCCCTTTCCAGTATTTTTTTTTATTTTATGTACTGTATATCTCATTACATCCTGCAACAAAGTGAGCCTTCATAGGCGAGGCGGGGGTTGGGACGGGTTTGAGCCAAATGCATATGGTAAATTTTAAACAGCGGCCAAAGGGAGCTATGGGAAGCAGAGGCGGGCGGCTCTGGGAGTTAGTTCCACGTTTGGACATTGAGAGCACGGGCCGTCGGTATCTGCTGCTGGGAGTTTTAGGAATGCCACTCTAGGCGAATAGAGAGCATTGTGTCATCCTGTGTGGAGGGAGTTATAATACAAGTGGAGGGAGAACGCGCTCATTGTTTTGAGGAGAACTCTGGGACACTGGGACTCTTTTTAAGAGGTCACTAAGGCTGCGTTGTAGGACTGGTAGGGCTGTGCCACTGGGACACAGGGCCCAGTGTGCACATGAGGTTGCTCCGTGCCAGGGCCGACCTGAGGTGCTGCAGCTGGACCATCAGTCTCGCTCTAATTGTCCAGTTCTGCAGTGAGTTTAACATCCTTAATCTGTCTGTAACCACTGCTTATCAATACATACTCTTACTATAACAATTTCAATAAAGTGCCTTCACCAATTATTCCCAACCTTGTTAATTATTTAAGCTATAAATTAATTCATATGTTATTGCTTTGGGGGTTACCCACCCCCCTCACTCCAAAACCCTCTTCCTACCCCAATAACTGGTTGTGGTGGAAAGACAGACTTGTTTTCTTGTTCAGTCTTGTCTGTCTCTGTCATTTCTGTCATAAATCCTAAAACGGTTTTTCTTACTGTGGAGAGGTTTAAGCCACAAAATATTTTTCCATCACTGCATATCCGCGTTTCTTGAATGGCATGCTCCCTTGTCTTTCCCGTTTTGCAGATTGGCTGAATGAAGGGCCTCTGTGACCTCATAATTAAACCTCAAAGAAACAGAAAGTGACATTGCTAAATAAAAGGTCAGACGTTCTGCTGATTGAAAATGGTCAAGTTATAACCATCTATTTTACTTTATTTTATTTTATTTTACTTTTTTATCTATTTTACTTTATAAAATAGTCTTAATCTCATAGAAACAGACATTTAACAATGCCGATAATTCTGCTGATTATAAATGCAAAATATTTGCAATATTCTTGAGCTCCTCTTTATCGTTTTTCTATTTAGAAAGTTAATATGTGAAATGACTGCCTGTGTTATGTTAACTTTAATTTTACGTAACAGGTAAAGTTACTGTTTTGATCTTCCCAGAATGACTTTCAGCTGGTAGTAATTCATTTTTTTTCAAATTCAATCAATAATGAAAATTGTTATTCCACTGGGGAAATTGGATCTTACTTATATAACACTAGTTACTCTCAGGAGGGTTCTGCTTTTGTTTTCTTTACATCTTTGAGTAATTTGGGACATTGTAATGGACATTTCCAGAAAATTTTTCAAGACTCTTTTCCTTACCAGTATATTTAATTTCAAATTAATAGCAGTGACTTTAGACTGTTCTTCAAATAACATAATGCCATTTTTTGTTATAAAAATAAAGAATAATTGTTTAGGTTGATTTAATGTCATCAGATGAGCAAGCAGTAAAGCCTTTTTGAAATTATTATAAAGATTAATTGTGAAGAAAAGAAAAAAATCTGTAAAAAAAAAAAATAAAAAAATAAAAAAAAATGGTAAGATTACGATTTCTAAACCCGCTTCCTTGAAAAATGTACGTTTTTTCATTCATTGCTCCCCCTGTTTCAGAACTACTGATCAAATATTAGATAAAATAGCATGAATTATGTTATTTCCCCATTTATTGTGGACTAGGCTTCCTCAAATTAGTAAAAACATTAAGTTGCGATATTTTTTATTTTTGATAAATAAATAAATATATCCTGGGTATTTGAAAATATTTGCACGTACTGGGTATAACGTAAATATTTCCTAAATTTGCTCTTTCTCATTGTCATTGCTTCTTTATTTCTGTCAGTGAAATGAAGGATCTGTGTGGCTAAAGGCCTGAACACACTGGTTGCTTGAGGCTTTAAATCTCCGACCCATTTTATATTCCCATATCCCAATGACTATGTATAGAGAGGCTCTGACTAGGCAGGGTCTGCAGATCTGCGCAGATTTTTTTTTACTTATGTCTCTGTGCAATACACAAATTGAAACAGTTTCCCACATTTGACCTGGACGGATAATGAAAAGTTATATAAAAAAAAATAATAAATAAAAAAAGGTGCATTCTATAAAGCAAAGCCCCACTTAACAAGATAATGTTTATATGTCTATATTAAAAACATTATGAGATCTACATCTAAAGAAAAGGAAATGCAGCAATAAACACTGTGGGATGGTTAATATGCTGACTGAGGCAGAGAAGTGATTGTCAAAAAGAAATCTGGGAAGTTTATCGAAGTTTTTGCTTCTGTTTTTACATAAAGAGGTGAGAGATATACCCTGTGCTTGCCTGCTCTGTCGGCCCCTCGTTATTTTGTTTTTTGTGAGGCTCAAAGAGGATCGATATTTTACTATATCTGGTTTTCTCCTCCTTGATAAACTGCCTTGCTTTTGCTTTTTCTGTTCTCCAGAACTCCTATCGTGGGTAAAGTATTCTATTCTTTTGTTTTTATTTTTTATTTTTGCACTAGTCTGTCATTTACTGTACTGTATATGCAATGTCTGACTGCTAAACTGACTCTTTCCTCTTGCGATTAACAGATTTTATTTTTGTATTTTACCCAAAAGCAGATGCATTTTACACAGACCCATGAGTATGCTGCTAAATTGCTGTGTAGTACGAGTAAAATAGACCTGAGGTCTATCTCAGTCGGACCAACGCTGCACCCTTGCTTAAAATTGTGTTGGGTGTCATTATTCTCATTGACTTTTAATAAGTGCAATACACCAAAACCTCGTCTGACAAGATTTATGTTTACGGTATGTTCTGGCCTAACCCTAACACCTAAAAGTCCCTGCAGCTATTCAAATACATTATTGGTCTAAAGCAGGGGTCTACAATCTTACAGCTTAAGGTCTGGTGTCCTAAGTCTTTCAGATGTGTCTCTGCTAAGGGCTGTTCGATATGGCTAAAAAATAAAATCACATTTTTATTTTTTTTACTCATCTTGGAAGATTCCAATTTTAATAGATTTAATTGAAGTGTTTAAAAACTACATCCATGTATTTTAAAATAGGTTTACTTTATTCAAAAATATATTCTCTAATATGTAAATGGACACCATGTCCATCCCTATATGAATGGCTACAGCAGAAGGAAGCAAATGCACAAATAAAAAATGCAGTAAGAGACTTCCTTGATTATATGATTTAGCAAAATTTCAAATCGTGGACTTTTAAAAACATGAAATAATCAAATGAATTTGATTTATTGTGCAACCCTATCTTTGCTTCTACACACCTGAATCACATGAATGGTTTGAGTCCTCAGCATGCAATGGCCCTAAATCCCTCAATCAATATATAGAGCGGGGAATATTTAGTGGACCTTATAGTGAACTCGATTAACTGACCGTTCAGACAGATTATCACTACTTTTCGTCCCCTTTGGTCATGTAACTCTGCCTTCCCGCACTGTGCACATGCCATGCACTAAACAACAGTGGGCCGCTGGTACAACAAATCTAATGATGCTTTGCGAGGAGAGGTCTGTGTGTCGTAATCCCTGAGCCGCGTCAGTGCGGGCAGCCCTGTTCTTAATCAGAAGATAGATAGCGTGGCCGTCAGTACGCATATATGTCTCGGTGTCCAATGGAGGTGCAAGGGATCTGAAAAGCCACCTGGACACCGAAAGTAAAGATAGTCTATTGATATGGTTTTTTTTGTTTTTGGTACATTTTGAGTTCTTTTTGCTACACGAGGTATTTTTTGTTAATTAGCTCATTTGTTAATTTTTTTTTTTCCAATAGCCTACAGAACAGACATTATTCCGTTCATTACTGAGGCTGAGTATCATCTGTTATTGGGAGTTGAGAGTTATTTTTAACTTTTATTGTTAAGTGAGGGATGTTTAGATGAAACATTATTTCTTTCATTGTGCTATTCATTCATTACAGGAATTGTTAAGCATTTTTTTAATAAATACATTTTGAATAAAATTATCATTTGTTATTGGAGTTATTGCTGTTGACTTTTACTGAAAAGCATTTTTAATAAGCCAACTGTAAATATCATGTTATTGTAGGATTACATAGGCCTATGTTAAGTGAGTGCATGCCACAGACATCTTTATGCATGGGAACGGAGATCCCCCCACCGCCGCCGCCTCCATGCTCCAAGGTGTCCTGGTTTTCCCAAATGAAAATATGGTCACCCTACATTGTGGGAAATTTTGAGTCCACTACTTTGGCATCCACTACACGTTCAGACACTTGTTTAAAATGATGTAACCACTATATAGGGCCCTATATAGTGATTAGGGCAGATGTTCAGACAGCCAATTTCTCTGGAGTCCTGCTAACACTGGCCTTTGAGGACTGTGATTGAAGAACAGTGTTGTTAGAGCAACACATCGGCCAGCTGATATATTTTGAGATATTAATATCCTTGTTTCATCATTGGCTGATTTGATATATTTTGCCATTCAACTCATCCATTTAACATAATATTTAACTTTGTCTATTCCTCACAAACAGTCCAATATTATATTTATTGCATATGAAATCAAAGTAATTTTTTAAGCCATGCTTTGAATAAAAAACATTCCTTTTTAGTATTGTTTGGTTTGTTTGCACAAGCAATGGACTAAAATAAAAAATGTGCTGGTGTATTCCAGTATTTCTTTCATTACTTCTTAAGGCTTTTATATTGCTGTATTCTCTTTAAGGCTATTGAGAAATATTTTTTTAAGGTATAATTTTCCAAAGATGATAATTGTGAAATAAGTTTCCCATTTTATATATCCTCACTAACTGAAACCATTTCAAAAGAATGCCCAAATCTTTTTTAGATAATTTCAAATATAACAATAACTGTCACTTTATTGATCCCATAGTAAAATTTTCCTTTCAACTACATGAAAAACCTTTTTCTTACCATATCATCAGTAAACTTTAAACAATCTAAGATGTTCAATTTTCAACACATTAATAGTCTGGGTTCCTGGGTTTTTTGTGAAGAGCTTAGAAACCAAGTTTAGGTGAAACATCAGCTTACTGCTCTGGATCTGTAGCTTACTGGTTTTTCTCTCTTTCTGTTCCTTTAGCATTTTCAGGACTTGGTGAATGACACAGCAGAGCATGGCTTTGTGGTTGTGTCGTTTGGTGCTGGAGTGAAGTACCTCTCCCATGACATTGCTCACAAACTTGCAGGAGCTTTAGCAAGGCTACCACAGCGCGTCATCTGGAGGTAACGCACACACATTCATCTGCCTCGAGATAACCTTTGAATGGGAATATTCTAATTAAGCAGAACTCAAGGCAACGCTTTCTTCTTCAGTGTCAGGCTGTTTGCTCAGGTCAAAGTTCAGACCCACCCACATGTGCCTCTGTCTTATATCTCCAGGCATCTCATGTTTAATGAGCTCCATTGCGTCATAGGATTTGCCTCTACAAATCTTTATGACTTCATTTGAAAGGGAAATATTTTTCTGGTCACAAAGTAGAAAAGTGCTTTTTCCAGATTATTTTATTGACGTACCTCATCTTTAATTTTTTTTTTGCAATAAAATTTAAGTCATATTAATAACCTACCATAGGTACCAAAAGCAGTGGAAGGTATAACATACATCTATTTATGCAGTTTTTAAAAATCTTTTGGTTATGTTACAACCCGGGTCCTTTTGTGATTTAAAGGTTTTTAGACATTTTTACTTCTTAGCATTTTAAATTCAATTAAAGCTAGAAAACTACTTTTGGAGTTGGTGGTCAGCTCCATTTACTCTAACACCCCTAAAATAAATTAAATGTAACAAGAAAGTGATTGACAGTTGCGCTTTGTCTACCTGTTTGTAATTTAATCCTAGACATTAGAGGTTAGGTTGAGAACGTTTGTCATTAAACAGAATCTTGGATGACATGCACCCAGCCTGGCAAAGAACATTGAGTACAGTTATCAGTCTCTACGATTGTGTCTGCCCAAAGAAAAACATGGTAATTTTTTTATTAAAAATGAGGAAATAATATGCGTCTATAATGGAGGAGCAACACCACTGGAAGCTGGGCAAGTTGGGCGCTGTATCACTGCCACACGAACACCGAAAGAAACACAGGATTGTGCAGAAAACTGTTGAAATGAACACCACATAGCGAGGGATTCAATTTTTAATACAGTTTACTTCATTTGTAATGCACCAATTCACAACACATCATCTCAAGGCAATTTACAGAGAACGCTGAACAAAACCATTTTTGCTATTTGTGAGAGTGAGATGCATGTTGATTAGAGACAGATGGGGCTCATGGCTTCAAGTTATTTTTATTGCTGTAACATTTTCCTGACAACTGGAAAATGGGGGGGAAACATATCCAGTTGATTTAGTTGGTTTTCCATTTACATTTTTAATTTAAGGTAATAAACCGATCTGGCAAAGCTGTGACATCAGCCAATCAATAAAAGAGTAGGGTGTGTCTTTGCAAGTAGATACCGTTTAGGCTCTAAAGAACATTGCAGACTGGCCACAGATAGCATAAAAAAAAAAAAAAAAAATTGTCAAAAGTTTTCTTTGGATTTACCCTAACAAGCAAGTCAGAATGTGCAGCATATCGATGACGTATTAGAACCTCTCCCTCAGTAAATGTGTTTATTGCTGCCTGTCCCTCTTGCCATAAATAACGAGTTGTATTTCCACCTGTCACTATCTCATTCAAAGATGTACAATTGCCATTAGCGTTTGTTCCCCTACTTTCAGTAACTTAGACAATAAACGCATGCAACCAACCAGGGATCTCTTCCTGGTTGTTCTTGTAAGTTTTTATTTCAGACATATAGACCACTTTCTGTCGTATGAATAAATGGAGATAGGCTTGGCTGACAGACAGACGATAATGGGAAGACTGTAGGGTTGTAGTGCAAAAAGCGTTACCTGTTCTAAAGCTTTATGTTTACAATAGTTTTATTGTTCAATTTTTTTGCTTTTTTTTTTTTTTTTTTGGAAACAGCTTTTTGGTATAAGTAAAATAAAAATGAATATAAATCTTCACGAAAAATATTGATATTATTTCATTTGCATCATAAAATATAACCTGTCAAACTAGCAAATATCTGGAAAGAAATTTTCATTTTGAACATAGGAAAGAGAAAAATACATTTTAAATAATTTTCCTGTCTTAAGTATTTCAGCTGTGTATCTTGTGTGTGTTCACCTTTTATTGTAATAATACAGGTTATTTATAAGAACCTTTCAAGATCATCATATCAATAAACATCATACTAAATAAAATTAAAAGATATATAACAGCAAATAATGACTAAATAAAGTTACCATAAAATGAATATCAATATTTGCCAACTTTTAGATAGAAGGCAAGTCTTAGTGGGTCGGTTTTCTAACTGTGACCTAAAGTGAGAAAGTAACCTTGCCTTCGCTTATGTATGGACGATAGAAATTGGCAAAAGGACATGAGGAGCAAGTGAAGCTTTACAGGTGTAAAGTGGGAAGTAAATGATGCAAGCTTCTGCCTTTTGTACTAGTTGCAATTCATGGAGTTTATATTGGGGCCAGAGAGGGAAGGGAGTTGAAAATGTCAAATGCAGAGGTGAGTGCACGATGAACCAGTTTGACAAAAGTGTGAGGGAAGAAATTGTTTGACGCTGCAGAGATGAAGGCATGTTGGCCAGGTTATCTTTTGGATGTGGAAAGTGAAGGAGAGGATGGAGAGGATTGTCCAAGATGACAAAACCGCCTCAAGCTCAAAGGAGGGAGTTACACAGGAGCTCTCAATGAATAATCTTAGACCACCAGGTTTGATTAAAGTTAACTTTGCACCAATAGGTAAGAGTGGTACATGTCGTGGCTTGGTCCCATTAGACAAAACTTTAAGACAAATTGTTATTTCTGCCGTAATCTCAGGTAGCAATGACCCAATTGTTTGAGAAATTATAAACACAGAACTGTTTTGAAATTGTCCCACTCTTGAACCTGGTTGCCAAATTTGTTTTTTTTACTGTCAGAGCCATGTGGACGGGCAGCCCAAATGATAACATACCTTTGCAAGTATACACTGTCTTATTTGTGGGCAAACCTGCTAGAGACTTGAAGGTGTTATTGCTGCAGAAGTCATTTCTTTAGTGTTATCTCAGTGTTGTTATAGAAATAGATGATACATTTTTTTTATTTTATTTTTTTTATTCATAACAATTAATTATAATGTATTATTTCAGTTACTGCACTACTCCTTGTTGATCTATTACATAAAGCCCACTAAAATACCTTTAAGACAAAATTAAAAAAGTTCACAAGTTGTGAAAAGGCAACGTTGTATCCAAAATTAGATGTATTATTTGTATTTATATAAAGGTTATAAGAACGTAACCCTAAAGTCACAAAGGTACTCTCTGCTATTTTTTATACATGCATCCTGACCTTGATTGTAAAATATAATATAACAAGGGGAGTAATTGTTTTGGAGTTTAGCCAGTAAAGTGGGTGCTAATTTTGCAGTTTTTTCAAACATTGTTTCTAAAAAAGTTAATCTTTAACTTTTATCTTGTTGTATTTAAACACATGTTAGTCATTGACTACAGTGACCTAGATTGCTTAGCTGTTTTGATGCTGTAAGTGATTGGAAAATACATCATGAAATTGATTGGCCTTAAGTATGATGTAATAATTTCGAAATCCAATAGGAACAAACAAGAGCATCTGTGACTTTTACATACACATCATAGTTAATGTTCTGGGGCTCTGCCCCAGCTTTAAAATTATATTTTTAATCTCAACTTGATTTTCCTTGTTAGATAAAGGCTAAAGAAACATTTTTAAAAAGTCAATCCCAACAGAAGTTTCGCTCATCTGTATTTCTGAAAATTTTTGCTTATAAAGTTGTGTTCTTACTTTAAGTGTGAATTAGTTCGACTCCTTGTTTTTTTTTTTTATTAGTCTAAAAATAACACTCTGTAATAAGTTGTGTTGTTGGCAAGTTTGAGTTTTAGTCCTGTCAGCACTTGACTTCATTGATTGTTGGTTAAGATGAAAAGAAAAGCTTTATATTATTACAGAATTATGCCCTCAATCACATTTTTTCTTTTCTTTTCAATTAATCCTGTTTGGATTATTCGCATAGTGAATAAGTACACTGAAAGCAGTGAAGGGATAAAGTTTCAAAGTTGACAAACTGCATTCCTTTCTTTGCAAAGATAGGAAGGGCGACCCGGAATAGAATGTCTTTTCCGTACTTGACATAAGCAACACAGTGAAAGATCATTTTTGTTAGAATAAATTTAAGGATTTTCTTAAAATCTTTCAAAGCTGATTAAAAGTATTAGAGGATCTTTTTAAATTAAAACAATATAAAGAGGCATGCTTAGTAGTACCCAGTTTTAAGTTGTAATGAAGTGACTTTCTATACATTTTTTTATTCAGTGTGTTAAAAAAAAGTTGCATTGTTTCTGTCTTTATATATTTTATTAAACAGACATTTAATTTTTTTTTTTGCAAACCAAATTGCATGGATCCAATAAAGAGGAGATTAAGCCAAAGAAGTAATTAAACATGAGTCATATGATTTTTATTTTTTCCATTGCAACCTAGTAGAGAAATATCCCAGTCAAATAGAACAAGACACCTTTTATACCACCCATTTAATAAATGTTCCCCTTGTTCTGCGTATTTACCCTGCCTATGTCCACATAATGGTCACATACGCCTTTGTTAGCTGCAGAGTAGTTTCTGTGTAGCTGCACCATGTTTGGTTTTCATATTTTGTATTAAGAGGACATGTTTTTTCTTTCAAGCATCTTGACATACATCTGATATCAAATCAATGAAAACAGAGAAAAGATTTTCTAAAAAGCTTTCATTGGTTAATAAAAACCAATAGGAAGTAGCAGATGACTAATGTGTTAAAAACGGAATGAAACCAAATGAATTGTTTCCTTGATAAATGGCTACATGAATGCAGGCTTTGACTGTTTGGACAATGAAGTGAGGCTTTGTTGACTCGAGATAAAAGACGTTGAGTTAGGGAGGGAAACAGATAGAGATGGACAGATGGAGCTTGTTTTGTTGCATGCGAATGCATAGGAAATGAACGGAAATGCTTTACATGCACGCCATAACACATCCAACATCTTCACACTCTGCTTGCTTCACACTACAAAACACTCTGGGTCATGCAGTTCATATAGCTGCATTTTGCCAGACAAAAACTAGATCAAGACACGAACGCACAAACTCATTTAAAGGAAAAACTCAGCAAAAAGAAATAATGCATTTACAGAAAACAGCGTAGCATAGTGCAAACACACTGCAAATAAATAGAAGATGCTAACCCAAACATACAAAACACATGCAAAGAAAGAGGCTACGATTAATAAAAATGACTTAAGGAAAGTTACAAACTAGCAATGCATAACGGCAGCGCTCCATGTCTATATAAGCTACTGTAGGCCTTTATAGATATAAACCAGATGCTCAGAGAGATTAAATGTTTAATAAAGAAAGTGGAAAATATACCTTCCCCCCCCCTCCATATCCTCTGGACAGGCATCCCATTTATATTTTTACCAAAGCTAGGTTCACAATGGCAGGCCAACTGTTGGCCTGCCATTTGCCGCCTCCACCTCTAGAGGAGGCTGAGGTCCTTGTTAGAGTGAGCAGGCCCCTGCTTAAAACCTTCTATGACTGTGGTGGCATCAGCCCTCCTCTACACTGTTGTCTACAGGGCCCCTGGCAGCACATAGCAAGACAGAAAGAGACAAAACAAACTAGTGAGGGGGAGAAAGGCCCCTTCTGTCCTAGTCTACACTCTGGCTTCAATGAAGGAAGTGGCTGAGAGGAGTGTGCTCTCCAAGCTCACATGCATCATGGACAACACCTTCCACCCTTTGCACCAGACTGTAGAGGAGCTGAGCAGCTCCTTTAGTGAAATACTTTAACACCATTTGTAAAAAGGAGCACTTTCATCCCTACTGTAACCTGACTCTACAATGCAACAGTATAATGGCAATAATTTGTGCAATGTATAATCTGCAATTACTATTTGATACCCTGTGCAATAAGCTGTTTCTCTCTATCTGAAACCCAGTGCTGTCATATGTGGACGCACTGTATGTATCCCATGCACCTTTTTCTTCCTTTGGCACATTCTTCTATATGAACAATAAAGTCAATCAATCAGTCAATTGGTATCTTAACATTCCACCTTTCTCTCAAAAACAATTCACATGGACAAAGTTGGCAAACCTTTCAATTTGCTTTCCAATTCCTGTTGTCTTTTCCACCCAACACGTTGGACACAATGTCCTTTGGTCTACCAAATTCTCCAGAGATGCTCCCAGATCCAGAACTGTGAGTGGATAATGGTTTCTTCCAGACGTGCTTCCATCTGTCCTGGACCCAGTGACAGGAACTGCTGCCCCATCTTTGGACAAATCCCACTCCAATGTGTTTTTGAATGAAAAATGCTTTGTTTCAGCTGCTCTTCTTCGTCCTATATGTCACAACCGGATCCAGTGCTTGATCGGTTAGCTTGACATAAATTGAAAGAAAGTTTTACCTCGTTGAAGTTGCTAAATGTAATTTTGTACCAAGTTAACAGAAAAAAAAAACTGTGACTGTTTTAGCTAAATTAACCAGTTTTACTTCAGTTCTAACTTTGATCAAAACTGATCATTTTCATTTCAAATAAGTCAAATTTATGTCATATTATTTAAACCTCATATTTGCTTTAAAACCTAATATTTCACTTTGGTCCAACTTTATTTGTTGACTAGAGGAAGTATGTATGTGTCAAGACTTCTAAAAAGCTGTCCCTTTTGTTCTTACAATGAAATACCCCACAGTTTTAACTTTTTTTAGGCTGACATGTTTTAGACATTTAGCAATTAGTAGGCCATGTTTCCATCTTGTTCAGCATTGAGTAGATTACATTATCTTTTTTGTAGCAGAAACCTTGCATATAGTGTTGCATCACTGACCACACACATCATTAAATGGTAAGCAAAAGAGGTTGCATTCACCAACAAATGTGATTTATATCATGTAGTCTTTCAACATGATCCTCTTGATCCCATTCACAATCTCTAGGCTCTCTAGTAGCTAAGTAGCCCTGTTCTTTAAGAGTTTGAACTTAAACTCATAGAAGAGTAAGCCTGTTTTTTTTCTGTTAAATGAGGAGTGTATTCTAACTGAACCTCATCAAGTCTTTCTCATTGAATTTTCATACTGATGCAGCCAGATAGACTGTATGCTGAGCTTCAAGCAAGGTGACAGGGAAAATATGGACTGGATTTATAGTGATGGGAGCAAATTCAATATGAGCAATTGGAACAAACTCACTGACAGAGCTTTTTGTCTTAATCTATGATATAAAGGGGACCTGAAAATATATGTTTATGGTTAGGTTAATTATCACTGGTATGATTATTTATTATACTATGTTATTTATATTATTATTATTATTATATGATTAGGAACTAATCCTTATCCTGGCTGCTTTGCACTCTGCTGCGAACCACTCCAGTGAGTGCTGTGGATCACGCCCCGATAAAGCCAATAGAACCACTTCATCTGCAAATAATTGCTCCTCCTGAATCCGAGTTTCAACTATCCGACGGACCCTCCTTTCCAGAACCCCTCAATAGACCTTACCAGGGAGGATAAAAAGTGTGATTTTTCTGTAGTTGGAACACACCCTCCCGTCCCCTTTTTTAAATAGGTGGACCACAACCCCAGTGTGCTAATCCAGGGGAACTGCCCCTGATGTCCACGCAATGTTGCAGAGTTGTGTTAACCATCACAGCCCCACTCAGGGTGAATCTCATCCACTCCTGGGGCCTTGCCACCTAGGAGCTTTTTAACCACTTCCGTGACCTCAGTACCAGAGATGGAAGAACCCAACCGGGAGCCCGAAAGCTATGCTTCCACAATGGAAGAAGTGTTACTGGAAGTACTCCACCCACTGACACCGTCTAAAGTTAGACCAGAAAATACAATAAATTGTGCCTATATAAACTATGACCCTAAAACACCAGTAAGCTAGCAGCATAATATTAAATAACCACAATTGTTCTGTTCATAGTGTACCTAATATTTTTTTTCTTTCTGACTTGCATTAACAAATTTGACTGATTTGGCTGAATTCTTTTAGTTTGAAATTTAATGTGCAGTCTTTCATCTCACTAAGATTTCAGAGTTTAGCTTTGTATCATTGTATGAAAAAAAAATCATTTAAAAATAAAAACAAATACTCCTGTATAAAGGATTATAAATAACCTACATCATATGATCAGTAATAACTTACTCATCTTGGCAGCAGCTGATTATTTTTGTCCCAAATTAAGTTTTGGCAAGACAGAACTTTGTTTATAGTCATCTCTGCCCCTATTTCTTTAAAGTAGAGCAGCCAGTTTTGTCTCTCTTTGCCTGTGAATGTCATTATTAAGGCTGGAAAATATTTAGATTTTCGGGGAATGACAGAATTTTTAGACCAAACAAAAAATGTGTGTGGTCTAAAAACACAACTTACAAGTTGTGCAATAAAGCATGACCCACAGCACACTGGGGATATCGCCGCCGACAAACAACAGATAATAGGTATCAGGTGTCGATACCTGTTGATATGAGGAAGTCTGTTAAAGTTACTGCAGTTGGAACAATCAGAGTTTTCTTTGTGAGTCGATGACAAATAAGGTCTTGAAATTGAATACTATTGCTGCTATTGAACAGGTTGTGTTAGATTATGGTATGTAATATGTAGCACTAATCAGAAAATGACCACATTACTAGTTAGTTATAAAACCCTTATGCTTAAGAGATGCAATCTATCTCATCATAACATAGGAATCAACTAATTCCTTTCCTAAATCATATTTAAGCTTTTTTTAAATCATATTTTTAGCTAATAAAATAAATTGCTGGTTAAAGCAGCTTTCCAAATTAAATGCAAGATATGCAAGCTTATTCTTTATGCTGGTTTTATTAATAGGGTCACAATATTTTTCTATTTGCTCATTTATACCACCTGCTGGCTTTTGTGGGGAAAAAAAGTTCTAGAAACTGTTTTAATATAAAAAAAAAAGCCTCACCTAGTCAAAGCTGGATACAAGGTACAGTAGTTACAGGTCATTGGTTTTTCTAGGTAACATGTTGTTGTACAAACAGTATGAGGTCATGCATTATGACTTTAGAGTCTGATATGAGTAGTTCATTAACCTTTACTGTCTGTTTTGCTGTTCAGCAAAGCTATGTGACATGGGTACATATTATCTTTATTGGATTATAATTTACCTTGATATGAAGCTTTGGTGGAGCTAGGAGAGTAAAACTGGACTGAATTATAGTTTTGAATGAGGAAATTAATTTCATGGTGGGTAGGTTGAAAACTCATGGTGTGCAGTACAGGAAAACTGAAATTCTGAAATGGAAATTTTTATATAAAAGTGTAAATGGAAGCATTTAGCACTGAAAAAGCTGTCTAAGCTTTGCCCTGAAGATGTTCTTACTTATTTCTGTAGATTCTCCGGAGTCACACCCAGTAACCTTGGTAACAACACGAAGCTCGTTGATTGGATGCCACAGAATGACTTACTGGGTGAGTATATGCAGCTGGATTTAATGTGGTTTTGCTAATGACTATGAGAAAAGTATTTTAGAAAACAAACAACAGACACAATACAATTACTTACAGTTGTTTCACAGATTCATTATTGTCTAAATCTGAAGGCCGCTTTCTGTTCTTGATTTGTGAGGATAACAACTATCTTTGTATTTTGTTTAAAAAAGTAAACATTGTCTGCAAAAATTAAGCCATTCTTGACTTTTTACTTTTTGATATGTCAGAGCCACGATAAAAAAAAAAAAAAAAACCTTCAATTATAAACAGGAAAATGATAAAGAAAAACTGTATTTACTGCAATATCATAGTGTATTGCTTAATTATTCAAACTGACGTCTGGCAGAAGAACCAAGATTTTATAGAGAAAGCTCTAAACTAATCAAATATATTTTTCAGTTTAAATGAAAGGGTCTTGTGCATGACTCTGCCATAAATAAAACAGGAATGTAGGACAAAAGGCATGACAGAATTTATACTGTAGATGATTTCTGTCCCATTCAGTATACTAATCTATGTTTCCTACTCACCAGGCCATCCCAACACTAAGGCCTTTCTGAGCCATGGAGGCCTAAACAGCATCTACGAGGCCATGTATCATGGGGTGCCGGTTGTAGGTGTGCCCCTTTTTGGAGACCACTATGACACCATGACCCGTGTGGCAGCAAAAGGGATGGGAATCATGCTGCACTGGAAATACATGTCGGAGGAAGATCTCTACAATTCCTTAAGCAGCGTCATCAATGACCCTAGGTTTGACCACTTTAAATCTTTGATGTTTGATTTTTTTTATCCATGTTTATACATTATGAGAAGAGAGCATCTGTTGAGGCTTTAGCAATTTTTAACATCTGATTTGTAGATGGGTTTAGCCTAAATCACTGTCATATGTATTAACATAACCTAAGCCTGATATTGAAATTGTATACTGATTTATTTTAATTCCTCACCTCTAGTAACCTCTCTTTTTTCTTTGCTTGTGCTGAATTTCTGCTCCTAAACATACAAAATAGCTTCAGTATGCATATCCAAGGTATGGATCCTTAGCATTTACAGATAAACGAGGAAGAAAATCTACCTCTAAGTTAATGCATAGCATTTCACTCTATACATTTGAAGAATGGTGTTCTAGTGCAAAGGATAAGCTCATATCCCAATCAAACCTTCATAGATCTGTGGAAAAAAAAGAGATTTATCTACAAGAATAAACCTGACTTCAGCTGTTCTGCTTTCTCCATCTAGCCTACCAATAATGTGAGTTTTTTTGTTTAAATCTTACCTCTCATCCTAACGATTACCCTAATTATATTTTGAATACTAATCATTCAGACCTCAGGATGATGGACTGCAAAATACTTGAGACTGGTCAACAGGTCTGTAAATTTACAATCAAAGCTAGAATAGGTTGGTTTGGATCGGACGGGCCAAGTCCATCTGTTGAGCCACTATTCTATAACTTTAAAGCTTGTGACATGCTGTGCAACAATTGAGAATGTTCACCTCATTCTTATAGTAAAAAAGTAAATTTTCTTCCCAAGTAATTACACTTCAGCAGAAGCTCAGTTGCTGAGTTCATAGAAAGCCACACCTGTAAACGAAAAGCACAACTGCAGAGGCCATGTTCAAATGATTGAGGAGAGAAAAATGCTTTATATTACTTTAAATATATATCACACAGTTTTAAACATTTTCCGACTCTTTTAGCACATCCTCAAAACTACTCAT
>NW_015150585.1:1137810-1158075 GCF_000732505.1 Cyprinodon variegatus
TTTTAAACATTTTCCGACTCTTTTAGCACATCCTCAAAACTACTCATAACCGATAACAGTTACCTCTACATAGGTCCTCACTCGACAAAAGACGAAATTTCGAAATTGAAAAACAAAATTGAAAAAATCATCTCCATTTTTTCTCCCTGCAAAATTTTTCTAATTGCACAATTATTCTCAGAGACTCCATGAGAAAAAGTTCTACCCAGATGATGCGTTGAGAAGATATAAGAATCCCCAAGACAGGATGGAAGCAAGAACATTGCTTCTCATGGTGAACATATTAACCTTTAGGTTTATCCCTTCTCCATAAAACACCTAAACAAATAAATAACATGATGACATGTTCAAACATTCCAATCATGTTAAAACTAGACTACCTCTAAAATATATAGAGTAATAGTTTTTGAAGATTGTTTTTGCACAATTCTGAGTTAGATCCAACCATATTCAAATTTCAGAATAAGTCATAAATTAGTGCTAAACTTTATTCTGAATCTGTGGCAATCACTAACAATTGCTGTGAGGACATTCCTCCTATCAATCTGACTGAACTTGAGCAGTTTTCCAAAGAATGGACAGCCTTTTTTTACTTTATATAACCTTATATAAAATGTTTTCATTTATAAGGAATTGTTAAAAGCAGTATATTTTTTCCATATTGACAATTATGTTGCCTACTTCCTTTTACTCCATTGCTTAACATGAATGAATATGAATTATGATGTTAATGTGTCAAATATGTAAAATTTTAAGTCTTAAGCAGTTTTAAAAGGCAATTTGCAAACATGGAATAAAGTATCTACATATTGTGGGTGTTCTCTGTGGGTGTTCCCTGTGGGTGCTTCTTTTTATCCCTCATTCCTGCCGTCTTCCTGTCCCCAGGTACCGCGAGCAGGCTCGTCTCCTCTCCAACATCCACAAAGATCAGCCAGGTCACCCAATCACCAGGGCTGTGTACTGGATCGGCTACATCCTCCGTCACAACGGAGCTAACCACCTGCGCTCAGCTGTATACGAAGTGTCCCCTTACCAGTACTTCCTCTTGGATGTGATTTTTATTGTTGGAGCTACTGGCGCTCTGATAGTGTTCCTGCTGCGTAGGCTGGTACATCTCCTCAGGGCCAAGGATGGGCACCAGAACAGAAGAGTGGATGGCAGCATGACCAATGGACACTGCCACTCTGAGAGCATTGCCAACGGGAAGCACAAACGCAATGGCTCTTTGAAAACCGAGAAGAAGATAAATTAGTATGTCTGAATGGCTAAGTGAGGAAGAAGTTGCCTTAGGGACTCAGCTCTTGGTTTGTTTCATTGCTTTAATGAAAGCATGGAGCAAAAGCTGTTCTTAGGGCTGCGTCACAAGGCAACTACTACTCATAGCGAGCACAAGGCTGTAGGAGGATTAAATGTGCGATGTGTGGGAACAGAGCAAGGCATCGGGTGCTCCAAATCTGTGTGTATGTGTGTGTTTAGATGAATGTTTGTGCTACAAGGCAAAATTAACATTAAAAAAAGAGAAAAAATATAACCACAGCTAAAGCAAGACACTGGAAGGTCTTTTTGAGGATGAAATACAGGAAGGACACATCTATAAGAGCATCTCATCTCCATGTTCTATGCTGGCTTCCTTAGCAGGAGGAGTAGGACGAAGAGGAGCCAACGCTTTATCCTCGGAACAAAGCAACAAATCAAACAGCTTTGGATTGATCCTTTATTTTAAAGCATCTGATGGTAACTGAAAATAGAGGAAACATCTATTTATTGCTGCTCCAATGCATTTTAATGAGGGAACTTTTTAACTTTGTCTTATTGTTAATTTATTTCATTTGTCTGTCAGAGGTGTGGCAGTATGACCGTGGATGTACACTCCTTACTCTGAGGTCACAGCTTTGTATGAGTCAAAGAAATAGAACACTGACAGCAACAATTATGAATCTGTGATGGCTTTTTAATGTAGATGCAACTGACTGATTCATCCTTGTAAAAATACGTCCTCACTTTTTCACGTAGTATTGCACAACTTGTTAACTACGGTGGCATTTCCATCTATTCCTGACTGTCAGCCAACTCTGCTTGGCTTCTCTTTGTCAGAAAGTGATTTTGCTTGGTTTATTTTATTTAGATTTCTTTTTTAAATTAAAGCCCTAAACCAGGGAAAGCCAGATGGGACATCTAACGGTCCTAAAGAGACAAGGATGGATCAGAGCATCACACATTTATGATTGTTGCTACTGTGCTCCAGTTTCTTCATTCTGTTTCCAGATTCTATTTATTAAAGTAAAGAGTTCTTTCTCTGTTGCCATTTTCAGGGTCAAACTTGACTTTGTACATCATTTTTTTCCATTATTTAGTTGTTACTTAAATTTAGGGTAGTAATTTTTACTTTTTAGGAATGCTAGCCTTAAGTTACTTCCACTAACTCTTTCCCTTCCATAAGTCTGGATGGCTTTGTTGCAGTCCATGTGATAACCACCAGATATAGAATATTTCAAGCTTGCGTCTCAAAGTCATCATACAGCGTTAACCTGGGTTTGTTGACAAGGGGACTGTATGGTTAAGCCCTTTGTTGTTGACAGAATTGTTCAACTTTTTCAATGTTAAAACAAATAATCAATTTTTAAAAAAAAATTGAATTAGTCTTAAACTTCCTTTGCCTTCCTTAACCTTCTATTTAATGACATCAAGAGATATATTTATGAAATAAGATCAGAAAAAAGCCACAGTACCGATATAAACTACCGTAGCTAAAGGCCCATGAAGAGCGGGAAGGTATTTGGTAACCATCACCTTTGCTTACGGAAAAGTAAATCCCTTAAATACTTTAGTTATTGAATGCAGTACTATGTCTGTCTGGAGACTGTGGAAAATTTCAAGTGCATTTATTTGGGCGGGGGGGGATTTAAAGGTACCCCAAATAGTCTCCGTAATAGAATTTTTTTGTTTGTTTGTTTTTCTATATTTTTTTTTTAAGAATGTTTCAATCTGTCATTTCATTAATAAAACAACATAAAAAATTGATACAGGATGATAATTACTCGCTTAAACTCTAACATCGAATAAGAGCACCAATTAGACTTAAAAAACCTGGAAGTGTGACAAACTTGGCAAAAAACAAAACAAGGTAAACCTGTCACCATGATAGTAAAAAAAAAAGATACAAATAGAAAATTAATTGATTCCCTGCTTAAAGTTGGAAATCTGTTGCAAAACGTGTTATTTTGTGGTTACCAAATGTTCATGATTTATTTTAAGCATTTTACACATCTTTGCCAGGGTTGGCAATTGTTGCTAAGACGACTGTACATGTTAAAAACAAAGAAAACAGTGAGCTGAACAATGTAAAACAGGAAATCTAACTTAAGTTAAAAAAAAAATCAGTTTCTCTCTGTGAGCTACTTTTGACACCTGCACCACACAACCAGCCCTGCTGAAAAAGGACAGAATCTTATACTTGAATCAACATCTAAATAATCATCTGTACTATTAGCAGTTGGGCGCGGGTGGTAGGTGGAGTTGCAGGTGCTACACAGGCTATGAACGGGGTCTGAAGCTTAAAAAATGTTTCCAGTATTAAAACTGTAGTCTTGGCTGTTTGAAGAAAGATTCAATTTTCTTCTGTTTATTTTCATATTAATGTCAATAGTCCTGTGATGTTTGTATGTGATCAGCTTGAATGCAGCCTCCATAGGTTTACCTACTTGCTCCTTTAGTCGTCTCTTTGTTCCAACCTTCATTCATGGTGTGTTCATGCTCTTTTCTTTGACCTCAGATATATTTTTTCCTCCTACTTTCTCACAATGTTTAGATTTTGTTTTCCCCTCTTTATGGAATGACAACTTGTTTTATGGTGTAAATAGAATGTAAACAAAATACTAACGCTGAATAAAAGTCACATATTTTGTTTGCAGACCTGATTGAAACCCTTTTTTCCTATCTTGCAAACACAGAAAGCAAATCTTGGAGCTGGAATGTCAGAATGTGTTATCTTACAGTAAACCGGGGGAATTTTTTTTTTTTACAAATATTGCTTCAGTGCACGTAAAATACATATTAGGTTTAAAAAAAGGGGGGGGTAAAAGTTTTGCCAGCTGAAATAACAGATGAAACCTTTTTTTTTTTTTTTTTTTTTTTTAGTATATATTAATTCCCAAACAGAAACTGCTGAAAGACAACATTTCATAGATTTTCCTTTATATTGATTTATCTTTCCTATTCGTGGACTGTCCTCTCTGTCTTACAACGGTAAGGAATGGAAAGCTTTATTTTGAATTAGCTGAATATATATATATATATATATATATATTATTTAACTTTAGGAAAATCAAGTTCTAACAATCTTTATCTTTATAATATAAAGTTTTTAATTTATATAGAAAATTGGATTTTTAACCTATTTTATTTATTTAAAAAAAAATTAACTTTTTACTCTGTGTCCTTGCAGCATTGTTTTAAATAAAAGTTAAAACTTTCAAATTACAACATGTAAATTCAGATTGTCTATCATGAATGTTTTTTTCTTTTATCTGATTAACCAACAGAGAGTAACTGATGGTTAGGAAGCACAAAAATAATAGTTTCCAAAATTTGCAAAATAACTTGTCCACAGTCTCTGAATCAGGTCCACTTTATTAGGATTTTACTGGATTTCAGCCCCATCCATCCTCCCATTAGCTCACATCCTTCTCGTTCCCACTAAAGAACGTATTCCCACAGCATGATGCTGCCACCTCAATGTTTCACTATGCGCAGTCAAAGTTGAGGGTTAATGTATCATGTTAGTGCTCCACTATATGTGATATTTTGTATGTAGACTTTTGGGTCTCATCTGACCAAAGCACCTTGTTTCACACAATTAATGGAGTCTCTTGCATGGTTTGTTGCAAACTCCAGACAGGTGTGTCTGTCTCAGATTTATGGTGAGCATGATGATAAATTGTCCTTTCAATGGATTTGCTAACCTGAGATAATGATATAGATAACTCCTCCAGAACTATATTGGCTTCTCTGATGGAAGCTCTCCCATCCAGGCCTGTCCTGTTGTCTGTTAGATTTCACTGTGTCTTTTAGCTGTCCCGCACTCTGTCCATTGTCTTAGATGATACATGCAGCAGGGTTTAATAGGATGTTGAAAGGTTGTTTCATAAACTAACTTTGCATAAATTTCCCCACAGCTTTTTGACCGACCTGTCTGGTATTTTTCTTTGTGTTCATAATACACTTTTTTTTTAACTTACAAACTTCATTAGCCATGAGAGGAATGGCTGCATTTACAGTATATTTAGATTAAATCACCCATAATCAGACTGAATTCTCATTGGCTTCTAAAGAAATTGATTTCTCTGGATTTGATTTGAGTGGACTAAAGAGGGTTGAATAGATAGTATTAGTATTACTTCACCCTAATGAACACTGGTGGTTTTTATTTAATAAAACATATGTACGTTTAAGTGGTACGAATGTTTTTTGCAGAGTACTGTTTGACTAATAAATTTCTTTACTATGAATTGAAGGCTAGTTTTCTTTCAATATCTTAGTGCAATAAAGCATTTAACTTTATGAGAACTGATAAGATGGTTACAGCTGCCTGTCTTCATTTAACATTGGATGTCTAGGCTTTCCATCAGGAACTGTTACTGAGCTGCAGGAGGCTTTTGAAGGTATCAAATGGTTGAATCATCTAAAGTGGCCCAACTGCTCCCACACACACACACATGCACACAAGCCAGGCGGATAGAGATAGGCTTATCTAATGCTGTTTGCTTGTGCTGAGTGAGGCGAAGGTAACAAAACACCCTGCCTGGTACCTTACTTCACTCACTGGCCCTGTTAATTATTCACCCTGCCTGGAGGGCCCTACAGACCTCACACACACACACACACAGCCAGCCAAAAGCATCTGCAGTATGTTTAATTTACGTTCTTGCAGTTGTTTTCTTTTGTTGCTGCCGGTGGCCAATTCAGACACCGTCCTGTTAACGGAGACAGGAAGGGGAGGGGCTGGGGATTAAAGGTCTGAACCCAACTGCTGAAGAGGAATGTGATATCACAGAAAGCACAGAGGGCATCATTCATGACAACCTTCATTCATTATTAGCCACACCTCCCTCCTCACATCTTTTAAGTGCCTATTATCTGCTTTTCCTAGTCAGACCAAAGGAGCAGGCCGAAGCAATTAAACACTTTCTGTGGCGCTAAGTGGGCACATCAAATCGTAGCAGAAAAGTCCCGACTCTTAGCTGAAGATCACCAGTCATGGCTTTTCCTATAGTTTGACAAGAGGGCGTGCTCTAATCCTGCCGGAGGACCAGGGCCTCAGCTCATTTTTGCAGCTGTTTGTGTTTGTGTAATGTCTGAGAGGTGTGGGACAGTTTAGAAACTGTTGACTTAGCTTGTATGGCCCTAAATGAATGATGGTTTTCCTTCACTGCTTATTCGTCTCTGTCGCAGCATATTCCAAGAGCTCCGCTTATAGATCTGCCCAGAGGCGTGTAATATTTCTTCTAAAGGATTTAAGGGGGACAGAAAAGCTGCCTCAGCACTCAACTGACCATGACAGCGCTAAGCCAGGAAAATCTGTTAAGATAATGTTATTCAAATATAATTAGAGCGAGTGATAATCTGAAAAATGTTGACGCATAATGAAAGTCTTTGATTTTACCAAATGGTTGTCAAACCTGATTTAAAAGACACTTCCTTAATACATAGAGTGATGTATCAAGCCTTTAACATATCACCCAACTCCATTCAACCCAACAGTTTAAAATGGCATTGAACAATTCAACACCTCAAGCCCCTGTCACACCTTGACGATTTAGCCAGCGTACAAAATATCAGGCAAAAACACTGGCATACGTTGGATAAGTTATGGGTCAGTTTTATATAAGTTATGGGCATGCTGAAGCATGCTGGCACGCTTCGAAATACTGGCAAGTACGTTGAGGTATGCCAGCGTATGCTCATACGTGGGCCATAAGTTACAGGTAAGTTATTTGATTGTTGACATACGCTAAGTGTAAGTTACACATAAGTCGTGGTGTCTAGCTTATCCAAAACCTATGAGTAACTTGTGAAGAACTTATGCGTAACTTATCAAGAACTTATCACCAATGCATATCAAAGCATTTAACGTGTTCCAGACAACCGCTTAACGTGTTTCTAACTTACAGCTACTGTTAAATGGCTGCGTTTTTTTATATAAAAGTGGGTTCACAGGAGGAAACCGTCAAGACTCCTCCAGACTTCACATCCATCATAGGTTGAGAGAGAAGATGAGTATGATGGGTCCTCCCTGCATTCACAACCACGGCCAAAACAACAAACTTCCTAGCAGACATGATGCTGAATGTTCTGCGACTGCACACCTTTTTTCTTTCTCTCCCCCCTCACCCACCCACTGGCTTGTGAAATTTCATGGGCAATATGCAGCTTATAACATAGGCTGTCACTGGACATTAGTCCTCTATGTATACGCCCATAATTGAAAAAATACATAGAAATTTCAGCCTACGCCAATGTTTTAGAGCAGGCATCCCCAAACTCGGTCCTCAAGGCCCCCTGTCCTGCAGGTTTTAGAGGTTTCCTTGCACCAGCACAGCTGATTTTAATTGAAAGCTGATTAACAGGCTTTTGGTCTACTGCAATAATTATAACCAGCTGTGCTAAGGCAGAGAAACCTCTAAAACCTGCAGGACAGGGGGCCTTGAGGACTGAGTTTGGGGATGCCTGTTTTAGAGGATTCTGGGATGTCGGGCATACACTGGCTAAATCGTCAAGGTTTGACGGGGCTTCACCAAAACATGGCCATGTCCTACAGGCCAGCAACAATGGCATTATAAAATAGCTGCAGAGATTTTCAGCTTAGGTAGACCAATCATTAATAAAATGACAACTTTTGATTACACAATGGAAAAAAGTCCATTGTTATAAGTACACATACAGTAGCCCAGGTAATGTAGGAGACACTGGAGGAAGGGGCTGTGGTCATATGAAACCAGAACTTAGCATTTTGGTCCACATTACTAAACTACCCATCTGCATTAGAGAACTTTCATTACACATTACCCTGAAGGCACCATGTCTACTATGAGACATGGCAGTTTCATATGATGGGATCCTATTTTACAGAAGGTCTGAAGTGCTGGAGGAAATACGGATAATTGTGGAAAATCCATATTTAAAATGCTTTTGTACAAAAATATCTAATGTCTTCCAACAAATGTCTAATAGCACTGAAGAAGGGTTTGGCATTGCATAAAATATGAAGACTATTATTTACCCTTGATTCAGCTTAAGTAGGATTCCGCAGATATTAATATACTGTACCAGGTTCCATCATGAGGCAATAAGATGATTCATTAACATTAATAAGTCGACTCTTTCTGTGGTTACTCTTGCTTTTTTTCACACAGACAGAAAAACGCACATGTTGACTGAATGGGCATTCTAGGCTGATTCCCTAATCGGCCCAGAATGCCCATACCCTGTCTGAGCAAACATTATACACAAATCCTCCCTCTCACACCTACTGATTAGACTGAACAAGATGATGCAGCAATTGATAATGAAAGCATGAAACATGGTGTTCTATATGAGTGCATGTGCAAAGGCTTAAAATAGAACCAAGACAACTGTTGCAGGTTCTTATTATGTCCACTAGAGGGTAGTAGCATGCCACAATAATTAGTTGCATCTCATTCATTTGTAATAATTTATTTCGTTTTATGACTTCTGCAATCACTTCCCCTCTGGATTGACTAAACATGTGAAAAAAACCTGATGGCAATAAATGACAACTTTTAAGAAAGTCCAAAGTTCTCTCAGCAGCTGTGAAGTGAAAAAGTGTAGGACAGCATGTAAAATGTTTGTTATTCCCATTCTGCTCCTGTATGTCAACAGCTGTAACTGCCATTAAAGCCCCCCTCCTCCCTCCTGTAAAACTCTTTGGACCAACTCTAAGCGTGACAGATGTGACTGTTGGTGGGCGAGGAGAAGCCTTCAAAATCAAAAGGCCTTCAAGAGAAGATTTCAAATGAAAGTTAAATGATCCTTGTGGAAATTACAGGGTCCCCTCGGCTGCTTCAAAGATAGGATTGAGCCAGAAGGCGACGAATGGTGGCAATAAATAATTGCAGCCAGAGAAATATAATTAGCATGTGCTATATTTGTGCATGCAGGCCTCATATATTGCTATATAGTTAAATACATTGACGCATGCAGTGAAATATGTACTTTTGATGCACTAGCAAGTGTGTGTCTTTGTGCACATTTGTATGTATGTGTTTTTGTTGGGGTGTTTGGGATGGATGGAGCCCTGTCACTGTGTCTCCATGGAGATAAGAGAAGCTCGACAGTCTGGCAGAGAGAATGACAGCTTTTATATCAATCATGCTGACTTATAACTGTACGCGTGTGGACAAGTGTGTCTGAACACTAAGGGGTTAGGGAAGGGTATTAGGCTGGAATCAAAAATAAATCAATGTCATGTGGTTTGTAAGTCAGCAGCTGTTGTCAGTTTGGCCTCACCTCGCTGTAATCTCTAAACTCCAGTGACCACACGTCCCTAATGCGCGCACAGACTCACACACACCCACACACACACAACAAACAGATGCCAGCATGTGTCACCAATCTCTAAGTGCCTGGACAACGCCCAGAAGGAGATGCTCAGCCAAATGTTTCCCTGGCTACATATTTTAAGCTTCTCAGCGATTCAAGACTCTGATTTACTTTATGCTCCTCTCTGAATATCTTTTCCTTGTTGTTTTGCCTTTTATTTTCACTCTACACCCACAATATCTTCCCACTTTCTTTCTCATCCTCTCCAGTATCTTCTCTTAGCATCCCTCCAACTCAGAGCCTGGGTGAATCTGTAAGCTGATGCAGCGTATCTGTGAGGAATTGGGAATTCAATTGGAGAAAATAAGGCTTTTGAGTTTGAAGCCAGATATTTAATTAGGGGAGTGAATTATAGCTGTGTCGCTGCAGGGACGAGGCACAGAGGTAATGTGACCGAGTAAACAATAAATGAGCTCTGAAGAAAAAAAAGAGAGGATAAACACAGTTTTCTCTAGCACGCTTTAAGAAAAACTTAACACCTACGTCTGCTTTTGCAGAATCTCTCATGCTTCCACACTTAACCTAAGAAAAAGAAACTGACACGTTATTCTACACTTAAAGTGTAAATGTTTGTAAACAATCATAATAATATTACCTTAATTCTTTCCCCTGCAGTGGGTCTCAGACAGAAAGGCTGAGAGAGACGAGGGAGAAAGGGAATCTGGTGATAAGACAGGGTGGAGATAAAAATCTAACCTCTACTGTGATTAGGTGGTGCCCTCCTAGGCAGATCTGCACTGATAAACACACTCACCTAGAAAATCACCCACACGCCTTCATGCTGTTAAAATTTACTATTATGTTTTCCTTATCAGATGCATTTTGTTTCAATTTTTCCTTTCTGTATTTTACTCTTTTTTTGGGTTATCATACACTAATGGTCTCATGTATTGCCTCCCCTGGTAAAAATGCATAAGAAACCTTAAAAGCATGTCACATTGTATCCAAAGAAGAAAATTTCACACTGTTAATGTTGTTTTAACATTTACAGTGCATTGACAATAATAATAATTATATGGTAAATTCAAACTGTGGGGAAATGACTTAGTTATTTCTTAAAATAGTAATAATTGTGGCCGCATGTAACCCGGGTCATCATAGCCAGGTGCTTTAGTTTGAGTTTCTTCAAACTGCGAGAAATGTCTAATTAGGATCTTTGTAGGTGAGTGCTTTCTCCAGTTTGGACTTCTTTTTGACTTTTCAGTTATTAATGTCATTCTGTTTTGTTGATCATTGGTTTCTTTTCCATTTTATGTGATTGTAGTTGTTTTCAAGTTATATTTAAGTAGTGTTGTGTTTTTTGTGTTGCTCTATGTTACCCCCTTGTTCCAGTCTCCATTCCGCCGGCTTCTAGTTCCTTCTATCCACACCTGCTCCTTGTTAGCCGATTACCCCAGTCTTTGTTCTGTCTCCCATATATACACCCCCTGTGCAGTTTCTTACTACTGGTTTCTCGTTGTTATTTGGCTCCTCATGTGTGTGTTTTCCTCTGATGCCTTGTTTTTTTTTTTTTTTTTTTGGTTCCTGTAGTTTGTTTTTGGATTTTGTTTTTGTTGCCCTTTTTGATTAAATCAACCACAACTCATCTCGGCCTCCTTCTGCTCTGCATTTGGGTCCACGACCAACCTCCACTCTACCTTGACATACTTACGTTTTATACCAGAGCTTGTTAATCTCTGGGATGAAGAATCTGTCTCCTTCCCAATCAAATGATGGCTGGACATTTCTATGATGTCAATGTTCAAATATTATTATTTATGTAGGTAATTCTGACTTTACAAAGACAACATAACCAAAGAGATCTCTTAATCTGAACACCTAAAACGGCAGCTCCTACTGCCTGATTCCATTTTAGTTTCCTGTTCTAGCATTTATTCCTTTACCTTTTGGTGTCAGAAGATAGAGCTGTGCTCCAAATTGCTGTGTTGAATCTGGACACTCTTCAGCCTTATACACGTCATACACTGCAGACATAAAAGTTACGCTGGTCAAATTGGCAATAAAGCCTTTCAGGAAGAACTACAAAACACAAATGCAACAAACAGGTGACTCTCTGTTATGAAACCAAAACATATGAAGGTGTGTACATTTACGTGTGTCACAAATGGCACTCATTAAGATATTATTTATTTTTGTTAAAACCCTGGAGGTGGCCTGTGCCTATATGTTCTGTCATAAAAAGGATCCATAAAGCTCCTAGTGACAGCTATGGATGACAGGAGGTCCCTATGCTAAATAAATTGGTGCTAGGAAGCAGCGCCTAAAGTTTTGGCCACCAGCCACAGTCATTTTTTTTTACCTGCCAAAATTTTGCTTACATCTGATATAAAGATATAAAATTCTTTAGAATGTTTTTTGAATTTGCACAGAATACACAAAGTGCAGTCAGGTTATTGACAACCTTAGTCTCATTTATGACTTAGCCTTCATAATGACAACTGTATCTGAAATGGTGTGAGCAGCATTTAGTTAACACCCAGCTGCAAATATAATCAACTGTATAACTTGTGAGGATTATTTTTATGGTTCATGTGTGCTTATTAAACCGTAATACTGCCTGTTACGTGTTAAGGCGAATGTTTCCCTAATGCAGTTTATCTAATTAGGACAGTTCTTCCGTTCTGTTATGTATTATGTACGTAGTGAAGATTTGGGGATGAAATGAGGGCACAGACATAGTGCATCATTCTTACCAACAAGATCTCTGCACATTCGGAATGTCCTTTATCTGGAACACTATATAATATTTTGATATGGCTTGGGGCAGTGATGCCTTATTTTAAAAACATGTGTATGATGTAAGAATGTCATAATGTGGCAGGCTGTATGTATAAAAGGATTTTTAACTTGGATTTGGGCTGATGTCCTGAAGAAGCGAACCCGGTGGTGAGTGCTGGGTTCTGGAACAGGAGCCATTTCTCTGGTCTGAAAATTTTTGTCAAAATCTGTTGTCATTTTCAGAGTTATTTAATACATATACAATATGAAGTGTTATTTAAAGAGCTTACTCTGAGTGAGTTTTTCCCAAGAAAGCTCCAGGTTCAATTAATTTTTTTTCTTCTGATTTTTACTATACAATAATTTTAAAGTTGTATTTTTCACTTTGCACATCTTATAAGTGTATTTTCATTTTCAAGGCAAGTTTAATTGATTGAATTTTTTTTACATTAATAACATCAATAATAAAAAAAAAAAAAAAAAACATAATTGACAGAATCCAAACCCTATTTCTCCATAATATCAAGGTCAGGCAACAATAGACAAACCTTTTCACAGAGCACAGACTGAGGGCTCTGAGGAGGAGGAGGAGAAGCACACTCCACAGCTGACAGTCATTCTGTCATCTTATAGCTGAAAAAAAACAGGGAGCTGCTGAAAGACAAGTCTTTTTCTGATCACCAGCCTTTTGGGTAGAGTCAAGCAACTGTATCTTTGCTTGTTAACTTTGATTATTTACCTCCTTTGAAGAAAGGCTTTAGGTTATCTTGTTTATTTAGCTGCAGTTCATTGCTCTTGTGCTTTGAACATCACAGGTTGAAACTGCTTTCACTCCAAACTTGGATTTGTGCAGTCAGATAATTCCTCTTAGTCTTTCCCAGATCACTTCCCACAGTTGCCCAAAGTAACCTCATAACCATCACCTGCATGCCCACTTTCCACACTTCTGTCTAGATCTCCACCACGTTCCTAAGCTTTCCTTCTCCCTTACCTATTTGATTATTAATCCTCACTGGAGCGTCATCTTCACATCCATAATGTATTCATACCTAATTACCT
Source organism: Cyprinodon variegatus (assembly GCF_000732505.1). NCBI lineage: Eukaryota > Metazoa > Chordata > Actinopteri > Cyprinodontiformes > Cyprinodontidae > Cyprinodon > Cyprinodon variegatus. Next base: position 1,151,206 of record NW_015150585.1, read on the forward strand.
ATTGGACCCCAGGACTTCCTGGCGGTGGTGAAAGCTGAGCTAGAAGTTGCTTTGGTCTTCCAGAGTTTGCCGAAACACCTTCAAGGAGTGGCTGATTTGTACATTGTCATTATTGTTAATAACCTTCTCTATATTATAAAGACATATCATATGAAAAAGGTTTTCTTCCAGCTAAAAAAAATGAAAAGGGGATCAATCAATGCATTTATTAATTTTCTGCAACTGCTTTTTATCTTTTGAAATGTTGCATAGGATATCGAAAAGCTCTTTACCAAGTCACCTGTTAACACCAAGGATAAGGGGAAAAAAAGGAGTAGCTGACAATTTATGAACAAGTCACAACTCAGAAGAGATGGCAGAGGACATCTATGCATGTATGGAGGCTTCACCCCCTGCTCTATCATACTGCCATGTTCAAGGGGGCCCCAACCAATGTGAAATATCTGTATTACTAAACCTGTCCACTGCAAGGCTTTCAAACATAACTCATTTTACTGTTCAGGGGGTAAAGCACAAGATAACATGGTTATCTTCTCCTATGTCATAATCTTCTCTTATGTCGTAATGTTTCTCCTACATACTGATGCATCTGTGGTGCATGTGCAGACAGACATCTGCACACACGCTTGCTCCTCTATTCAGTCAGTCAGCTGGCTCTCCATCATTGCCAGCGGTAGCCCCGGTGCTCTTTGGTTGGTTGCAGGTTGATGGATGAGTCTCCCTTGAGCAGCTCTGTTAAAGCGACTCTCTATCAGGCCGCAAGCCCGTACGGACCCTCACATTTGATTAGATCCCAATGGAAGCCAGTTGCTCCCCGCCATCACTCATACAGCACACAGGCAAGGGGATGCAGCGGCGGCAACTGCAGCCAGTGGAGCACAAAGCTTGACGCGCTGAGGAAGCCATTTCAGTGCAAAGAGAGGATATTATGTGACTCATGTACAACTCTGTTTCACATGGGTGGCAGCCACACTTGAGTGGAAAGATAGTCGGGATGGGAAGAGTGTTATTTTAGGTCAGGTCATATTCAGAGCAAAAGGTCTCATCTGTGATTCAATCAATCAAAGTTCTCCACCTAAATGTTTAAAAATGAATGAGAGGGGAGACAATTACAGCACCTCTAAACTAAAAAGGCTTCTGGCTCTAAACTTTCTTCCCCTCTTTCATCTTCCATTTCCACTCTGTTGGTATTTACATGTTAATGACTTCTGTGTAAGTGCCTTTCTTTCTTTCTCTTTTTTTATCTGCTATTTACATGTCATTGCCTTTCGCTGCTTGGTGGCGCTGCGTTGAAATGAAAGTAATTTGCTCTCTGACAGTCGGGCCATTTTACCAGCTATTACGCTCATCTATTCTGGTCAGTGAATATTAATGACAATGAAATCAGGGAGCTGTAAAGAAATGTTGCAAGCTTCCGTGTTAGTGACGCTAGGGTGGCCTCAGCAATTCCTGCCCCATTTACCTCCATTTACATTTTCTTTAATTTATATGCAGGATTTCTTTCCCACAACGTCTTGTTTTGCAGCAAGTTAATTGTATCAGAGAGTGTGTGCAAACTGAACAGTTCTTCAACGTTGAAACTGGGTTGTAGTGTCGATAGTGGTGTTAAATGTGCTTTTTAATGTTTTTTTAAATGCTCCTCGATCCTCCCAATCTATTCATTTCCATTAAAACTTTATTGTATTTTGTAACAATAAAACAACATTTTATGATGTGATTTAAGTTTAATGTTGTGGACTAATTTGTGTAGTACAGGTAAAACCTGTGAAATGTCCCTTTGCATTCAGCCCCCTCTGATATCCTTAAATAAATTTTTTTTGCAAATATTTGCTTGCAGAAGTGTGTTGCTGACAGCTTTGAACATCCATTTCAATAAAAATGAGTAAAAATGAGTAAAAATACTCACAAAAGGAGGTATTGTTACATTTCTGCAACAGTAGCTGTGGAAACATGGGTAGTACTGAGGCGTCTATTCAGGCTTCAGAATCAGATAAAAAATAACAATATATTGTGTTTGCCTTCAGGTTATCATCCAGCTCTGACCAAAGGATGTTTTCAGTCAAAGACTTTGTCAGACAAGATGGCTAAAACCATTGCCCATTTTTTATTTACCTGTAGCATCTGCAGAAAGTTTTCTCTGTCGGCTGTGCTGTTTCTGTACAACTTAGTGTAGAAGAATGAGAATTACAGCTATATTGAATTCTGATGTTGGAGGCGATTCCTAAAATTTTAGGTCCAACCTCCTTTTTATTAAGTTAAACATTTGGAAATTTGACATTTGTACTTGAAAAACTGTAATGGGGCAGTATATTCCCAATACGGTATTTTGTGACAGACCGAAAAAAGCCAAGCTCTTGTTGAGGTAATGTTTTAAAAAATACTTTGAGACCATATATTGTTTTGCTTAAAAAAAGATACTTTTTTCAGGTGGTACTGTGTCCAAAAATGCTTAATATTAAGATTATTGTCCTTCTGAAAGTGAAAATCCACCCTGGTCTAAAGTCTTTTTCTGCATTGTTCTTTTCCCAGATTTACCAACTGTTTAGCTCTAACAATTTGTTATAAACTCTGACCATCTTCCCTGTTAATAAAAAGAATCCCCACAACATGGTGCTGCCACCAACATGTTGCACCATGGGGGGTGGTTGGTTTAGGGGTTGTGAGCTGTAATTTGCTGTTTTTTTTCCTTCAAATGTTTATTTTTTTTGCCACTTCTCCTCAAGGGACATGTTTGTGGCAAGCGCATGCAAGGTTATTTTCTTGATTGCATAGCTCCGTGCTCAATTAAAAATTTTCCCCTTGATTGTTTACATCATTATAGTGACTGCCAGTTTTAACAGCCAATGGCCTTGAAGTGACCTACATGCACAGAAGACGACGTGGTAAAACCTGCAACACGCTATGTTTATGAAGGTAAATACTGCTGCTGCACATGTCTGTAATTGTGTGTACATCATGAAATGCTGTACAACCCGAGCTAAGGAAAACTATTACAATCAACAGCCTCCGTTTTAAAATATATAAACAATGCTGTTGTAGGCCCTTCCTTTGAAAGTGGACGAACACTTCTCACAATGATCTGCAAGTTGACTTTTTTAATCAGCATCACCTAGATGCAAGTAGGCTTGTTCTCCACTGCATAAATAAAGAGACTTTGCTAAAACCTGCAAATCAGAACATCAGTGCTGGCATACAGTAATCAAATATTAAACTCACTTGTTTTCCCCACTGTTTACATATAATCTCACATCATCCCTCCTTCTCCAGCACAAGCCTGTCACAAACAATGATGTAAACCTGGATTAATGACCGTTCAGTCTAAGGTCACTTAGAACTACATTCTGATTTAGGACCACAAAGATGGCTGGGTCCAACAAAAAAAGAATTGAATTATACAGTACCATATCTGAAGACCTACTGTACATTTGTGTCATCAGATATGGGTCACGTAAGGACAAAAAGTCAGATTTAGGTCACTCAGTGCTCCTTTAGTGTGACTGCAGCCTAAAAACATTCCCTAAAAAGATTTTACTACCTGATACTTGCAGCTCCTCCAGCGTTACCTCTTGTGTGCTTTCTTGATAAGTAATTTTTTTAGTTTTCTAAGTTATTTAGGGCTGTCCGCATTAAAGGCACACTATGTGTAATGTTCCTTCTACTTCATAATTATGGACTGCTTTGTTTTGCTCTATGACAAGATATCACAATAGAATACCTCAATCTATTCCAAAAAAAGACAATTAACTGATACTTTTGCAATCCTCTCTATAATGAGATTTGGCATTATCTATGAATCTCAACAGTTTGAAAACCTTTGTACATCCAATAATTTGCTCCTGGTAATAGCTATTACACTGTGAAAATGTGAGTCTTTCCTTTGTGGCAGCGCAGGCAAGTCTCCACTAATAATGCAGTTTGAAAATGAAGCCCAATTTCCTTTTTAATCAGAGGACTGGACCATGCTGCCCATGGTGTTAGATCACTGTTGCTGAAGTGATTTGATAGCCGCACACATATGCAAGAGGAGGAGGAGGAAAGACAATAGGCGCACTTGGATGCCCAGTGTCGGGAGCTCACATGTCTGAACGAAGCAATGTTAGCACACATTTGGACACTAACTCTCTCTGTGTTGTTTTTTATGTGTTCCATAGGTCATTAATGATTTAGTTTTACAGGCAGGACAGAAATAAGGCTGCTTATGACTGAAATATTGATGGAATTGGATGAATTATTAATAGGACTGATTTCTGAAATAAAGATGCAGTTGACCTGCTGTTGTCAGAGGTGAGGATGATCGTCTGGGTACCATATTTTTTGGATGATGTTGATGTTTGTGTTAGCTTCAGGTTTCAGATGTGTGTTTTTTGTGTGTGTGTGTAAGAGAAAGCAATATGTATCAGTTCACAGGAATGTGTCTGATCCAAGGTAGAGAAATAGTCTGTTTGCTGAGAAATGCAGTGGGAGTGGGTTTTACCTTACTCATTCATCCTTTTGATGTCTGTACCTTTGAACTATAATCCAGATAAATTGTTAGACAGAAGCCATTGAGTTGCACAATGAGTGCTCAATGCAGCAGTATCATGCAAAAACACTAATGCTAAATTTTATGCTACTTCTAAAAGAATATGATTACTCTAAAAAGCATATATTTTGAAAAGAACATTTGAGAAATTACCTTAAATAAGAAGAATTACCTCCAACAAGTTTTTGAAATTGTTTAAGAATGGACTCTTTGGACATCCTGTTATGTCTTTGTGTTTACCAGGTTCATAGAAGCAGCGCATCATGAAATCTTTTTTTATAGCGTATAGATTGTAACATGCAACTATTATGGGAATATTAATTAAACTAATACAGGGCTTCAAAGATTTCTTTCAACTGATCGGATCCCTTGGAGGACTTATAAAAGAGCAAACAACTGCAATGATTTTTGGAGAGAAGAAGTATGCATAGAATTTCAATTTATCAACATAAGGTCAACATTTTACATAAAGGCTTTAATATAACCGGCCATGTGGTTTTAAAACTATTATATGGATCAATGACCAATCTTCTTACAGCTATGATTTATTAAACTTGGTTTGTTTCCCTATAAGAATGTTGCCTACAGTCAACAAATTGTTGAGGTTTCAACATTTTGAAAATCAGAGATTTTTAATCAGTGCAAGGGACCAAGCCAATAAAATAAAATAAAATACAAAAAAAATAAAACAGAGAAGGACAGGGAATTTTAAAGACAAAAAATAGTAACATATTTATTTACAAAAAAAAAAAAAATCTGACCTCTAAACATAAATCTGGTTGTACAAAGAAAATGAGGCCAACAAAACCAAAATGAAGACCTCCCAAACTGGCACGCAAAGGTAACATTTATACTGGCTCACTAAATTAATAAATAGAATAAAAGAAAAATAAAAGCAAAAAATATTTGTAAAACAAACAAAACAATTGGACCACAAAAAACATGATAAAAGCAGTTTGACAAGAAAACAGGTTGAACACAACCATCCATCTTCTAACACACTTAATCCCAAGTGGGGTCGCGAGGTGGGCTGGTGCCTATCTCCAGCTGTCTACAGGCAAGAGATGGGGTACAGCCTAGACAGGTTGCCAATCCATCTCAGGGAAAGAGACAAACAACCACTCACACCTAAGGAGAATTTAGAGAAGCCAATTAACCCAACAGTCATGTTTTTGGACTGTGGGAGGACCGGAGTACCCGGAGAGAACCCACGCATGCTCAGGGAGAACATGCAAACTCCATACAAAAAGAACCTGGTCTGGGAATCAAACCCAGAACCTTCTTGCTGCAAGAGGGCAGTGCTACCCACTGTGCCACTCAGCAGCCTGTTGAACCCCAACTTAAACTAAACATACCTCAGTTTGCATTTTAACTTCTATGTCAAGGGCTGTTTTAAACAAAAGTCTTTGCAGGCCTTTTTACTGTGTTCATTGGCCACTGTAACAGGAGGGTTTGTTAACCTGTCAACTGTTGCAAAAACATACATATGCCTATAAAAAGTAAAACAAAAGACCAAACTAATCTATACAATACAAAATTAGCAAGCTATGGGAGGAAATTATCTAAGTAATAAAACTCTCCAAATTTAATTACTATAAAAAAAATAATAATAAAGAAATGTACACCTTCCCAAACCTCTTCTAAAATAAGTGGAAGGGTCAAATAAAGTCTCAGTGCATCTGAGGAGATTCTTTGCAGCTGGCACTCTTCCTTTCTGGCCCAGCCAAGTCCACATGGTAGTGTCCAGGAAGTCCACATGGTAGCGTCCAGGCATCTCAAATGAAAGTATTAGTGTAAAAGTAAACCATTCAGGTAAAAGGTGGCTAAGGAGTGAACCGAATGTGTGCACTCAAGTAGTTAAAGGTATATTTGAGGATTTTTGTGTATTTAAAAAAAAAAAAAACGCACAATCCACTTAAAAAAAAAAATGCACATGCACAAACCTGTACTCGCTCCTGTGAGGGAACGCCTATTAAACACGTACAAGAGCATGCACAAGCCCATTTCACCTCGAGGATTTGTAGGGGTGCAATAAGACAGTCGTCTCACCCATATTCATATAGAAAAGGTTTCCGCACAAATAAGATTACTGGTACATTAAAAAATCATGACTTGGTTGTATGTGTCTGTGCTCTGCATTGGAAATTTGAACATGTATGCATGTCATGGTCTTGGTTCTGCTGTTCTTTACTTTGCTCCTTGTTTTCTAGATTTATTGGTTTAATTCCAGTTTTGTTGTAATTTCTATATTTATGTTAGTTCTCATGTTTTTCTGTTGTCCTCTGTTGCCCTCTTGTGTATGTGTGTGTGTGTTCCTTGGCTCCCTCGTTGTCTCCTCTCACACCTGC
>NW_015150585.1:1159877-1168581 GCF_000732505.1 Cyprinodon variegatus
TGTTTATTTCATTAAAGCTGCAAGAAATCTCCTCAGCCTCTGCCTCTGCATTTGGGTCCTCCAAACCACAACCAAACCCTGACAGTGACACTTTCAAATGAAAAGAATTACCAGAACATTTATCGTGGGGCTGCATATGCTGCCATCACACTCGACTTTGTCCAACCAAAAGAAAATACAGTTTGCATATGGATTATAGATAACTTTCCTCTTAGACCTTCTTGGTTTAAGAGGCCTTCTTGCCGCTTTATTTGAGGTAAACATCATCATTCCATCTCCAGTACTTTGCAATAACCTGGTTCCATTGACAGCTATAAACACTGACACTCTCAAGCTTATGTTCTAGAATTTCAGTCTCCTCTCTAATATACTTCATGTCAGTTTGTGAAACATGTCCATGATAACTATCTGAAGAAGACATTTGGCTTATCCATGTAGGCAGCAGAAAAATTCAGTAGATCTTGAAAGGTGCTGATTTTGCAGCGCTGTCTTCTTCCCTGATCGAGAGCATCTCAGTCTATGATGATGTAAATATTGCCTTATCTTGGAAAGAGCAGCAGGGCATCCAAATCAATTCCCTTGCATCCTTTTCCACACATTGGCAAAGAAATGACACAAATAATACTTGTACTATAGCCCATCACATCCAATATTAATCCATTTATATCTACAGTAATTATTATGAATTGACTGAACAAAATATTATAAAAAAAAATCAGGCCTTACTAACTGATAAACAAAGCAAACAGCTAACTGTAAATTACACATTGTGGTTATGTAATAGTACACAGTATGTTTTTTAAATGAATCTCTCTTTAAAACCACTGTTCAAATTGTATTTAGGGCCATAAGGGAACATATAAACATCCCTTTAAGCACTCAGGAACATAAATGTGTAAAGGGAACCTGGAAAATGAAGGAACCCTTTTCTGAAGACCCTCCACCACCTTCAATACTCAGCCTGGACACAAAAGGAATTCAAGTAGCAAAGTTACTGTAAATGGAAATAGGCTCCATACCACCCACAAATATATATATATATATATATATATATATATATATATATATATATATATATATATATAAGTATATTTTCAACTTTAATTTGACAATGTATTTCCAAAGGAAAAAGAATGACTAAAACTTTCCAAAAGTAACCCAAGTTGAAAAGTGAATCAATAAAAAATAGAATCAAAACAAATCCACTTCACCTAAACAATACTATTCTTAACAGATTTATCACAGCTAATAGACTAATCAATTGAATAAGCAAATCAAAGTTAACTTCACCTCAAGCATTTAAACACACAGCCCTGCATACATTAAAATAAGCCAGGGTCCAGAAAAGGGGTCTAAAACAAACATATACCGGTACTTGTTTTGCTTCTGTTCATTTAAATTAACTGTTAACCCATGCACAACATCAACATCAGGCTAATGCAGATAAAAACCACGTATAAAGATCTGCAAACTCTTTTGATCATAATTATAGATATCAGGCAGCTGCAAAAGTTTGGCAAATATTTTGGGGCGATATTAGCATTTTTTTTTTCTTGTATCAGCATTAGTCAAACATGCATTACTTGATTTATTTATACATTAAGCCATACTTTGAGATCAAGTAAAGGACAAGCTTTCCCACTTCAATTTGTTTGTTAATGTTTCATTTGATTTGTTAACACATGCTTCTTTTTTATTTAAATGGTGGCATGTGTAACATTTTTCATAATTTTGCCATTTTTATCATATAAATGAAGAAATGAAATATCTGCTTAAGAAATCAGGCTAAAAAAATTGACAGTATGTATCAGGGATTTCTATTTTCTATTTTTTTTTTTTTTTTAGCAATCTCTATTTAAAATCCTCTGAAACTAGCACTGTCTGCTCATTTATCCTCATCACAGAAGAGAAACATACAGTACATCAGTATTTAGAAGTGACATTCCCGTATGGAAGGATTAGAACTTTACCTTTTAGGAAGGGTATATTGATAGTGTTTTTAATGAGAGTGGACTGCTGTTCCAGTTAGGTTAAACCCAATGACAGCAAAACCTGGATAAAGGATAGTTGCTGCAAACAGCTGTTATACTGATACCGTGGATGGTCACTGTTACAAATCTACAGTTTTAAATAGACAATCTTTATCAACAGCGATACCATCCAGGAGACTGTTTACCATCCAGTCAGGTCCATTGGATTAAGTAATTAACATATCAGTACTAAAGCAAAAGTGGTTTCGATCTGGCTGGGACATATTGCTGCCTATAAATTAGTTATGCGTCTCTTTAAAAATTCATCGAGAGAAATCTAGACTATGTTGGGACCATGAGGTAGATTTCTTAAAGTTTGGTTGATAAAAACATTCTAAAGCCTATAATACCATATACTGTACTTCATATACTTATTCTGTTAGTGCTCCTATAGTTGTTCAGGGTAAGCTTTCTTAAGTACTAGAGTACATCAAAAGCCAGTTTTCAGCAAACTGGCTTTTGATGTACTGACTAGCAATGGGGATTTCTCATTTAATACTAGGGAGGCTAAACCTCCCGTGTAAATTTTGTAAAATTATGTGAAAATTTGTCAAACTTTATAAATAAGGTAATTAAAGTGGATTAAATATCCTCTAAAATGTGCATCAATTCATGAGTATGTTGCTCATTAATCAGCTGTTTATTCCACTCTCTGACGCAATCTCCCCTCCGCTCTGGAGCAAGCAGGACTCTGACTGTCACCCTGCCAAGAAATCCCTGTTGAGGTTTGAGTCTCATTCTATTGAGGTAAGCAGCAAAAAGTTTAACCTTAATTGGATAACAAGCTAAAATACATCACTTCCTCTGAGGCTAAACCTCTCAGGGGGGCGATGGAGAATGGGCGGGTCGAAGCTGGTTGCTCGATGCTGATTTGCAAACATAATTAAGGATTTTTGATTGACAATGGCTTATCAGTGTGGAGGATTTCCTCATGAGTTGAGAAGAAAAAGCGATTATTCAGTCAGAACAGTAATCCTGATCCATGGTTTCTGGAGTTTATTATTTCAGAGCACTTCAAAGCAGCTATTTTTACCCATTGTAATGTGTTTTTTGTGTTTCAACATTTGTTAGCATGAAATGTGATGTTTGGATTTCGCAAAGCAGCAGGCACCACTGCTGACTAGTAAGCCTAAACTAAACAAAAAAAAGTTTAAGTCAGTAATTTTAATATAGTTTAGCCTTTCTTTTAATACACTGACTTTCAGGCCCCTGGAAAGCATCACATTGGACTCTTAAGATCTCTTATTGTTCTGTTATTGTCCTTCTAAACTCCTTACCTCATTCCCATCCTGTCTCACAATGAACTGAGATTTTTCTCCTTCCCATTTTGTCCTATGAGGGCTCTCACTGGGTTTGTGTTTGATGATGTGTTGGAGCTGTGATAGATTGATGGAGTTAAAGAGATGAGTTTGACATGAAAAGCGAAGCAAATTAGATAGTAATACATGTTAATGACTCACATAAATGAGACCCTGGAGCTGAGCAAAAAATTTTAGATGACAGGAAAAATGGCAGGTGAACGTATATTTCAGTTTAGGGCAAAGAACAAAATAATAGAATATTCTCCTGGGTTTGGACTGGGATAAAGTTAGGCAATTTGTCCTTCCAAAGAGGTTGTCCTTAGCAACCAAAGGTGGAGAGATAGGATACTTCTCCTGGGTAACATCTCCTGGATAGAATTACAGCTTATTTGGATAGATTATTAAAAATGATTGTGTTTTATCTAATTACTTAATAGTTGAGAGTTAAACCAGCAGATTAATTTTGCAGACTGATAAGTGTTTGTCTCATTTTTATTATTCTTGCTTACAAACGATAAATCCTCAGATTTCTGATTCTCAAAACATTTCGACAATATATTACACCAAAAAGGGATTATTTATACATCCTTATAAAATAGATGGCACTCTGCTGTATAGTAGATTCAATTCAATTCAATTCAGTTTATTTATATAGCGCCAAATTCACAACACATGTCATCTCAAGGAACTTTACAGTTCAACCAGATCATACAGTCAAATTGATACAAAGTTTTCTATCTAAGGAAACCAGTTGATTGCATCGACTCATTGACTCAAATACAATCCTTCACACTAAGCATGCTTGTAGCGACGGTGGAGAGGAAAAACTCCCTTTTAACAGGAAGAAACCTCCAGCACAACCAGGCTCAGTGTGAGCGGCCATCTGCCGAGGCCGACTGGGGTTCAAGGAGACAGAAGCAGAGATACAAAAAGCAGCTGTAAAAGGCGGCCCCGTCCAGGAAACACACAGCCAGGCAGACGAGCTCCGAGCCAGCTCCCATGTCAGAGGATGAAGAGAGCACATCCACTCATAGTCACGGTCAGAGAAACAGGACCACACTGGAAAACAGGCCGATCTCCAGCATCTATAAACATGTAGATGTAGTCAGTAGTTACTCAGGGCTCCTTATGTTTAAATTACTAAATCAGTACCTTTGCTAATGTGTTAAGAAAGTCAAAGTTGTTTAATAGCAATTTTTAGCGCCCTTGTTGGCTCTGGTTTTAACATAAGCGTTGAAACAGGTTATTGGTGCTTTTTTTGGCTATGTTCACCATGCAGTTCTTAATACTCAGTAACAATTCTTTTTTCAGATCCCATTTATTTGTAATGCATGCTGACCATCTCAAATCGTGCCCCCGATGTGACCCAAATGCACAGCAAAATAATAACAAGTCATGTCGAACAGTGCTTGGAGCAGAAGAGACTGACAAGTGCAGAAGAACAAAAACAAGACGTGTCTGAAGTTAGCCTCTAATGAGGTATTTAAAGCTGTCAAACTTTGGAAGTAGCCAAATGATACAGCAGACAATCAGAAAAGGAGACAAAGTAGAAAGAACACTAAACTATTAACTAACATTTCTGTGGAGCAGCGGCTGCGACATCTCTGAGGATAAAAGCCTCGGTGCAGCGTTAAGTTAACTGACCTGTTACAGTATGAATCCTCAGGTCGCTTTTGCATCGTTGTATTCAACCTAATACATGGTATTTTCAAGATTTTGTTACTTCATAATGTTACATCGTTACAGTAATTCTGATATGTGTCACTTTGCTGTTCAAACTATAGTCAGTATGATAGTAACTTATGTTGTTTTCTAAAAAGTGTAGTTGAGGAGGTCGTGTAGGTGGCGCATTGGTTAGCGCGCACTACCCATGTATGGAGGCCTTAGTTCTCGATGAGACTAACTCAGATTCAAATCTGCCCTGTGGTCCTTTGCAGCATGTCTCTCCCCCTCTCTTGTACCCCCTTTCTGTCAACCTACTGTCAAAAAAACAAGCCACTAGTGCCGTAACAACTCCAAAAAACAAAGTTGTAGTCGAGGATGTTATTTTTGCAGGTCGATCATCAAAATAAGTGGTCCTCCCAATTGCCAATCAATCTGGTGATAAGTTTACGTAAAGCCGTCTTATGTGCTCGTCCCCAGTTAGCTATCTTTTTCTGAGCATTTGCACTTTCAGGCATATATATGTGGTGAGCTACGATATTAGCTATTTCAGTTATTCAAGCTCACTTTTTTCACCGCGGCTCTTTGATACATTTATGTAAATGTACATCAGAGATCACAAAATTCTCATGTAGCAGTTGTGCTAACACACAGCCAGTTGGGCATGTGTTCACAGAACACCTGACAGTTTGTAAATTATTCGATTAAATAACATAAGTTACAACAACATTTAATTGCACAGCATCTTACGGTTTTATTTAAATGTCTTTGAGCATTTAGATACAGTTTGATGACATTTTAATATGTGTCCCACCTCACAAATGAAATATATATGTCAGACCTCTAAAAGTATTTCTTACTGGACAATATAAGAGCGAAAAAGTGTTATGTCATACATTATGTAATATAATCCAAACTCACAATATGATGTTTAAAGTTCAGGTTTTAGAGTGGCACAGGCCCCAGTAGAAAAGTGTTACATTTGTGACCGTGTGCAATGTTGTAAAGTATGTGTGTCTGAAAGTGATGAAGTTGAGTCCCAGGCCACTAGCTAATGGTTCAGACTGATTTATTGGTATCACAATGGTACTTAGTTTTAGCTTCATGAGATAGGTTATAATATATCACCGGCTCAACCAGCCAACATGTCAGACATTATATTAGAAGTCTGTGTCAGCATGGACACAGGGATATGTCTTTCAAAAAGCAACAGCTTACTAAAACGGTCTGTATTTAGCATCCAATTCTGACTTTGATGATGTGAATGCCTTGTTATGTCCGCCTGTGAAGTCACGACACCCAGCATTTGGGGCTTTTAGGCGAAGTAGCTGTCTCTCCAACAATAGTGTTTTCATAACCAGCCAACTGGGAGGAGATCGAAAGAGGGAGGCAGGAGCACTAATCAATAGGAGAGGGCGGACCGGTGTCAAACGGCAAACAAACAAACAAGTCATTATCTTCACACACACTCACACACAAGAGATACACAGCATATTTATTTTAGGATAGGTCTAAGTGCATTTATTGGAACACAAGGTAAGATGTTAAATCTGTAATAAAATGTGTGGGGGTGTGTGTGGCTGTTTGTGAGACAAAAATTGCTGTTCTCTTTTGAATATTCTTAGTCCCCTTATCAAAATCAAAAGTTATATCACTGCAAAAAAATGAAGTTAGTAAAGTTTTCTTAAAATAAGAGCATCTTATTGAATTGAGCAGGTTAGCGAGACACTTTGCTAATGGAACAAGAACATTTAGATTTAAAATATGAGAAAACAACTGCAGCCATATTTTAAGTGCATAATATCTAATGATCTTATTTTAAGGGTAAAAAATACTCATTCTATTGGTTTTTTTCTATCTACTCAAATGAAGGGAAAATACAGTCATTTGAAGACAGTTTTACTCATTTTTAGATCATTTTTGCAGCGTAAGCATAAATTAAAGCGTAATGAATCCAGCCGTTATTAACCCCCTCACACTCCAGAAAGAAAGACTGTCCTTGTAGCATTTTTTTAAGCCCAATAATTTCTAAACTTAATTTTTGAGGTTATATTTTAAAGCAAACACCTACATAACACTGCTTTGTTCTGTGACAATATCAAAAATAAAAAAGATGAAAATCAGACAGGATATTAAAAATAGAACTGTGGATCTTCACAAGTTGGGAAATTTCTTTCTGACGATTCCTGGAAGCCAAAAAGTCACAGTAATCTGTTAAAACAGTAATTAATGAATTAGTTGCTTAATGTCATGAGTGTCACTGCACAAGAAGGAGATTTGGAAGAGCAAAACTCAAGGTGCATGAGCAATAATAAAACCTGGATGAGGAACTTGTGATGCTAGAGTCTGACTTTATTGCTGGTTCTATGACTCAGTCCTATAAATGCCAGCAAAAATATAGTTGTCATGATCTGCTCGGATAGCTGGCCTTAAGTGCTCATTTCACTCACTTGCCTAATTCTGGCCAGTTCCTAATCATCTCTGATCTCATCCAGCTGTAGGTTCTGCTTTATATTCGGTCCAGTTATGGAGGCCGGATCATTGTTTTGATATCTGTTTGTGTCCTGTCTGTCGGTTTGATTGTTAGGATATATTTCCAAAGTTCCTGTCCCCGGTTCCAGCAGGAGATTACTCTCGAGGCCTTGTCTTCAGGTGAGTTATTTCCCTAACCAGGGGAGAGAGCGGTAAAGCGTTTCCCTAGTGATACTGTTGTCCTGATTCCGTTCCCTCTCACCCCCCTGGCCCTCTCTGTTCCCGTCTGATCTGTTCACCTGAACCTCTGTTGGACTACTGCTGGATTCTGCCCATCTGTGTATGTGCGTTTTTGTCTGAGCTGGAAGCTCAACGCACGGGACTCTGAACCAGCCTTCACGCTCTGATCCATTCCTGGAGCCCTGATCTGTCCGTTCCTGTGTGGATTGGAACCCCTGACCGCACAGCGACTCCTGGATTCCAGTACTACTTCAGTCTGATCTGAATCCCTGTCTTGGATCAGAGTCCTACATGCTCACTAGGGTTGCTGCATCGGGGACGCTCTAGATGGCTCAGGGCCGCCTCTCGTTGGCAGTGCATCGGCTGATCCTGACTATGAATGAGAGGATGAAATGAACTGCTAAGCCAGAAAAGTGACTCACTCTGATAATCATCTTCTGTTTATATGATCGTGTTCACTTACCTGTTTCTCCCTAAACCAGAGTGTCAGTGATTGGGCAGTGTCCCACCCCCCTCCTGTAGTCGCTATGGGTCCGCAGATCTTCAGAAGCCCGTTTCTGTTCTGTTCTGTTTTTTTATTTTGTATTGCTAAATGTGTTGAGCTTTCCTACTGGCTGTCTCACCTTGAATACTGGGTCCATCTGTCCCGTTTTATGACTATAGTACCTTAAAAAACATACTTAAACAGTAATAAATAACTTAAACAACAACCGCATTCAAGTGTAACCACTGTCGGAATATCAAGTCATATTCCAGGAAGGAGGCAGTTTGTGAGTTTAAAGAACTCAACCTGAAATAAACGGGAAAGGCCTTGTAAGGATGCTAAATAGACCAGCAGAAAACTGGTAGAAAAGTGTCATCAGTCCCAACAGGAATTCTTCTAACATGTTTCTAAAAAAAATCAGATAATCAGTATTCTATTGGCTAATTTAAAGTAAGCTAGGCTACATGCTGGGAATTAATGAGTTAAAACTATTCCAACAGGTGCTTCCATAGAAC
>NW_015150585.1:1169247-1175556 GCF_000732505.1 Cyprinodon variegatus
ATATATATATATATATATATATATATATATATATATATATATATATATATTTTTGTACATAAACCTATAAACATAACATTTATCGCATGTGATCTATATATGTCAGAAAACGATAAAGAACTTCTACTGAAAATATCTACTGTTAATAATGAAATTGGTCATGGTGTGTGGCATAGCCTGAAATTTTACTGAAGTAGGAGTAGCAACATACTTACGAGAACTTAAAAATAGACTACTTTTGTTATCATTTTATCACTTAATACCACTTAAGAATATTACTTAAGTAAAATTAAAAAGTACAACAATGTACCACTACCATCTAATAGTTATACAAATAAATGTGACTGAGAAAAGTCAAAAACCACCTCAAGTTATCGTAAAACTTATTGTACTTATTGTAAAATTTAGTGAGTTGAATCCAATTTTGCTATTTCCATTAAGCTCTTCTAATGCAAAACTTGAAAATGCTCATAAAAAAAACAATGAATGAAACATGTCTAATGACCTTACAAATTTCTACACCAGTAGTTAATTTTCCTGACATAAAAAGGTCTTCCAATTAAATTGTCGTGCCCTGTTACTTCATAAAATTGTATTACTCTTTTACACTTTGTTTTTGCTATATCTGTGACTAAACTAAGTGCTTTAGGTATATTCACTATACCATTTACCATCAACACCACATGGGCAGAGGAAATGTATAATATTGCACACAAATGCACTAAGTAAACAGCGAAATGTAAAAAGAAGAAAAAAATAAAAAGTGGTAAACACTAATATTAATTATAAAGGAGTAAAAAAAGATAATAAATCCCAAGATGCATAAGACGTGTCAAAGCAATTGAAATAGTATTCCAATTGCTTCACACGTCTTATGCATCTTGTATTGTATTGTATTATACAATATGAACTCTGGTGTTTTCTGAAGCAAGAGCAAAAGTTGCAAAAACATGCAGATTGCTCTGCAAAGTAGATAGATTTGTGAGCCTATATGTAGTCTCAATATAAACATTATATCAATGCTGTTCCTAGGCTGTTATCTTGTACATCAGTTTCCAGTTTGGCAGCACAAGCTGCAAGCAGATGTCCTCAACAATTACAATTCCACAGGTCCAAAATGTCCAAAATATTTTCATGCTCAAGGAGGATTAAGTAAACACTACCAAATTTTATTTTTAATGTATGTGTTTGAGTTTTTTTGGTCATAGTGAATAACTTAAGTTACAGGTCCCCTTTAAGTGTTATTAAGAATTAGCCCAATGCTGCTTTGGTTCTCCGCTTCTGAGTGTCTTTTTAAAGTGTTCAGTTAAGTTTGATTTGTGTTATTCTGTGTTTTCCCATTTATTGGTTTCTTCTCCACTTTGTATTATTTTTATGCAGTTTTGCATTTCTTGACTCACTCTCTGTTGCCTTGTTGTTTGAAGTTTTTCCACAGCAATGAGAAGCTTAAAAGCATCGAAAACAGGAAAAAACCAACACATTTTTTTTACCTATTATCTATTCAAACTGGCCAAAAGATCAACAGGTTTCAGTTTCTCAAAGCTTTAAACAAAATCTACAGTTAATAACCTCGACTGCTTTTGGATCCTCTGCTTGCGTTAAGGTCCACATTGTCACCAAATACATTGCATGGAATCAGGTCTGGACTAGGTCCAATAAATGACTCAGGCAATTATAAATATATAGCGAAAGAAATAACTCTAAGATAAATAAGCTATTTATTTAATATATAAAACAATGTATTCATGCTGCAGAAACCATTTTCTGAAACATCTTTATGGGTTTATTTGTAAATTCTTTGATTAGATTATGATTTTGTAAATTGATCAATTATTTGATATAGATGTATCAAAAGATTAATGATAAATATATTTTTAATTATATTATGACAGCTTGGGTCTGGCCCAGAATTGGGCTTCGGCCCACCTGGAATATGCACTGTAGCCCATTGGACAGTCCAACCTTGGATGGACCAAACCTGTAAAATAATGTTAATTTGCATGAGCAAGTACTAATTCACTACTGTTCAAATGCTAACCACTATGGACATGTCAGCTTTTAACATTTTTTTCTCGTAAAGGTGTATTTTTTCCTTTGCCAATACAATCATAGTTAAAATCATACATGCTGGTGCACTCAGGCAGCATAAACTCTGATATTGCTGTATTGATTTAATATTTTAGTGGCACTTGGATGCCCCAAAGGCAAGACTTTGTGCATGAGTGTGTTTAAGTGAATTGTGCTTTGACTGATATTTATGCTTGTCTGCAAATGTCTATTTGCATGCATGTGTGTGTTTAAGTTTGTTCTTTGCAGTGCCGGTTACAGAAAAAAGGGTAAAAGAGAAGCGTTATTGATTTCGAGCCTAGCTTTGTCACAGAGAGATAGAGATACAGAGAGAGAGAGATGTGTTTGGGTGGAACTGTGATTACCTTTCTTTCACACCCTTCCCCATGTCCCTCTCCCTGTTACCTCTCTAAACCTCCCATACAACAATAATCTCTCCATCCATCCAATCTCAATCATTTGGTCTAAACAAAGTGTGTCTTGTATACTCTGTTTATTTGTGAATGACAATATATTTGAGAGAAAGCATATTTCAAAGTCTCTACAGCTTAGAAATAGGGTGTTTATATTTTTCTGCACAGGGATTTGAGGGTCTGAGTGAATCCATGTATGTCCTTTCCGTTTGATTTGCTGCACATTTCTGAAACAATGACAGCAATACATTTTAAAAGTTTTTGTAGCAAATCAGTTGCTTGGTAACCACAATCTGTTTGTTGGGTTTTTTGTATCTGACATTGCAGAGACATTCATATATACAGTGTTATGAAAAGGTAATTGACTCCATACAGTAGGTAGTGGACAACCAGTTTATAGAGGCAGGGACGTTCTACATCAGTATCTTTGCGGTATACTAACATGTACCAGGGTGTGTTAAAAGAATGCTAAACTGTGGTTTACAGCCAGACTCATACCTTTCATACTGGCAGACAAAAACATGTACGTAACCTTTGCTTACTGTACATTTGATAAACATGGCATAGCATTGGTAACAGTGATTTGGAGGGACAAAGGAACCAAACAATAAATCACACTTACTACACACTAGCCAACTTCCATGTTGCTCTCCATTGTTAACTTTCCTGATTTCTCCTTCACTGGTGACATCATCAATGCTAACCCAGCATTATGATGTCTCTAGACACACAGCGGCAGGGGGAGAGAGGCTTGCCAGTGGGGGGTCACACCCACCTTTCTTTGCCAAATGCTGTTTGTTAATGTTGCCAAGATGTTGTTCAGAAATGGATGTCAATAGACTTTTTAAGAGACAGCAACCCAGAAAAGCAGCTGGGCTGAACCGTGTCTTCTCATCCACCCTAAAGCACTGTGCTGTGCAGTTGTCTCCAGTGTTCACAGGTAATTTTACTTACTGGAGATATATGTAATGTGCCAGTATTTATTCCAGTAATCAACTATGTCCCCAAAAAACAAGAGCAACAAAAAATAAATGACTTCAGCCCCTGACCTTTGTGGTAAAGAGGTCCTTTGACTGCCTTGCAGTGACCCACCATTACAGACCCACGTCTGGACCAGCTACAGTGCGAACAACGCTTACAGGTTGATGAACAATACATTAAAGCTTGACTTTTACTACATCCTGCAGCCCCTGGACTCCCCAATGGACCTACAGCAGTATCCTTTGTGTGGACCTCACTGTAGCTCTGCTTTCAAGACCATCATCCTGCCCTGCTGCAGGCCAAGCTCCCCCATCGGAGTTTTCCCAACTCCAAGTGGATTTCAGACTTCCTGAGAGACAGGAAGCAGCATGTGAAGCAGTTAAAACGTGGTGCTGATTTCCGAACCATCAGCACCCGCTTGCTTGAATGCTCTGTTCTCTTTTGCTCTTGTCCCTGAACAGCTGCCGAATTCTTCAATGTATTTCGGTTTAGCTATGGAGGGCGAGTCTATAAACTGGTGGGAGGTTTATCCTTTGGTGACCTGGCACAGCCAGAACAGTCTGGAGCTCGCCACTATGAGAAAAGTGGAGTTTGTCCTAGACATAAGAAAGAGCAAAACCCATGCTCCTTCAACATCCTGAACGTTCTACTCGTTACCATGGAGTTCCTTCTTTTCCTGGACACCACTGATGCTCACAACCCAAAGCTGGAGCTAAGCATCACAGTTCCCACCAAGAAAGCACAGTAATGGATGTACGTTCTGCCAAAGTCAATGATGGTGCATTTTACTTGGTCATCGCTGGGTCTATCCTTTCCTCCATCACCATCTGGTACACTACTCCTACCACCAGGGACAAGAGCATGCTTCTGCCTATATTCGCTATGCGTTACATGCAAAAATATATATGCACTCACCTTGAAGCGTTTTCTCCCCAATTCTATCCTGGAAGGCCTGAAGGGGCTCGCTTACTCAGTGAATGGCAGCCCTAATTAACAGTTAAAAAAGCTTTTTATAGATCTGCAGCCACATCATCACATCACTACATCCTACACATATTGTTTGTAAATGATTAAACATCCATTGCTCCAGTCACATTGTGATAATACACAGTGTTCTTCAGATGCACAAAACCTGAGCGCTCTCTGTTCAGAATTAGCTGTCTTTGAATTGGCCTCTATACTTCATAGTGTTAGACCACAGACAGAAACAACTATGTAATACATGTACTATGCTAAACAGGAAGGTGATAATAGGGTTTAATAAGTGCATACATAAATAGCGAAGAATAATCCTAGCAGGGTGATTGGCTTAAATCTGCCTTCTCTTGGAAAACTGGAGGACCTAGAGGACAGCAGGAAATATTACCACTGACCGTTCCCCCCCAGCACAGGAACTGTCCCACTGAAAAAGAAAGAAAAAACAAAAAAACAAACAAAACAAACCCCCTCCCTCGAAACACATAAGCACATGGCTAAAATATCTAATCAAATTTTTTTTTTTTATTGCTTTGTATTTTTAGATATCTTCTATGGTTTTTTTACTAAAAAACTTTTACCACTCTTTTGAGTTTTCTTAACATTCGATAGAACTTGTTTTTGGAAATTCTTATTTCAAAAAGACATATTTCCAAAGTTATTTATGTCAAATGTATGTTTGGTTTGTCTTTGTGTGACACAAAGATGTACACTTCTTGCTTTTCACTTATTCTGATGTAGATTTCCTTTCTGGATGCTTTTTTGTGAATAATGTTCTTGAGGTCTTCACATTTTAAAATAAGACAGTAATAACTTTTCACATTTGGAAATGTTAGAATGAATAGCTTCTTCCCTTAATAAATTAATTTCCAAACCTGTGTTTTTAAGTGTGCTAAAAAAAAGCACAAACAGATACTCTGTAAACGGGAAAAATAGCTGCATTGTAGATATGCAGATAAATACAAAATTGTTTTTATAAATGGATGCATATAGAGTAGAAAATGGTAAACTTATGCTGCAAGACTTAAGCCACTCTGTTTAACACACAGGCATTGACAGAAACCAGATCAGTGTATACCAGTTTCTCTGCACATCTGTCTTTTTCTCTGTCTACCAGCTTCTTCCAATGCTATTAAATTGGAACAGACGGTTACACAAAGCCAATCTGTGTTTCTCACTGTGCGTAGTCAGATAAACAGATAAATGATTAGTTGTAACAGAGTAGAGGGAGTCTTAGTGTCATCATTATGAGTGAGAGAGGGATCAGGATTAAAAGAGCAGCATTGTGTCTACCAGATTATTGCCTCACTGTGAGTGTGTGTGTATTCTGCATGTGTGGTTGAATGGTTTTCTCATTACAGGATTAAAGAGCATCTGGTTCAATGTTCCCACTCAACCCTGCCATTCAAAATCACGGGGGAAATAATACTCTGTTGTTTCGCCTAGGTGTGCTTGAGTGTCTGTCACCCGGGTTCCTACGTACCAGTCTTCACACATGCCGTACACATGATTGTGCTTGCATGCCAGCTGGGAGATCAAATATGGATTGAATTGAAGTGGACACAAGCAGAAATGAAATTGCCCTGTCTTGAGGCTATGTCAGGAAGAGTTGAGATGATCTGTGCTCTTGGCTCTCAAAGCAATAAATAAATAATTAAATATGGAGAGGAAAAAATAAATAAAAAATATATATTTTTGCTTCTAAAATAAAAGTAGACAGAGAAGAATTTAGGAGGATCAGCTGATGATGGAAAATAATCTATATAGATAGACAGATAGACAGAGATAGATAGATAGATAGATAGATAGATAGATAGATAGATAGATAGATAGATAGATAGATAGATAGATAGATAGATAGATAGATAGATAG
>NW_015150585.1:1175694-1178161 GCF_000732505.1 Cyprinodon variegatus
TAGATAGATAGATAGATAGATAGATAGATAGATAGATAGATAGATAAAAGCTATATGTAACAAGAAAAGGAAAATATCACCATAACCAGGCCGATGACTTTCCTCCCATTCAGAACTTTTCTTTAAAGCTGGGACAGCATTTGATTTTCTTATAAACATATAAGAATAGAGCGTACAACCTTTTCACTTCAAATTGAGTAAAAACTTTATTATATTAAAAAGTAATTCAGTTTTTTTTTTAATCAACAACCATAAGAAAATTAAAGTAACCAGTATCCTATTTGCACAAACTGTTTGCTGGCAGTCTGCTCAGCAGTGATACATCATAATGATTGCTGATAGGGTTGTTGTGCTGATATCAGTGTTTTTGTGTGTATGTGTTCTTGCAAGTGTTTATTGGCTTTGCCCCGATTAATCAAAAGCCATCACTGGTGGCTAATAGAGATAGATTATAAAGCACAGAGACGTGACTGTCCCTAACAAAGCTTTCTTTGTCTGTTGCCGTGTGCTGTGATATAACACAATAACTGTGTGGCTGCCCGCTTGACAAGTGGAGCCACCACAGTTTATCTCACCTATGCTTGAAGAAGATGGTGAGGGTGTGTTTTTAAAACTGAGGTTAAATGCAGTTATCTGTGTATGTGTGTGCGTAGTGTTGGGGAGAAGAGGGTAATTAGTTTAGGCAATGCCTGCAAGCACTCTTTACATTTATTCCCTAAACACACAAGGTTTTAGGAGCACCTGTTAAAGCTTCTTCTACGTGCCTGGAGGTAGAAAATACTTCAACTGACTTTAATACCTCAGAGATACCTTTGCTATCTTTTGTCTGCACAGGGTGAAATATCAGCAAAATACTAATATTATTTATCTTCGTCTTACTTGAAACATGTCCTTGCTAAGCTTCCCAGGATACCTCTTGGCCTTTTTGCATCCCGGAAGCTTTACAGGATTAAACAGTCCTGAAAAATTAACACATCAAACAAAGCAGCGTTCTCTATATCTCATTAATTCAACAGGAACATATATTTTTGCATATAAGCAACAACTATGAATCATCCTTAGGTGCACACAATACCCTACAGATGAAATCTGTTGAGGAAACACACAGTTAAAGGCATTTTTCTTTCATTAAAAATCACTCAAAATAAATGAGAGCTCTCATTTCATGGGTTGTTGCCAGACCTGATTTGAGTGCCTCTTCGGCACAGAACCTGTCATCAACAGGTGCAAAGACACTCATACAATTCTCAACCCGACACTAGGGTTAAGAGCAATAGAAAGTGAGCCCATCATCATCATTTGTCACTATTTTGCACTTCTACAAAAATGTGTGCACTTACTTTAAAGGTCAATATATTTGAGCTTTATCGATGGAATGCAAAGACAATGTCTTCCACAGATCTAAAATTAAGATTTGTTGAAAGGAAACACTATATCTGTGCATTTTCTTAAAAGTTTTCTATCTAAGGAAACCCAACTGATTGCATTTAGTCACTGACTTTGCAGGATTTGCCACTCCTGGATGTTGATGTGGTAACAGTAGATAATCGCTTGCAATCTCTCACAGTGAGTATGCATACAGCTACAGTGAAGAGAGCAAAAACTCTCCCTTAACAGGAAGAAACCTCTAGCAGAACCAGACTCAGTGTGAGCGGCCTTCTTTCAAGGCCAACTGCGGTTCAAAGAGACAGAATCAGACATACAAAAGGAACAAAAAAGCATTAATCCATACATCCAATCCATACAAGAGAGCCTGTAGCAATGTCTAGAAGAGAAACCAGACTAAACACTGAAAAACAACCCTAATACTGTCATCTATAATCTGAATTGTTGATGGAAAGAATACCGGCCAAAGGGTAGACCTGACCTGTTCGAATACACAGCCAAAACACTTCCGGTCTCCTTATTTTCACGGACTTCGAAGGATCCAGTGCAGGTAGACCGCATCCTTGGAGGATGCAGCCCAGGAATTTCGAAACAGAGCCATGCTGTCTTCCCGCAATCTGTTCCGCGTCTGGTTGCGGAAAAGCACATGGATAATTTGCATACGCGAACAGGATTGGCTTGCTCCACTTGGCAAAAAAAACAGAACATATTTTTGAATAAAGGTTTTGAATTTTAGATACTGGACATGTTGAGCTTAAAAACATTTTAGTGATCATTAGTGACAAAAAATAATTTATTTAAAATTTTTTTTGACATAATTTAAGACCCCCTTTAAATTTTGCTTTTGAGGCTTTCAGGGGGTCTCATGGGTTAATCGGGGGGGTCGAGCCCCCCCCGTCTTTTGCACTCTGCTGATAATGATGTTCAAGTTAAAAATAAACCTCCACAGCAGTGAACAGTCTGGGCCGGATTTATCAAGATCCAATTTTGCGTGCAGTAATTTGCGCTCGCAAACTGGAATTTTGCGCGAGGGGCTGAACCATGTTTTGCGGGTGATTTTACAAGAGCGATTGCGTAACTG
>NW_015150585.1:1178214-1186890 GCF_000732505.1 Cyprinodon variegatus
ATAATGATGTTCGAGTTAAAAATAAACCTCCACAGCAGTGAACAGTCTGTGTAGAAAATTATGTTCATTATGCCGATACGTTGTTGCATCCCACAATGTATTTTTAAATTTCTCATTGATTTAAACTGCCAATATCAGCTACCGTAAAGTAGCTAATATATCTAACAAGCTTTTAATTTTAACCACCTGGAGAATTTACTTTCTTTTCAACAGGCTGACGGTGACCTGACATTTTTGTACAAGTGACATGAGCACTACTGAAAATAACTTAACGGTATGTCATTTCAAATAACCTGTTAATCATCTATGCAGTGTCACTGAAATAAGATAATCCTGCAAAGGTAGGGGATCAAGATTCTCCCACAGTGATGGATTGATTCTAGACAGCTCCTCACAACATTATGCAGTTGTAAAGGATTGTTTCAAGGGCAACAATGTTCTAGCATTCAGCCGATCAAGAACATAAACACAAAGTAAATGTGTCTCATGGGGTTTCTCATTCTTCTTGTTCAAATGCAGTCATACATGTCTTTACTGCTTGTCACACAAGGCAACTTTTGCTTCTTAAGATTCTTCAACTCAAATGAGATGGTGGTATGTTAATCCTCTGTTGCTTTTAGTAAGCTTGGACCCAACACTTTCACATTTCAAGTGAACATCTCCCTGATAAACCCTCCTCCAGTGTCTTACTCGGATGATCCACTCCAGAAACCAGGCTCCTGAATGGAAAAACATTTTCATTAGATCTGTTCTAAAAGCCCCATAGAATATCCATTACCACTTATTGCAAAGATTGGATGGTAGTTGTTGCTGCAGTGACACAATCTGTTGTTAGATTTAAGAGAAAATTATCTTATCATTTCATTTATTTATTTATCTCATAGGGTAAGTACTTATTAATGAATGTCTTCAAAGTAAACGTGCGAGATTGTAGCACTATTGCTAATTAATCAGCCGTCCCTTGACTGGTAAGCAAGAAAAACACAATATACAGGAAGACCAAACATTATACACTTGTATACATGAACATACACCAACACATACATATGCATGATATACTGTATTTGTGTGCATGCATGTACACACACATATGCAAATAAACAATTAAAGAATAAAAGGCAAACAGAAAATGCCATTGTGGGGACAGCCTACTGATGGCCACAGGTTTTCCTTCATCAAGTCTTTCAGCTGTGAAATGAATATGTTATATGATACTGAGTTTCTTATGTTGTGGTAAGCTGTTCCAGCATTTTGCTCCACTGACTGCGCATGTTATCTTTCCAAAAGCAATTCACTTTCATTGCATTTCACAGTCCCCTCGAACTGTCCCCCTAGTGACCATTGTATTGATAGAACAAGATTTAATAAAGTTTGTCAGGGAAGACGGGACCAGTCCACGTAACACCTTATAAATCAGGCAAGCATCCTTTAAGATAACACTTATTAACAATTCAATCTGAAAAACACACACGAAGAGAAAAGACTATTAGGAGAAATTTAGTGATACAATTATTTTGTCTTTGGCGCTCAGACCTCGGCAGGAAACATACTGTAGCACTTAATTTTGATAGATATGCATGAACAGGAGCAAAGAATAGGGCTGCTTCCCCCCCAGGCCTGAAACTGGTGGAGGAGTGGAGATAGATGAAGTTGGTCAGTCTGTAGACTGCTGGTTAACGAGACGGTATGCTGAGCTTTATGGGGAGATCCAGTGGATTGCGTGAGCTGATACTAGAGCTTCACTCAGGGACCTGGAAGATGGA
This sequence comes from Cyprinodon variegatus, assembly GCF_000732505.1. Classification (NCBI taxonomy): domain Eukaryota; kingdom Metazoa; phylum Chordata; class Actinopteri; order Cyprinodontiformes; family Cyprinodontidae; genus Cyprinodon; species Cyprinodon variegatus. The sequence goes on from NW_015150585.1 coordinate 1,179,978, forward strand.
AGTCCAGTTTGGATAATACAGGTTGAAAGAACCTGTCCGTGATGAGCAAGCATGGAGTGACAGTGGAGAGGAAAAACTCCCTGTTTGGAAGAAACCTCTGGCAGAACCAGGCTCAACATGGCAGTCTTCTGCCAGACCGGTTAAGATAAGACAGGGAATGCAGTAAGAGTCTGGGAGGAATGGCACTCTAATAAAGCTTTAGCTAGGATGGTGGAGGAGGGGCTCGAGATGGGTTGAAACGGTGTCATCTGAATTAGGTCACACAGCACACAGGAGCAGACAGGTGCGTATCATAGGCCTTTTAAGAGGAACTTTGGATACCAATTGGCTTTGGTGGAGGTGTGGTTCAAAGCTGATTGGCTGTGTCGCAGGTGGATGAAGGAAAGCAATGAGTTTCTTCAGTTGAATTTCCGCCTAGGGTCCAGTGAAGAAATGTATATTTATCTAAAACTTTACAGTACTGGAAACTAAATAGTTTTTTATCAAATATTTTCACAGCTTTATTTGGAAGGCTTCTTGTGGATTTCTGGCATGAGTGAAAATAACAGCTTCCTCCGCTTACATTTAAATATTTACTTTTGAACACACGAAAGGAAGGTCATCTATAAAAATACTAAATAAAATCAAGATACTGAGTTGAGTGACAACAGATGTGCAACTAAGATGAGAATTTCTGCTAGACAGAGCCATGGACTGCTTTCTGTGACACAAGTAAGACTGGAACCAAGACGGTGCTTCTAGTGAAAAATATAAATGGGTCAGTTTTGATAAAAGAATTTGGTGGTCAACAGTACCAAAAGCTTTCTAAAGATCTAGGAAGACAGCTTCTACACATGCATGTCTGTCAAAAAGACTTAACTTTTTCCACAAATATACAATTTGCAGTCTCTGTAGCATGACAGTTGCGAAATCAAAATTGCAATGGATGTACTGATGTTTGCAGTTTAAACATGCATTTAGTGTCTTTGGTACCCAGTTTTCAGCAATCTTGAAAATTGTTTGGAGGATACTAATGGGCTGATAATTGGCCATATCGGTTTTATTGCAAGACTTATAAATTGGTGTGATTACTATTAGTTTCCATGCTGACGGAGCAACATTTTGTTTAAAAGATAAATTTACTGAGTTATAGAATGATTAATGCATCTTCATTCAGTTTTAAGAAGTAGGTGTTGAGACTGTAAACGTAATTTGTCTTTGAGTATTTGGGGAAGGATGAATTTGATTGCTGCTTTACTTTAATAATAATAATAATAATTTGTTTTGTAATTTTGCAAATTTTTTTCTACAAAATTTAAACTGTTTATGATCAACACATTTATGACAAAGAAAGTATTCTGTTTTGCACTGTGTGTGTATTTTAATATTTTAGGCTAACTTTGATATCACTGTAAAAAAAATTTAAAGTTTGTTATTGTCTGGTGTTTATGATTTTAATTATCCCCACTTGAACAACCTTCTGACCCCAACATCCACTCAAACCTTGGAAGGTCTGGAGGATGCAAGACTTTAAAATGAAAAAATCTTGACTTGCGATAAAAAACTGTGCTGAAATGTCATAAAGAAAAGAAGATGTAATCTATTCAAAACTGCTTTTTTTTTTTTAGACATGGTAGAGACTGTCAAAATCTCAATTTGACATATGCTCTTGGCTGCACATACTCAGCAGAAGTGCATTGAAAAGTTCACCAAAGTTGTTTGGATCGTTAATGGCATTTTAAGGTCAGCTGAAACAACAATCACGTTTTCTTGTCTCTAAGCAAACTAAGTAATCATAATATATAAAAAAAAATAACAGCTTCTTGCTTATTGTTCCGTCGTCTTCTCTCTGCTATTGATTGCCAGTTGTCTTCAGGGTAGGCAGACTTAGTGATGACCTTTAAAAGCTGTGTGTGTGTAATAGAATGAGCATGTGTGTGTTATTACCTCCATGTCCAACCTCAGCATGTGCTCTCTTTGTGTTCTGTCATGTTATCATATTTTCTCCCTTTCTCCTCATCGATTACCTGTCATCAGGATGAAAAGTGGACTTTTGTTTCTCAGAGTTAGCAAATAGCGTGCCTGCTCCCTCCACGCTTGTCTTTCTCTTTTTCTGCCTCATTCAGTTCTCTTTTTGCTTGTCTGACTTATTTCACAAATACAGGGTTTCAAGTGTCAGTCTTTTCTGGCATATCTTAATTACTTGGACTTTTACACTTCTCTCCATGAAATGTTTAGTCACAGTGTTTTTCTTTTTGTCTTTTGAGCCGTACAGTTGTTAAAAGAGTTGGCAAATCTTATTCAAAACAGTTATTAGTTTGCTTATTTTTTTCAGTTCTTCAAATCCTACAGAGTAAAGACAAATCAGACCTGCCATCACACATTTGTTATGCATGGCTTCACTTGTTTGTGTCTGCGTTTGCATGCCAGAGAGTGCACATGGTTCTTCCCTTTCCCTACGTGTTATTAATACTGCTGGCATGCATGGCTAAGCATGGGACAGTTCTCTTCCTGGGATGCTAAACAGTAGCAGAAAGAAGGTTAAGTAGCAAGGTCACCTGAGCATACTGAGGGAGATATCCATCACAGCAAAGCAATGAATTCCCATTGACAGCATGGCTATTTATTTTTATTTCTGTGGAAAAGAAGACAGTTTCTGCAGGTAAGCTGGCAGCCAGCCTGAGGGCAACTTGACACATCCACTGCAGACATTTGAAGGCGAACAGAGAGTTCGGAAGTAAACAAACTGGGTGGATCAGTTTGAAAAGTTGCTTGCTTGGTTATAGCAACAAGATTTGCAGCGTCTTTAAATAAAAAGAAACAATGTCCAGTCAAGAGGAATTGAATCACTGTCTCTATTTTCTCACCTGCGTGGAACTCTGCCATGCTTAGTAAGAAAAAAACCTTAGAAAACCCTTCCCGTGTATAAAATTCTTTTGGGATTTCTTTGTCCTTTTCCCAGCTCAACAGTATTTTTTACCTACTTAGCAACATTTCCTCTTAGCTTGCTTCTGTTTTAGACCTTTAACAAGGACCTTTAATATGTTGGACGTGTTGCATGTTTTCCATTTCATCTGTTTAGGCTATTTCACAACAAACATCGGGTTAACAAAACAAAATTTGTTCATACAGACCACGCATCAAATTGTAGCCCTTCTTCAGTTGATGAGTTCAAGTAACCTATGATTATATCATTCTCTATTAGTGTATTTATAACAGTAATTGTCACCTTAATAATATTTAATGAAATATAGACAAATAAGGTACGGTATATTAATAACATTTCAGATGGATAGGTGGCACCTGTGTAAAACATTCTTGCTTGGATGGAATTAAATTGATCTAAGATAATAAATTAAGACCTGTCTTTTAAATCTCATATCAAAAAGTTTTCTAGAATTTTTCTTCTTTTATCTCCGGAATACCTCCAAAAACTAGAAAAATATCCTGTCCAGGGGTAATGCTGAAAAACTAGTCTATGTATTGTTACTTTAAAGCAGGACAATTTTTTATTATCAGGAAGTTGGCAAACTGTAGTTAAAACCCTTAAGCTGATCCAAAATGATGCAGTCAGAGCTCTGATGAAAATTAAAAAGAGAGGTCATATTTCTCCTATCCTAGCATCTCCCTATTGTTTCCAGGTGATTGGCTGGGACATTCTATCAGCTTTATTTTCTTTCTCTGAAACCAATTGAGAGTTTGCTTGGCTGTGTGTTTGGGGTCAATGTCTTGCTGAGATGTCCATCCACGTTTCATCTTCATTATCTTGGTTGACGGCAGCAGATTTTTATCAAAAATGTCTCTGTACATTTTTCCATTCATCCTTCCTTCATTTATTTTTTATTTTTATTTTTATTTTTTTACCGTGTCCTGTCTGAGAATGTGGCAATAAGAATAATTGTCTTGATGCCAAAAAGAGCCCAACAGATTTTACTTTCACAAGTGTAGCAGTATGGCAATTGCCATACTGCTCCACTTGTTTCATGCATATAAATTGCTTTATTATAATTATGCAAGGAGTTTTACAGTTTATATGGACACTGCAATGTAAATAGAGCAGAAAAACAGAAGAAGAAAAGGGGGAAAAAAAGAAAAAAAAAGAGAAAAGATGAAAGAAAGAAGAGATAGAAAGGAGACAATGCCAAAACATTTTCAGTCTGCTTCATCACCTGTAACGAGAAGGAAAAAGAACAGCACAACCAAAAGACATGGTACGAAAGCAACACCTTCAAACTATCGCTAAAGTAGTATTATTAAGTCTGACATGTACTCTGTGTTACCTGAAGGTATGAATGTGTGGTTTCTGTATGGAAGTGAATCTCTGAGTACCTACTCCTTCAATTATTTGAAGTTTACCTGTACCATTTGCAGAAAAAACAGCTCCAAGCCATGATGCCCCCACCTCCAACTTCATTGTTGGTATGGTGCTTTTGGGGTAATTTGCAGTGCCATTTGACGTCTAAACATGATATGTATTACTGAATCCAAAGAGTTCAAATTTGGTCTCATCTGACCAAACTATAAACTGTCAGGATTCTGTTTTCCGTGGCCTGCTGATTCTCTTCCACAGGTGGCTGTTGTTGCCAGGTGGGCGTGGCCCCGCACCTGTGACTCTTTGGGGCTGCTGTGGCTGGAGCTTAAAAGGAGTTTTCAGTTAGACTAAGGATGCCAGAGTGCTAGACCGTTGACAGTTCTTCGTTCCTGTGAGTGAAACCTTTTGGATTCTTGTTCTAACTCTGTTTGTAGTGCTATGGATTTCTCACCCAACATGTCTCCGTGCGCTGAGGACTGGTTCCTGAATCCCTGCTGCTCAGATTCTGCTCTGGTGTTCCCCTTAAGCCCCATTGGTGCCAAGCCAGACAAGAGACCCCCTTTCCTGGATACACTCTGGTTTCTTCAGCTGCTCCTCGAACCTGTCTCCACTGTGGTGCTTCTCGGGCTCCCGCCTATGTTCCATCCGCTAGCTCACATGTCGCTCAGCCATCTCCTCTCATCAGAAAGCAGTGAGTCGCAGAATCCCTTCTTCCATTCACCCTCCCCGGATAGGTTATCTGTACCTGGCGGTAAGTGAAGTAGCATCAGCCGAATCTCCCTTACTCTACTAGTGTTAATCAGTTTCCTCTTTCCTCCTGCAGTGAATAACTCCGTTCCGAACCTCACCTGCAGCTTACGTAGTGAACTGTTCATATCTGTGTATAGCCTCAATAAACAACTTCAACTGCTTCTTGTTCTCCGACTGTGTCTGCATGTGGGCCAAACACCTTAAAATTATCACATATACTGTCAGTATTTTGCAGGCTTGTCTAAATGAGCTTCGACATGCTTTTTCTTTAGCAATGGAGTTTTGCATGGTCAGCTTGCAGACAAGCCATGGCAGTTGAGTGCATTACTTTTGGTTTTCTTTGAACAAAATGTACCTGCTAATTCCAGGTCTTTATGAAGCACTCCACAAGTGGCCTTTGGTTCCTGCACAACTCTCCTGATAATTCTTTTCACCCCTTTTTCGGAAATCTGGCGAAGAGCACCTGATCGTGGTGAGTTTATAATGAAATTATGTTTTTTCCACTTCTGAATTAAGGCCCCAACATATTTAGAAATCTTTCTCTAACTAATGCCATCATTATGATTTGGCACAATAAGGTTTTGAAAGCCTTGAGAAAGCTCTTTATCTTTTCTGATATGAGACACACATTTTTATAGGCCTTCACTTGGGACTTAACAAGGTGATCATAATTTGCAATGACAAGGGGCAGGATGGATTTCCAATCACTGAAAGATAGTGGCTGGTGTCTTGGCTTTCCATAATGTTCTGCACCCCCCTTTCTTCACGTGTTCAATACTTCTTCCCTGTGCCATTTCCCTTTATTACACATAACTTAATTTCCAGACATCTAGGGTTGATTTCTTTGTATTTATGGCTTGCAAGAATTGTTATCAACAACTGGTGAAAGTTTCATGCCAATAGCACCTCTAGAAATATATTTACTTAGAAAAATGAAAAATAGTGGCATGTTCAATACTTATGTCACCTGCTATCCACGGTTAAGTGATGGTAAATATTTTGATCTGATAAAAATTCCCCTTTTTCTTCTAGAAATTTTCTTTTAAGGATTCCCCATTAATTATCTAAACACACTGGGATAAAAGACTAACCGATGTTGACCAAAATCGTTAACCTCAATCATATCAGTCCAAATTTCAACCTCTTTCTGAGTATGCTCACATATTCTTGGTAACCCACTCCTTGAGCTGCATGGATTCTAAAATGTTAGTGCTGCTAATTATCTCGGAGGCATTAGTAGTTGAACTTTGTCGACATTTTTAATGACAGAAAACAACCAATTATAATTGAATGAGCCATCCTATGCCTAAATTAATGTGGTACCCATGTGTAACTGTGTTTTGTGTGGTTTAAATTTGTTTTTTTCCCAAAAATCACAACTACATGTCCTTGTTCGCAGCTGAAAAACATTTCAGAGGATTTATTTCTCTATTCAAAGCTTCTAACATTGATTAACAAGATATAAAGATTTAATTTCTGTTATGATAGATTTGTTTTTTAACCTGAACTTCAAATTTTTCATTTTTCCTCAAACTAAAGGTACTTTTTCTAACACATTGAGTTTTATAACTAGATAGCTAATTTAAACATTTAAAAAATGACTTCCTGCAACAGCCTCTACCTTTTAATCCCCATGTTAGACTTATCTGGTTATGACTGTTTCTGTTTCTTCCATTTAAGCTGAAAGTTTCCCACATCATGTTTTTAAAAACTCACCTCTATTGCTCTATTTTCATGTACACTTTGTAATCATTGTAGCAGCAACAATTAATATTTTAACTCCATCTCTATTGACACTATTATGTTGTTATTGAACATCCTGAGATGCCCATCTGCATACTGTTGGATCATGAAAATGTTAACATATATTCA
>NW_015150585.1:1188369-1201505 GCF_000732505.1 Cyprinodon variegatus
AATGTGAAAGAACACAACTGGTCTAAATTTGTCCAACACCAATAAAGTTTTGGACAAACTTCCCAGAAATAATAAATACATTTGATATAAACTGACAGTTTTCAGGTAACCATTAACAAACTCATAAACCTGAACAAAAATATTGACCTGAGCGGACCTCTTAGTTTTACTTTGCCTTTAGCTATTGGGTAACATTTAGGAGATTTTGCTACAGTTAAATGCTTTTTGTTGATAGCTTTCATGTGACATTTGTGGGCTACATCTGACTAAACCAAAGTTATATTCTAAAAAGAAAATGCTGTTCCAACTTACCGGTAATTGAATCACTTCAATTGGTAACAAGTCAGAGACTCATTTCATTACGCTGCACCACGGAGCGCCACAGGAAATCATTCCTGCCTGTGGCCATCAAACTGTATTATTAATCTCTGACTGTCATATCATTTCATTACTTATTATTTATTTAATTCATTACTTCACTAAGATTATGGAGTTACTTCACTGCATTGTAAGTTGTAAATACTGTTGATTGTATATACTGTGATCCTTATTTTATTCGTATCTTTATCATATTTTATTTTATTCTTATCCTTATCTTATTTTATTTTTATAGTCTATTTATATATGATAATATAATTTATATCATACTTACAGTCTTTTTTTTTCTCTCTTCTGTAAACGGTTGCACTGCAAGAAAAGAATTTCCCACAGAGGATTAATAAAGTCATTCTGATTCTGAATTAAATTAAGTTTGCTCAACTTAATTTATTCATGTTTTCAGCTTCTGGATCAACCTAATTCAGTTACTTGTTATCACTTGAAGCAATTCATTTAAGTTGGAGCACCATTTAATTTTTGGATGTTTATGTAGGAGAGGGCCTGAAAGGGGGGAATGGGTGCAGAAAGATTTGAAAGTTCTAAATTTACTTGAACATCTACATGCCTACTTCATGAAATATGAATCATGACCAAAGGGAGAAGCTCCTGGATACACGCAGATGGTGATAGCTTCCCTCTAAACAATGCGTAGTTCAGCCTTGGAGAATTGGTGACGAGCTTTGCTCTTCAGCTTTAAAAAAAGTGAGTTGAGGTGGCTCAGAGCTTTTCTTTCTAAATTATTACTGGCTGCATCCCACCGGGAGGACACCAAAGAAAGACCCAGAACTCCCTGGAGGGACAGCATAGGTGAGATGTTGCACTGATTATTTCAGGATTTTTTATTAGTCTGTGGACAGAATAGATTTTAGCTTTAATACCAATCTAGTTTCTGAAATCATTGTACCACTTCAGGCAGCTTATATTAAACTACTTTTGGATTTAAACACTTTATTCTTCTCAGTTAGTATTCCAAGTTAAGAAAAAAGTAAAGAGAGAGAGTTTTAAAACAACACTGATGCTAATAAGCAAAAGAGCAAACAAAAATCAACTTGCAGCTCGATCATCTTAGAGAAAGACTAAATATTTGTTGTACACCAGCAGTGTTACAATGAAGGCTACAAACTGTAGGACTATTTTTCTTAGTCATCAGTGAGAGCTTTTGTCTTACTACATTATGGTGTAATAATAAAGGGCATAGATCATATTTTAGAGCCAGAAAAACTAACAAACTTGACAGAATGAAAGATGAATATATCACCACTAGCTTAGGTTGTGGTTTTCAAAGCTTATAGAAGGTTGAAAAATACAAAAAATACTCTGTTCTCAAACAGTAAGAGCCTTTGGTCACACCCACTAATACAGGAAGGCTCTGTAATATGTGGATGGTAACATAAATCTGCATCAAACTACACTGTCTGGAAATATCTCATTCTAATCGCAGCAGCCTTTGTTTTCTTGACAAAGAAAAACGCCATAAAATATGGACAAGGATATAGTAAACCCCAATACAAAGATCTAAACCAGAAACTTGGATTACGCTCATGGTAGCTCCCACAGGCGTGGAGGATAGATCTCTGCTGGAAACATTTTTTGCCCCGGGATAATAAGCGTACTTCCTCTTACATTTCTAAAACTGGAGCAGAAAAGTTATGTTTTTGCTCCCCAAAGCAATCTAAGATGTTACAGCCTGACAATTTTTCAAAAATCTCTTTTTCGTATTATGATTTTTTTTTCTAACAAGCATCTAAACGTAAACATTAAAAAACTTGCTAAACTGTATTTCCACCCTGCTTTGCTTGTGTGTTAGCTCGATCTAACTCACCCATGCTGCAATGTTTTATTTGGAAATAAAAAGGTGCTTTATCTTTTCAGTTCGACCAATTTCTTGCTATGACAGGAAAAAAAACAAAAAACTTGCATTCGATTGTAAGTATTATAACAGTGTTGCATCTAAAATCACATCACTTATCTTCTGTAGACATAAGTTATTATCAAAGATAGTTATTAATATGAGAGACAATGAAAAAAGTGTTGATTAAGGAATGTATTGAATTAAATGTTCCAATTTGATTAGATTCTTGTGGAGTTCCTTACTGCCTGCTCTAGACAAAAAATACACAAACGGATGAGTTGCTTCTCTAAGCATGGAAGCATTTTTAAACTAACTAAACTAACTAAAATTAATTCAGAGAGGCAGCTATTTACAAAACATCAGTAAATATATGTTCTTGGTATTTCTATGAGAGGCCCCAGGAGATTAAATGTTACATTTCTGTCAAATGTCTACATAAACTATTACAGAATCACAACTATTCACTTGCATAAAGACAACCAAACCCTCTACAAAACAACATCATTAAACTCTCTGTCACGGTTTTGGACCTGTTTTAGTTTTCTTTTTGAGTTTTCAGTTTCACTTTGATCCATGTGTTTCTTTGTTTTCTATTTTTATTGGTTTAATTCCTTTTTTTGTGGTGTTTTCTGAATGTAGTTTTGCTCTTAGGTATTTCTTGTTTCTCTGTTGCCATCTTTTGTTGGTCTCCTTTTCCTTAGCTCCCTTCTAGACTCCAGTGTTCACACCTGCTCCCAATCTGCTGATTAGCCTGGTCTTTGTTTATCTCTCCCATATACGCACCTCTGCTCAGTCACTGTGGCTGGTTTGTCGTCATTTCATCCCTTTCTTGTGAGTTTTCCTGCTTGTTCTGTATTTTTGTGGATTCTGAGGATCAATGTTTTTGAATTTTTGCTTCTGTTACCCTTTTGTTAGTAAATCTTCAAGTAACCCCCTTAAGCTTCAGTGTCTGCATTTGGGTTCTGTCCAACCTCCACCCCTCTTTCACACTAACATGACTGTACCACGAAATTTTCACACATACTCTCAAACTGTCTTACATATACTGTTAAACTGTTACATACTATACTATCAAATTTCTATACATTTACTATCAAACTGTCTTACACATATTAATAAACTTTTATAGAAACTATCAAACTACTTTAGATATATAATATCAAACTCTCATTCATCCACCCATCTTCTGCTTATTCCTTCAGGGTGGGGTGGGTTCACTGCATATCTCTGGTAGTATAGAGGCGACAGGCAGTGTACGGCCTGGATAGGTTGACAGTCTGTTGCAGGGCAACACAGTGACACACAACTACTTACACACAGTCACACCTAAGGACTGTTTGGAAAAGTCTATCAACTTAACAGTCATGTTTTTGAAATGGAGGAAATCCGAGAACCCAAGCATGCACGGGGAGAACATGCAAATTCCATCCAGAGAGACCTTAAGACCCAAACCCTAACCTAACCCTGGTCAGAACCACAACCAAGAAACACTGTAGAGCCCACTGAATTACACTATAAATACTATAAAATTTGCTAAAATATACAATTAAAATTTGTCATTTTTTAGCTGAGTAAATTGTCGTAGTTAATTACAAACCTAGCTTTTACTATTTGTTATTTGAATTGTTTGGCCAACATATTGCGAGTATCACAAAAATGAAAGAAAAAAAAAAAAGAGATCCCAGCAGTATAATGCCAATATTTTATGCTTTACTTTGGATTTAAGATTTGATATACTAAATTCAATTCAAATCTAAGTCTAAGAGATTCTCTTTTAAAGTGGTGCTTTAAAAGTAGTGTTTCAATAATGTTTTGGAATTTTTCAGCAATACCTGAAAGACCAGAGTCAGTTTGCCTCCACACCAATCCTCCATGGTCCCGAAGCATACTTTTATTGAAAACAGTAAATGTTTAACAGATTTAGCAGCCCAGCCTTAGGTTGCAATTTACATTATAACATTTCCAGACATTTAAAATGTATGTGTGCAAAGCCTGCAAAAATACTAAAAAAGGAATATTGTTGGTGTTAACAGAAGGCTCAGGACTGTATGTGAGAGATAGGAGTGAAATAAGTTGTTTCTTTTTTAAAATATTTCTTCTAAAGAGATTTATAAAGGATAGAACACAGCAGATGTTTTTAAATTTAGTTTTGATCCAGTACACTGGTTTTAGATATAAAACTCCCACATTGTCTTTTACCCCCCACTGTCTGTAATAACAGGAGATGAGTCTTTTTTTAAATATGCTGTTGACATGGTCCAAACATTCGACCTGGACAGCCTGGAGGCTCTCACCCAGCATCAACTGTGGTCTTGACTCTTGATGAGAAATCACTAGAGCTCAAAGTCGCAAAGATTATGGAGTTATGCGGTGGGGCAGAAACAGCAGCAATTACATCTTAGCTTTTTAAACATTTTACTATTAAGCAAGAGCTGGTTCAACAGGCGGAGGGTTTTAAATATTTGTAGACACAGATGGGCACCTATCTGTCCTTCTAAATAGGGTCAGACATGTTTCATCACAGTTTACAGGTCACATGTAGAAACCATCCTAATCATCAATATAACGCACAACTTTACCGTCAGCAAACTCACAAAAAAAATCAGGTTAGGTATTTCAGGGTTCTCTTAATACATTGAAATAACTTACCTGCTGTCTTTTAATCACTTAAAAAATTGACCTGCACCAGATCTGTAAACAAATCAATTTCTGCTGTTCTTCACCCCTTGTAATAAAAAAATTATAGTCATGACATTGTAGGGAATACTTTTGAAGAAAATGTAGCAGAGAAGCCTTTAAATAGTCTAATTACTCACCATACAGAGTTTACAGAAGTGATTAGAAGTTGGGATAAAAAAAAAAAAAAAAAGGATCAACCAGAAATTAATAAAGATGACACAACACAGATATCAACATATAGCTAAGCCACTGACCCAGCAGCATAAATTAATTTCATTCCTAATGCCAAATAAAGGAGAACATTTTAACTTTCGCTCTTATCTTACTTTTTAAACTGCCTCTTCAACTCCATGTGTAGCATTAGCTACATTAGCTACATTAGAGCTAATGTCCTTTGAAAAATTACTCCAGCCTTAGCAGAGATTACATATACACTGCAAAAAATCTAAATCTAGATAAGTCATTTTTTTTCTTAAAATAAGTGCATTTGTTCTTGAATTAAGGAGGTAAAAGAGACATTCTGCCAATGGAACAAGACAATTTACACTTAAAATAAGAAAACACAATTGCATTGTCTGATTTCAAGTGCATATTATCTATTTATCTTATTTTAAAAGTAAAATTACTCATTCCATTGGCAAACTTTCTCATTTACCTACTCAAATTCAGGGTGAATACACTTAATTAAGGAAATTTTTACTTATTTCTAGATCGTTTTTGCAGTGTAGTGACAGATGTTGACAGGCATGTCACTGAAGAGCAATAAAGCTTGAATTATTCATCTTTAGGCTGGGCATAAATGTACAATGTTTTCAATCTTTGTACTCAGCTACAGCTCAAAATGTTCGACGTAACCGCAGGGTTTAAAAATCTATAGCTCACGATGTATGTTTTTCTTGTAGGGGAGTGCAAGCCTAGTAATTAGGGCATATAGCTTGGAATCCTGAGGTTCTGAGTTCAAGCTCCACTCCCAGACTGCAACTCTGGGTCCCTGAGCAAGACCCTTAACCCTAAACTGCTCCCCGGGCGCCCAGCGATGGCAGCCCACTGCTCCCAAAGGGGATGGGTTGAATGCAGGGTTATTTTCTCAAATGTGAGATGAATAAAGTTCTATTTTTTTTTATTATTTACACTGTATAGCTGATGCGATCTACCTGCTCACACTATACGTCCAGAAACCACACCTTGGACTCAGCGCCGTTGGACTCGTCAATCTGGAAGCCAAACATAGACAGTAGCAGAAGAAAAATTCCATTTCTCACCAACCTTACAATTCCTGATCGGGAGGTAACTGAGAAAGGCTAATCTCCCCTGGTTATGCCCTGTGTACTACACAACGCAGGACGCACGATCACGCTGAGTTTCAGCCTGATCCAAAAAATTCTTGTATGACTAGAGAACCTGCCTGAAAAAGGCAAATACTCGTACAGTGTATGCCAACCCTGAGAGGAAGAAGGGGCTCAATATACTCTGGTTTAACATCCTCTGTGGTGCGGGTTTGTTTGGTTTTAAAGATACTTTACTAAAATATTTTCTCCTAACTTCCTTAGAAATATTTTAGACATATACATACATAAAAATCTACAATTTTGAAAACTAACTTGAAGCTGGAAAAAAAAAAAAAAAAAAAATATATATATATATATATATATATATATTTATTTTTTATTTTTTTGCTGTCACTGCTCCTGTCTAGAATAAGCATTTTGTGTTAGGAACTGCCAACCATAAAGGGCATTCCAAACATAACAAAATTACTCTTTTAATAACATTCAGGTGTTCAAACATGAGGACAGTTAAAAACAGGCCTGGAATTTTGTTGACTGAAGTGTGACTAGGATGCTTATTGCATGCTGTCAATCAACACCGTTGGTCATACTTTGAGAGGCCATAAGATAAAAATAAATAGATAAATAAAAACAATATAGAACAGGGAAGGGTTTAAGTCTGTGTAATTTTAAGCCAGATCTGTCTAGTTTTAGAGTGGCCATACATTTATTTTCTTATATTTCTATTTTTCACTAAAATGAAAGCCTTTAAGGTTGCAGACTCTTACGTAAACCCAATCTTTCGGAGCCAGGCCCTAATCATGCCAAATGCTCCTCAAGAGAGCTTAAGACCCAGCAAAGATCTGATTGAACTTCAGGAACTCTGGGTAGTTACTCTTATCCGGAATACAGGATTCTTATGTGTCTGCTGTATCCTCTGTGGGGTCATCATACTTCACTATCATCTCTGTAAGGATTTGATGTGTTTGCTGCCTGTGGGACTGTGTACATGAAGGCAAGGCCCCTGTGTGGCCCAGCTAAAATACAGTCTTTTTTGACCTCGCTTATACCCTTCCCTCAGGGGCTAACGATCCAATCAGAGCATAAGCCTACTTCCAGACCCTGCCCTTGGGAGCAAGAGAGATCCAATCGGATAAAGGTTCATCTCGGATCAGAATTAGCAGGGTAGGGGAATAAGGGACAATATTAACTGTAATACTGTCAAGAAATAAAAAAAAGGCAGGCAAAATACAGAAAGTCTAAACAAAAGTCAAATTTAATATAATGTTTTACCGTTTTAAGAGTAAATATTCCACAACATTGTGTGCTATCAAGCAACAGCCTTATTAGAGAACAAATCAATGTTAAAGGAAGAAGAAAAATCCTCTTCGATTCACAGAATAGATAAAAAAAAATGATGGTGGATAATCCAAGTAAAATTCACCTTAAAATGTCAGACTAAATTTTGAAAATCTAAGTTCTGTCTCTTCTTTTTTTGAAATAAACTGTACATGTCTTTACTACTCTTCAAATTATCTTTGCCTTACTCAAGTGTTCTGATAAAAACAGACCTTGGCATTGCAGCAAAGTTCCATTTCCTTTTATAGAGCATTAAACATGACCATAATAAACATAATCAATTTGCCGAACACAGCGTTGCAGTTTCAAAACAATTAATACAGTGACCAAAGGGTGGAAATACATAAATTCACAGCATATACCAAAAGTTATATGGAGGACCAGCTCTACCATATTTAAAAATAAATACATGAATAAATAAATGCTCAATAGATAAATAAGAATACAATTAAATACCCCCAAAAGTAGGTAGAAATTAAATTATACAGTGAGACATACATTTATATATCTCTTTTAATTAGCTTCTTTATTTATTCGCCTTTACAATAATTACCTTATTTATATATTGTCTTTTATAATTTTCAACTTTATTGATTAATTACTTATTTTTTAAGTATTTATTGATATGAATGTTATAATATTTGCATCTGTTTTAAATAAATAAATTGAACATTATTGATCTCACATTGGAGAAATTTATCTCTGCATTTAACTCATCCCCTTGGGGAGCAGTGGGCTGCCATTGGAGCCCAGGGAGCAGTGTGGGGTTAAGGGTCTTGCTCAGGGACCCAGAGTGGGAGTCTGGGGAAGTGGATCGAACTCCCAATCTCAGGATTCAAAGCCCTATGCCCTAACCACTAGGCCGCCACTTCCCCTTTCTTTAATTTATTCAATCCTATTTATTTCTGCCTGTTGTTTTTACATATCTGTTTTTACAGTATGGATTTCTGCCTCATTATGCAAATGAGGAGGGGTGTGTCTTAAGGGCTCAACTTCTGCCCATTGGTTGGTTAGCAGCCACCGGCCACAGTCACAACAAAGATTGCTACCTATGTTCAAGTTATCAGTGAGCTGAGGCGTTTAGCAACTTTGTGAAACTCTTTTTGAAAACTATGCTAACGTTATTACTGACTTTGAATGATAGAATTATGGACTTTATTGTGTGTTTCAGTTAGCGGCACACATGGACACAGATGTCGACAATGCAGTTTTTCAGAATCTGGAGGAAGCGGCCCATCTTCTTAACTCACAGAGCTCAGAGTTTTAGGTTAAAAGTTCTCTTTTCTGTTGCTGTTGTTCAATAAAAGTTCAATAAAAGTACCCATCTAACGATTTGATGCGTAATTTAAAAAAAAATTCCAAAATTTAGAGGACTGCGGCAACCAGCGGATCTTCAAGGGTATGGCAGCCAGGTCTAATACTAACCGTGTGTGAAGGACATCTGGCTATGATAGAGATTTTTTGGTTTTATTTGGCAAAATGTTAATTTGACTTGTGTTTATCTGATTGTTTTAATCATTATTCCCCCACTAAATGAAAAAGTCAGAATCTATTATTATCCAGAGACTATTAATAACAGGAGGTGACTAGACGAGTGTGTGGTGACCTCATGAGTACGCTTCTGTTCCAATTGACCCATATTTATGCTGCTTGCTCCCCTTCTCCCCAAGTCCATACTTTCCTGTGTTCTTCTCAAGAACTTACTTGGCGAGGACATGTGACTGTACTCGCGTTCTTGTGATTGAGAAATGGCCAGAGACTTCAGACTCAACTTCAGACTCGACTTCAGACTCGACTTCAGACTCTCCTCTCCTCCTGTAGATGTAGTAAAATGCTAACCAACCAATGAGCAGAAGTTGACCCTCTAAGATACAGCCCTTCCTCAGTTGCATAATGAGGCAGAAATTCATACAGAAATGTAAAAACGACAGGCAGAAATAAATAGCATTGAAGAAATAAATGGGGTAAAAAAAAAATACAAAGGAAGAATAAAAGGGAAAAATATTATAACATGCACAAAAATAAATACTTAAAAAAATAAGTAATTAATAAATACAGTTGAAGATTATAACAGACAATAAATAAATAATGTAATTATTACAAAGGCGAATAAATAAAGAAGCCAATTAAAAGAGATATATACATTTATCTCTCACTCTATAATTTATTTTCTACCTACATTTATTTGTTTAATGTATTTTGGTGGCAATTAATTGTATGCTTATTTATTTATTGAGAATTTATTTATTTATGTATTTATCTTTAAATATGGTAGAGCTGATCCTCCATAAAGTTAGTCTAACACATAAAAAACATGCAATTTAGCAAATGAGAAATGCTGCAATCACAGAAAATAGGGTAGCAAAGTGCAAACATTTTGCAAATGCTTAACCCGCTGCAGATTCATAAATAATTTTAACACACAAAAACACAAAATACATGCAGGGGAAAAATGCTGCAAGGAGCAAAAATAATTGCAAATTCAGAAAAGCTGCATTCCACACAAAGGACGTCCTCAATACCATAAAGGGAAGAAAACTAACAGCTGGTTCTGGTCCAGACCATACATTACTACAAGTTAATGTCTATGGGCCAGACCTTTAGCAAAAACATAAACTTGGTGCCCATCCTAACGGCATTTGGAGGGAAGAAAGAAAAAGTATGTTTTCTTTTAATCTTATGTTAAATACTACTTTGCTAAATACTGTTAAATAATCTCTCTCTGTGCATCATATTTATGTCTTCAGATCTAAGGATCTGGTCCCATATGAGGAGATGATTGTCTCCCAATAGAGGCCTGGTGCAGTTACTCAGAACCAAGGGACCAATTATTGAGGCAAGACAGACAGTGGGATAACTTTAAAAGCATTTATTTAAGCAACGATAGATCAGCGTTGCAGCGGCTAGGGTGTCTGAGGCAGGTAACTCTGGATAAGAGTACCGATCGTGTCCAGACAACTAGGTAGATAACAGTCGATCAGCTGACAAGATGCAGCAGTAGAGTTCCAGATGCCCAAGCCTTGAAGGACACAGAACTGAAAAGAGATCAGATCCGAACAGATGAAGGAAGGCAGGAATACAGATGAAAAGTCAAGAGGAAGTTCCAGGTTCAGTCCACAATAGAATCCAACAGAATCCGAAGACAGGTCAGTCAAACAGATCAGAACAGGGGCAGGTGGGCTCAAAGGTCCAAATACAGAAACAGATCAGGATCAGAAAACTATTAGTAACGGTAGAAAAACTCTCATCACGGGCTTGAGAATAATCTGCCACTGAGTGGTAATGAGAAACCAGGCAGAATAGGACTGATAAAATGCATAATTAAGCCATTCATCTGAGCCAAGATCATGACACCTGGAGCACTTCTGCTATGTAGACCTAGTGTATGGTTTTTCATAACTTGCAGTTCTTTTTTTTCTAGGATTGACCTTAGCTAAGGGCAGATATAAATAACTGACTTGATTATCATTCATTCATTCACCTTATTTTAATGTAGACACTACTGTACGTGCTGACAGTTATAGTAATTACCTATTCTAAACATAGCTTAAAATACAGACAAATAAGCTGGTGTGATTTTACGTTCAATCTTAAATTGACTGTAAATTGTTTTGATTAAATGTATGTGCAGACCTTCCCAGCTTTTTGCAGGCTTTAAGTTAGTTGGGAAAACCTTGTCTAAACCAGAACTGGCAGAAACATTGGCAAGACTGTAGATGTCATCCTCACAAGGATTAATAAATGCTGCTAGAATGGAGAACACCAATCTCAATTTCTTGTTAGTAAGACTTAGTAAGACTATAAATGGTGATGGATCATGGATTGTATCAAATCAATGAATGCAAGAATAGACTAAAGAAGCAGCAACCTCCCTCAAAAACTCTAACTAAAACAACAGCTTAAAAGGTAATCAAACACACCAATGGTTGAAGGTATTGTAGCAATCTGTTGTTTTTCAACCACCAATGATACAAAGAAAAAAGAGAGGAGGTTCTGCATTTGGCTTGCTGCTGCTTTTGTATATAAGTCCATCTCAGATATAAGAATGGCTAGCTAATCCTTTCAGAGTAATTTGATTTCATCCAGCTGAAGAAATGAAGACATCTCACTTTACTCCGATCAAGATCGGTTTTTATTTATAAACAAATGACATACTATGGTGGATACAATATGGCTATTAACTGCATAACGTGTCCTCAGCTTAGAAAAATTGCATGCTTTCAGATATCTTTTTCTTTGCTATTGCAACATCCAATATTTAAACCAAGCTACCTTATTTTCATCCCCGTGTGTTGGTACTATAAAGCTTTACTTGTTCCCATCCGTTTTTATCTCCTCTGCTGGAATTGTAATCTGTGAGGATGTGTTTAATTGCTTTTTGGCCCGAGGATATAATATCTCTGCCTGCTACAACATGCCGAGATGTCTTTATATATGTCGATAGATCTGTTGAACAAAAGATGTTTTCAGATTGGGCTAATTTAAAAATGAAAGAGCCTTGTAGTTTAGACACTCTAAATCAGCTGGAAACCTACTGTTGGGTTATTGGTCCATACTTCAGCTGTTTATTGTAAAATGACGAAACATTTTGAGATATGGGTGAATACATATGCCTTTGGATTCATAAATGTGTTTAAAAAAAAGCTTTGACTGCCAAAGTGATGCATGCAAGTATATGTGTTTTTTCAGTATTGCCAAGGGTAACAAATGTCCTTTATCACTGTCAAAACACCAAATAAGTGATCAACACCTCTTCACCTGCTGCTGTGATATCTATGCCCACACTTACACACACATAATAAGTCAGCAGGCAGAAACAGCTCATGAAGCACAGCCTACTGTTCATCATATTCATGTGACAACATGGATTTACTTATTTTTTTATTCCATTTGTTTTAATCTCTACATTATATCCTGCTTTTACTAATATACTGCCCACATTAATGCTTTTGGCATTATATCATCAGTTAAAGCAGCTATTTTCTGGTATAAATGGAAAATTTCACCTCTGTGACACTCTCAGCTGTATTGACTGCTGTCTTGGAAAGCCTTAGGCAGTTGAGTGGGTTGGATTTCAGAAAATTCTCTCTGGCAATTTATTATGTCTACTTTAGACAGTGATACAATGAATTAATTAGCAATGGCAAATGAAAGAGAACTATCATGAGACCAGACAGATAAAGGGAGAGAACAAACAGTGTTAACACAACATTCAGAAGCACTCAGAGGCAGATGATAGAAACACAACACATGTAGAGATTAGGTGGTCTGTTTTCTTACACTGGATTACACTTAGGCGAGTATGTCTCACCTTTAAATTCTGGGTCTTTTAAAAATACAACATACTCCCTTTTATATTGGCCTATATGCCACTGTCGCTGACTCTAGGTAGGGGTATACAGCATACTGTGGATAGTTTTAACAGATCCAGTGTAAAGACATACAAATAATCATTTTTAGGCTGACTATCAATATGGAAGTACTTGATCTAAATTGAGTATCTTAATGCATTTTTTGAGTGGGAGGGAACCAAAGTAAGAGGAAGTATACAGTAATAAAATGATCTGAACTTCAGCAAGCCATTGTTTTTAGGGATGCAC
>NW_015150585.1:1201990-1220481 GCF_000732505.1 Cyprinodon variegatus
ATATATTTGAGTGTATTATTTTTCAAAGTGTCAGAAATGGATAACAAAACTGCTATTTTCAATGACTGCTTATTTTTGTCCAGCTTTAACATCGGTATCGATATCGGTTATCGGCTACATGAGTTTTAAAATATCGGCATATCGGATATCGCCCAAAATCCCAATATCGTGCATCCGTAATTGTTTTCATGAACAATAAATCAGAAATTTTTTTTGAATAGATTTGATCTGTCTTCCTTTCCTACCATTATACACAGGTGTTTCAATTAATAGTTTTGTTTTATTGTTTTGCTTACTGTAGTCTTTTTCCTAATTTGTGGTTCTCTAAAACTGTTCTAAAGTTTAACATACTGTACATTACATTAATATACATTAACACATTATGATGCACTCCTTGTTCTCCAGGGCTCTCTGCTTAGTTGGAAGGCCAAGGGGCTGACTTGGGAAAATGTGAATAAACTGAGATTCTGCACCTGATGACACCTGTCATATTGACCAAGGTCCAGCCAATTACTATACACCCTAT
The DNA here is from genome assembly GCF_000732505.1 of Cyprinodon variegatus. Taxonomy (NCBI): domain Eukaryota; kingdom Metazoa; phylum Chordata; class Actinopteri; order Cyprinodontiformes; family Cyprinodontidae; genus Cyprinodon; species Cyprinodon variegatus. Next base: position 1,202,517 of record NW_015150585.1, read on the forward strand.
ACTGTCATGTGTAAAAAAAAAAATATATATATATATATATATATGGTATATCTATAGCACTGGTATTGAAGGATAATTGTGTAATTTATTTAATGAGCCTCCAAAAAAACTAAAAACACTCTCAATGTGGTGTCAGTCAAAAAGAAACAGAGCAATCCTGCCAAATGTCCATGGGACATTTATTGTCTTTAAATTCTGTTCCTCTAGAATCTCTTAGAGAATCAGCCTCATTCTCCCTAGTCTGCCTCCATGAATACATAGCTAAGTCATGGATTTTTTAGCAGTCTGCAATGAACTTCGCTCCGTTATCGATTAATAAATTAAAGTCTTTTGACATTTCGCACAAGACCCTTCTGGCTTGGAAATTATTGCTTAATTACAGTATTGTATTATTAAAAGCTTTCCATCAAGTTTTTAATACGTTCTTTCATCATAAATGTATGCATCTGACGTGAGCATCTTAATAAATTCAAAAGTGCTTCTCTATTCTAGTGATGCAAAATCAATGTAATTCAAGCAAGTAAGTTTTGAAGCTGTGGAAATAGCACTTATAAATGCACATTTACCTTATCATTTCCCTAATCTTGTGGCCATTTTCAAATTCTTCATCTTCTGCACACATACAGATAATAATCGGGCTTGGCCTCTATGAATCTTTAATCAATTTAAAATACTTTTTCTACATAGTTGAATGAGAAACAGAACAAGCTCAGTAATAGGTGGATGAAGTTGAATCAAAGTTTTCTCATTTTATGTAAAATAAATGAAAAAGAGATATTTTCTCATGTAGTGGCGTGTCATTATAAACTATGCAGATTCATTATAACTCAAGCAACAACAGATACTATGAGTACATTCATAATTTAGATATATAGGTCCGATTGGGGCTCATTAGTGGTTCACTTCAAGTGCCCGTAACTCTGCAGAGAATTGTAATAATCTAATATATGTTCATGAATAAGATTTACTGCATGCGTGCTTGCTGTTGTAACTTGCCGTCCAACTGCTCATGCAAATATGGTAAATTAATGACGAACCGATGCAGCCGGGGTGGCAGTGGTAAATAATTCAAGTCCTCTGAGCAGCCTTCCTTGGAGATTTCTGACTTCAGAGGGGAAGAAGAAAGAGACAGAAGCAGGGAGGAGTGAAAGTAACTGAGCGAAAGATTGCAATACACTAGATGATGAGAACTAATTGTGAGAGTTTCCTCTTCTTTCTTCCACTAACTGTTCCTTGTGTCTTTTCCTTTTGATTTCAATCCCTTCTAGTTTTCCCTCTTTTTTCTGCTTTTTTTCCCTCCCAGTCACCCGCCTTTTATCTAAATGCTTTACTGTCAGCCTCAGTCTGCACTCTGAGTGTGCCAGCTCTTTTCATTTGAGTTCAAGAGCTGAAAGAGAGAGGAAAACAGAGGGAGAAAGACAAAATAGAGAAGACAACAGCTCCCAGAATTCAAAATGAATATCTTTCTTAGGCTTTTAGTAATTGAGCTGAAAGTCAGATTTCTCTTATTTTCTACCTTTCTCTCAAGGACTTTTGCCATCAGGTTATGTCTCATAGTTTAGAGAACAAGATTAATCACCAGTTGGGGGCTAATTCATCTTTGACACACAAAACCCTTTTACTGTATGAGATGGAGTCCTTTTTTGGTTGCCTTTACACAGATAAATTATATAAGTTGTATTTGTTGATATTTTAATATACTTTAAACCTTTAACAGTGACAGGTGTCCACTTTTCAATAATTGTGTCTCATGACTCTCAGTTACAGCTTAAATAATACCACAGATGTGAAGGGCCTATTATTTTCAGTGCCTGTTATAATATATTTATAACAGGCACTGAAATAATAGGCCCTTCACATACATATATATATATATATATATATATATATATATATATATATATATATATATATATCTCACAAATGATCTATCAGCTTAAAGCCCCTTAACTGAAGTTTGAAAGAAACATTTAATGCATTGACATTCTTCTCCTTGGACACCATAGTCACTTTCTGAAGTGAACACTTCCTGTGTTGTCTCCAACATTTAGTGTATCCATGTAGAAAATAGATTTGAGGGAACAATAAGCTTTTTCATACAACAAACTCTCTGTAATGATGAGTCCTCATTTATATGCACTCAACTCTTTAGTGCCTCTTTTTCCCATTTGTCTGTTGTCGAATACAAGAGGCTGAAAATATCCTAATTGGAGCAGAAAATTCAGACCGCCTGCATTATGGTCCTTAATCAATTAACTTCAATATCTTGTTTCTGGACACACTCTTCTTTTGACCTTGCATTTTAAGCTGTGGCGTATGAATGTTTAGGTTTGCATACCCATGTATATGTGTGATTTTGTGTATGGATATAGGTGTGTATGGTGCATAAAGTGTGTGTGTGTGTGTGTGTGTGTGTGTGTGTGTGTGTGTGTGTGTGTGTGTGTGTGTGTGTGTGTGTGTGTGTGTGTGTGGGTGTGTGTATAGGGAGGAGGAGTGAAATTGGGACATATGGCAGTGAAATCCCTGAGATGCCACCCAAAACACTGCAGTATTCAAGGCATAAATCACCTAGATTGCTGAAACAAGGATACCGGATAAGGCTGCAGTATACCTGTGTAACCATATGTGCACATACATACACATGCATGCTTACACCTACCGTTCATGTCTTTCTCCGTGTGCGCCTCTTGCCACGTAATGATCAGGACTCTTAATGTGCATGCCCACTCTATTCTGTGGACATTATGTAGCTTATAAAGTATGTTTGTTGACATGAAGGCTTGCAGGCACACATTGTTTGTATGTGTGTTTAGCGATTTGCATACCAGCGTTCCATAATGGGGCCGCATTGCAAATCCTGTCCTCCAGCTCTGGTCCAAAATACCCCCGTCTTTCTCTCCCCTGCCTCTTTTTCAGGTTCAGTGCAGGTTCTCTAATGCTATCAGTCAAACCATATGGTGAAAGCATCAGTTAAATTGCTGCTGTTCCTGTGCTGCCTGGCCAGTATGCAGTCAAACGTGCACATTCACACATGCACAGGCACTGGGTGACTGGTGGTGAGCAAACCCCAAACAAAGCCATATGGTCCTTCAATTTTTTTTTTTTTAACTTACCGTAAGTAACCCCAGTTCAGCTAAAGGACAAGAGAAACCAACAAGACCTGTCTTTGAAGACTGTAAAAGGAAAAGTAACCCAAAGCACCACGCAGCTGGGAAGTAGAATTTTTGTAGAAATAAAATATTGTGAATGTGACCAGATGCCCCAAGTAAAATCTTATTCAACCAATTCCTTCAGAAGTCACTTAATTACTAAAAAAGTCAGCCTGTGTGTATTTATACATTACCAAAATCCAGCTGTTTCAGGAAAGCTTTGTCAGTTGGTTCTGGTGAACAGTTTGGGAACAAATCGCATCACAAACACAAGTTAAGATTAAAGCAAACAGGTTGAGCGTAAAGTTATGGAGATAGAAACCAGAGATGTTAACAAGGCATTTTTTGCAAGTCCTGGTCAAGTCTGCACTCTTGAGTAAAGACCTGGGTTTTTGGGTAAAACAGCAGTCAAAATACAAATCCCTTTAAAGTCTTGACACTTGCTAAATGGTTTCTTTATCTATGGGATGATCGTTATCTGAAACTAATAAATGAAAGCTACAATTGAAAAAAGCACACTCAACTTTTTTTTTCCAGATTTTTTTTTCCAGATACATTTTGCATCGTTAAAAAACAACAACAAAAAAACAACAACAAATTCCTTAAAGTATTTAACTGATATTTTCTGTGCTTTACTGAAGTCAGAAAACCTGTATATGAATGATATTTATTTAAATTAGTACCTAGTCTTCTCCTATGTGATTTTTAAGTATCTCCAATGTAATTTTTTTTAAAGTGTACCAAAATTCCAGCGGGTCAACAAATTAATATAAATAGCTTAAAAACGACTGCATTTTAAAGCTTATTTTTGTTCTCTATGACCACAGAGAATAGCCAAAACATTCAACCAAAGCCCCTTTAAAAAAAAATTCCAGTCAAAAAAAGCTGATTTTACTTTAGTTTGATATATTTAATAAACTAAAATCTGCACTACAATAGTTCTGAGTTTGTTTGTAACAATGATGTTAACGTTAAACTTTTCTATTACACAGTTACCAACCTTTCCAGGTGGGTTTTTTGGTGGCGGACAAAATTAACCCTTATATCATGTTGAAAAAAAATTATAATTATTATGTTGCGGGTCATTTTGACCCACACTGTGTAAGTGCATGCAAAATAGTCAAGAAAACAGGTTAAACCAATAACCAATTTATTTTAGATTACTTAAATGTGGTGGATCCATCATCCTCTCTATGTATTTTTTTTTACGGATGCTACTATTTTATTTGCTTCTTGTTGACGTTTTTGTTGGCAAAAGTTTTTAGGAACAGTAGGTCAGAAACAGGTGCTCTCATTGGCGCCCTCATTACTGTGGGATGGTTGTATACGCGCGCACATGTGTCACATAGTCATACGTCAGCGCTACTTGACTGTCTTGTCATCCCTCTGCTGCTTTTTGCCTCTGCTATGTGAGGGTGAGACAGAGAAGAGGGAACAGTGAAGAGGAGATCAGACAGTCAAGTTAGTAAAAAAAAAAAGATTGTTCACAAGTCTGAAATTACGAGTCTGAGTAGATTCTGGAATGCTGGTCTAAGTCAATTTTCAAGTCAGAAATATATAACTTAGGAATCTGGACTATGAGTTCCAAACTTGAGTCCTCATCCTTGATAGAAACAATATACCAAACAAAATAGGGCACAACTTTAAACCCCATAAAACATCAATTTATCTAAACTGACAAAGGACCTGTAAAAATCCATATCTTCTATGGCAGTCTCTGTTTACAAGACAGTTATAAGTTTTCCATTGTGTTGTGCAGTGGGGATGCTTTTCTTCAACAGGGACAGGGGAACTAGTCAGAGATAATGTGATTTATTTATTTATTTATTTTTTTTAGCAAAATACAGAATTGCCTTGGAAGAAAACCAATTTGAGGCTCTTAAGGACTTGAAAGTGGAGCCAAGCTTCACCTTCCAGCAGGAAGCTGATCCTGATCAAATACATTAAAGGTGGTGATTGTAAATGTGAAACATTTAGGGTTTGAACACTTTCCCAGTAGAGATGCAGTTTCCAGACTCCCTTCTATCTAAAACCACTCAAGTTTCACCACTTACTGAAAAGATGAGACCTGAACACGAAAAACAGAATTGCAGATTAAATTGAATTTCCTTCTTTAAAGCATTGACCTATCCTGTTTCCATGCTCTTTACACACATATGAATGGGTCTGACTTTTACCCAGTGAGTTTCATCCAAAACCAAACAGGACAACTGCAATCCTGACGGCCTAATCCGGTACCATGTATGTGTACTCAGGAATGTGTGCTTGTATTTGTGTCTGTTTTGTGAGAACATGGCTGAAGATGTTTTTTATGCTCCAAGCCATTAGAAGGGGCTCATATAACCAGCCTTTGGGCTTGAGAGAGACACATGCTCTATAAATACACACCACTTAAGGGCCTGTGGGGGATGTTGTACACACACATAAACACACAAAAAAGACACACACCCCACAAGCAGTGCATCTTCTGCTCCCTATTAAGCCTTCAAATGGATGTTTATGTTTTTACTTAATAGCTGCAGATCTTAAAACTATGCTTCTTAATTCAGAAACTTCAGACGTACATTCTACTTTCACAAGCATCTCTTATTGCCTGACTTTTTTTTTATATAGTAGACACATGTGAGTCTTTGATTAAAGAAATGAATGCAATTTGTCACATGTACAAGACTTGTGGGAGCCAGTGGGGCAATTTTTGAGTTTTACAATAAGGTTAGTTGTTTTTCCAATCATAATTCACCACATGCACAGAGAAAATACTGCTAGTAAAAAGATAAAACTGTGGAACAGATGCCCTTTCCGTGTCCTTGTGTCCCATGTGTATTTCTCCGTCTGTTTTCACGTACACGCATTAGTGTGCACGTTATGCTCATGCTGTGAATGCGCGAATGAACAAATCCTTTGCTATTTGTACTTTTAGACTTTTAGCACCTTGTTTTTGCAACATGTTGACTATTTTCATCCAGTACTCCAGTAATGGCCAAAGCAGTGTTAGACATGCTCGGAAACATAAACACACTCACACAAACCCACCCCCATAAACACACAGCCGCATGGGCAAATGTACACATCTGCGTACACACTTTAAAGTTGAGTTCTTCTTGTGTCAATGGTCTGCAGAGATACAACGTCCTCTCTTCACCTGGCCCCAGGCATCCAAGCCCCATTTCTCTATCAGAATGTCAAAGCTGTTCATTTTTGCTGCCCATTTGGAGAATCCCACTAGTATTTCTGCCTGTTGGTGCGTCTCTCTGCCAGTCGGATATTCTGTTAAAGCTTGCATTTCCTAATAAAAGCTCCATCTGTCATTCTGTCAGTCTGCTCAAAATGCTTGTCCATCTGTCTGTCCATGCATATGCATGCTGGTGTCTCTTTGCCCTCTCTTTGTCTCAATTTCTTTGTCTCTGTCCATTTATCATTTTTTTTGCTAAATGATGAATGTCCCACAGCCTTAATATTTAACAGTCAATTTCTGTTCTTTTCTGCATAAAATGTAACAAAATGTTTACTGAAAACCAGAAGTTATCATACTTCAGTCAACTATTGATATAAAGACAAACAATTCTGATACTCGGCTTATGCTGAATGTTAGATGGTGAGGAAAAATATTACATTATTAAGGAATTTAGTCTATTTTATTCTAAAAAAAATTTTTGGGAAAAAAAATATAACAAAAATATTTGGGTTAATGCAAATATTAATGCCAGTGCCTTGATTTATTGACATAAAAGACAATGGGGTCATAGGCAAGATCTTTTAGAGTATAAACTATTCTTATTAAAACAAAAAATCAAGAACCTACTCACCAGAAACACTGGAAAGTCAAGCAAAATAAGGTTAGAAGTTCAGCAGATAAATTTAATAAGAAACAACTGCAAAGTGAAAGATATGACTAAAGACCATTGATTGGTGAAGATGGAAACTGATGCATTTCAATGATTACAATGGCAAATAATTGCAAGCATTACTTTGACAGACATGGAAAGTGTCATAATACTGCAATTTTTGGTTCTGTTTAACCGTTCTTTTTGAGTTTTCGCTTCACTTTATTTCACATTTTTCTCCTTTTTCTAGCTTTATTGATTTCATTCCCATTTTGTGGTCTTTTCTGGATGTATTTGAGATCTTATGTGTTTCTTGTGTATCCTCTGTAGCCCTCTTGTGTCAGTTTTTTTTCCCCTAGCTCCCTTCTGGTTCTTCATTTCACACCTGCTCCCAATCTGCCGATAAGCCTGGTCTTTGAGTCTCCTCCTTCTCTTCAGTTACTGTTTGCTGGTTCCTCATCATTTGTCTTCTAGTTTCTCTTTTTTCTGTATTTTATTAAAAAAGCACTGAGATCAGGCAAAAACTAATCCTGAAAACCAAAATAACAGAAACTAAGTGGAACTAAGGTTGAAAATTTTTTTATATTTTTGTTATTAGAGACACTAGTTTCTACTAACTGGTCCCCATCTTCACCCACGTCACTGGAGCTGTGTGTGCTTCAAACACTTATTATTCTGGTCTTCAGGAAATGCTCCATCGCTGGGTTTAGTTTATAAGCCTGTAGCCCATTATATCTGCCGTTATGAAATATTTTGAACAATATGATTTGAAGCATCTGAACAAGAGCACAGGTTCCCTGGGGGCCTACTGGGGGTTTGCTTACCAGGCAAATAGAGACAAATTATGCTGTTAACATGAGACTAAACTTCTTACTACACCACCTCAACCACCCAGGGAGACATACCAGGGTCCCTTCTGTAAAATCCAACCATTCAATTCAATTTAGTTTATTATTATTGTGGCAGTTCTAGTAGACAGGGTGTCTGCACTGACTAAATCTGGTAGTTGGTTCCACAGGAGAGGAGCCTGATAGCTAAAAAATCTGCCTTCATTCTACTTTTAGAAATTCCTACAGATTGAGTGCGAAGTGCTCTGTTAGGAACATAAGGAACAATAATTTCTCTTATATAAGATGGAGCTTGACCATTTAAGGCTTTATAAGTGAGTAGGAGGATTTTAAATTCTGTTCTGGATTTAACAGGTACACAAAGAAGAGAAACTAAAACAGGAGAAATACAATCTTTCCTTTTAATTTTCATCAGAACTCTGGCTGCAGCATTTTAGATCAGCTGAAGGCTTTTAACTACAGCTTGTGGACTTCTTGATAGTAAAAATTTAAAAATAGTCCAGCCTTGAATTAACAAATGTATGGACTTGTTTCCCAGCATTACCCTGGATAAGATATTTCTATTTTTTGTAATACTGTGGAGAGAAAAGAAGACTTAAATGACAAGTCCTGATCCAAAATAGTGACTTGGCAAGTAGCTAGCAAACAGTATGTAAACAAGAGCAGGGAAGTGCAATTGCCCTACTTATGATACGTTAAATGTATAGTTTTTTTTTTTATAATTCTTTGAACTAACTTGATTTGCACCTTAACATTTTAACACTTAGCTACTTTGCAAATCAAAGCTACTAAATTTACGATATAAAACAACCAAGCTAATAAGGTGGTACCAATTGTGTTTTTGAGACAATTTTTTTGTAACAGTGCTGACACTGTGGTATTCAGATAACATGTTTATAGAGAAATCCAATAAAACATGTATAGTCAATGCCATTACTGTCAGGATTTGGTTGTGGGTTGTTAACCCAAAATGCAGAGGCAGGGAGGCAGAGGTGAATTTGTTGATGATTTAATGAAAGGTAAACTGAATTCAGAGGCAGGAAATCAAAAAATCCAAATACAAAAACAAAAAAAGTCCAAACAAACGGGAAACCAGGAAATTCAAAAATGAAAACAAAGTCCAAAAATCCAAAAAAATCAAAACAAGAAAACAAGTCAAAATGAACCTGAAACCATGGAGACATCAGGGGAATCACTATCACAAAGAGGAAGGCTCAGAGAGACAGAGTTGGAGGAAGTCTGACGAGGAACTAGCACTGAAGAACTGCACAGAGAGAGTATTTATGGGAGACTGAAACAAAGGGAGAGCTAACGAGCAGATTGGGAGCAGGTGTGAGCAGAGCAAACACAAGAAGGGAGCAAGGGAAAAAGGTAGAACTCAAGAGGGCAGCAGAGGGTAAAAAATAAAAACCTGAGAACTGAAAATAACCAGAAAACACAACAAAATAACAATGAAACCAAAAAAACTAGAAAAGATGGAACAAGGTAAAACAGAATACACAAAGGAAAACATAACAGAACCCAGACTATAGCAGTTACTTTTTATTCTGTTCATCAGTACTTCAAAAAATCAAGATGTAAAGATCTATACAAACATTAAATAGCCTAGTGATATTTTCATGGGGCATATTTGTGCAAGTATAGCATGTTGTATATAATTTTTTGGGATCTAGCACTAGTAGTAATAGTAATACAAATAACGACGATAATAGCCTAAAGTAATCTGCCAAAAGTTGGGAAACAATTGTTCGATGTCATTGGTTTTCTGTAGCCATTCGCCGTGTTCAGGGTCAGGAGTGTTGGGGCGTTTAAGCCAATTCTAGGTCAGTCAGGAAATCACTTTTGACAGTTTGCTTGTGTGCTGCAGGCTGATGCATAAGCAGACAAACAAATTCAAACCTAAGGACAAGTTTGAATTTTCACTCCACCAGATGTAAGCATGGCGGAGGGAGGAAGGCTTAGCAAAAACATGTGAGCTCATTAAACAAACCAAGGTTGAACTTCAGACATGGCTGTGAGCAACTAAACTATTGAGCTAGGGCACACATTATCTTACTTAGTTGGTATCTGCTCGTGTGGAGGATCAGGGCTAAAGGTCTGCACTGTACTGGTATGAATGACTACACCTCAGGGGTCTCACACTGATGCTTGGTGTGCTTTAAAGCTCTCTAGTTTTAGCTTAGAAAGCATCCTTATTTAGACGGCTTAAGAACAGTTTGTTTGCACAAATGTACCTGTTACGATTCATACAGCTGTTCCATGGATTTGGTTTTATTGGCCTAAATAAGCAGATGTTTGAATTTGAAATCCAGTCTGGACTTGTTAATAGTAATACACCCGATTACACACAAACACTTTAGTGCACGCAGCTAGAGGGAAAGAAAATATTTCCCTTGCAAGTTTATGCCACGTTTTCATATTGTTATAATTTAACAGCAACATTGAAAACATATTCACAGAACAAAAAATACACCATACTGGGAGATGAGGTTAACCAGTAGTCAAGTTGTTAAAAAAAGAAGGGGGATGGTGGAATTTATTTTTCTTGGAAGCATATATAACCTAATTAATATAGTAACCTAAAGCAAAATGCATGGTGTGGCTACACCGTTCATTGAATTTGACCAAGGTACCTTAAAGTAGAACTGCAGTCAGTCTGGACTGGCATGGCTATCCCTGCCCCTACATAGTTAAGGACAAATGCAGAAGACAAATTTCACACTGGGATCAGCTTTATAGTCGTGGCAGGGAGCCTCTTTGATTTCATTTATTTTGCTCAGGCTACTCCCACAGCCCGCCAAATGTTGAAAGGGCATTATTGCTATTATTGTTAAAATATAGTAGAAATTTTAAACATTCAGTTATAAGATATCACAGGGAGTGGTATCGGGGAATGGTCATTTTGTCATGATTCTTTCTAAGGCTCGGACCCACATGCAATGAAGCCAAACAGAGAGACACAATATAAAAGTTCAACGGGTTCTATTGAGGGGTATATTGAGTTTGGCGCAGAGTTCCTCCGAACTCTGCTCAGCCGGAAACTGGAAGACGAAGCGGAGACAGGCTGTTAGGTTCAGGCTCAGTGGAAAATTGGAGTTGTCAATCTTGAAGGAGAGGGTTTGTTGACACTCACGTTTCCAGAGAAGTAGACACACTTAGACTTCAGTCTGTGTGATGGTCCTCCAGAGAATGTTTGATTCGGTGGAGGGCGGAACAGGGTTTACCCAGAACTCGGACGGAGTTGAATGACGTAGCCGCTGGTAGCAACTCAGTTTTCCTGTGGTACTTGAACGGGTCGTGGTGAAGATGACTTCCTTACTCAGATCTCAGTGTGCTCAAAGGTGGCTGGATCCAAACCCCCTGTTTGGAATCCGTCGCTCAGTGTAAGACTCAGTTGATCCCACTTGGGAGGAGGCGGTCCAAAAGGGTCCAGTTTGCAGGAAGGCTTCCTGCCAAAAGGCAAAGAACAAACAAGGTTTAGTCTCAGGGAGAAACAAGTGCTCAGTAAAACTCTATGAGATCTCAGCTTGGCTAGAGAACAAAAAACTCAAAAAGTAAAACTCAGATTAGACTCAGCATAAACAAGGCTTGGCTAGAGTACCCCAAACTGGCAAACACTCTGGCGTCGAAGTAGTGGCAACCAGCAGCTTAAGAGCAGTCCAGTGATGAGGTAATAGCTTGCAGGTGTGTGAGAAGGCGAACCGGAGCCAGGGGCCTCCTGGTGGTGGAAGAGAGAAACACAAAAGACAAGACAATCAGACAAACACAAAAAACAGGGATCCTGACACATTTAAGAGTATAGCAGTGTTAACTTGTGTCATTGTATAAAACTATCAGGTACACAATTTAGTTCTGAGAAAGAATTTCATTTTTTATTCCTTCAAAAGTCAACATAATAAAATCTATTGTATTTAAATTGGTATTTCTCACATTAACTAACTAACTCACTGGTTGGATGTACAGCTTGAAGCCCTACCTCAAGTCTACTGCGACATTAGCTGTAGATTGGAAGACAATTTTTTTCAGACCTTTTATTCCACATATGAAGTTGTTGTATGGTGCTTTTGGTTTGTATGTTTTTGTAAAAATGTATTTGCTTCTAAACTGCTGAATTTGTGTCTGATTAGCTGATATAGGTTGTTCTTAAATACAGCTTGCCTGAGCTGATGTGTCTTCAGCGTTGTTTAAAATTGGTTAACTCTAAAATAATATTTCTTAATTTTAGAAAAACCAAGGGCACCGACTATTTGAGGTTAAAATGTCACTTAAAGCGCAGGAATTTACTACTGTTTTATGGTTCAATGTGAGCCTGTCAGATGTTTGAAGTTTAAACATGTAAAATAAAATACATTCACAGTCACACATGGAAATGCATTCTGGTCCTTATCTTTTTTAGTTGTTTGGGTTTTTTTTCATAAGCTGTATTCTCACCTCTACCTAAGCAAGCTTCTTTGAATTCATTTCATGAGGCTACCACTGACACACAGCTGATCACGGCCATGGCAATCTGTGAATCTGTGATTTTCTACTGAAATCCCACTCAAAGCTTACCAACACTATTTACAGAAGAGGGTTATCTCTATTTTGATTAAAACTTTGTTTCCACACCTTTCTCTGTGTTTTTCATGAACAGCACAAGTGTTTCCTCAGCCATCTGACGTGCATTCTTGCACTACAGGTGGTGGGCAGGCAGCACTGTGCTTTTCTGTACTCAAGCCAGTCAGAGGAAACATCCGACCTAATTCACTCAATGACAACATATAGATATACTGTATATATTTAATTTAATATTGTCTTTTCGAACAGGTAATTTTGTGGATCTGAATCACAGAAAAAAAAAGTTCTTGTCCATTTTATCATTAGCTGAATGTGGGACAGACGCGTTTTTTTCTGCCACTATAGACTACTGTGTTCTTAATCTGTGTTGTTGGATTTATGATTTATTTCTGAGCAAAGCCTTGTTTCCTGGAGCCCAGTCCATGTAGATTTAATTTTGTAGTTTGTTGTTTTTGTTATACAGCAATGGTTCCCAGGATTGCCTGTGGCTTGAAATTTGGCATAGTTCTCATATAACAGTTGGGAAGTCTAAGGCTGGATTTCCAGGTCCTCTACCTGCCAAAATACCCTTGGGAAAGAAAAAAATCTTGAGTTGTCCATTAATGTGCTCTTCTTTGTTCAAGTATGGAAAAAAAATCCACGCATGAACAAAGAGAGATAACTCTATTATGTTTGAAAGGTTAATTGGCAGACAAACTGCAGCATTTTGTTGGGTTATAGATTACTGGGCATTACCCATTATGAGATTCTTATAAGATAGCAGGGAAACATATATCAGGTTCTTGGTATTTACACAATATGTAAAACAAAAATGTTTGATTAATTTATTATTTAAAAGAGAAAAGCTATCAAATCCAAACCGTAAAATAATCTTGTATAATGACTGTTACAATTAAAACAACATGTATATGCTGTCATTTCAAGCATGATGCATAAACAGAACAGAACAGGGATAACCTTAGTGTGTTGTTCATTAAAGGTTTGATGCTCATCACATAGAAAGTCATATATTTTGTCTTTTAATGGAATAACAATCTAACATTCAACAAATCTTAACAAGCTTATATCATCTGGTTAAAATTGCTCTGGGAGATAGCCTGCAGTCAGCTGCTTGATAAATTTAAATGTATAATATATCAACCTGCATGGCAGAGATGCTTTAAAACACATGGCCCAAACTACTTGTTCAGTGTAAATCTTAACAAAATCAATTAACAAATTAATAATTAATAAATATGAAAAAAGGAGTTGTTTTACCATTTTAAGTCATGTTTGTAATATCTTAAAGGATGTTCAATATTTGGTTTAGTTACTCATTACAAAAAAAAAGCGAGAGAGAGAAAGAAACGCCCAGCTACATAAACAAAATAAAGTGTCATCTCTAGTCTTCCAGTTCTTTCTTTTTTTATTATTTACAAAGCATTCTTTTGTGTTTTTTTTTAACTCCCCCATTTCTTGGCGCTGTTTTCATGAAATATTAGTAACAATCCCTCTCAGTCATGCAACCAGTGCCAAAAACAAGTGATGTATGAGGAGAAGCTTTTCCTAAACAATACTTTTTGGCAAATGAGTCAATAAGACCAAAATAACCATTAAAATGCAATTAAGAAAACTCTATGGTTTAATCTCTGCCTTTCTCATATCATTTCTTTCACACATATATTTACTTTTCTTATTCTAATATCACCCTTGGTTTTTTATTTGCTTCTCTTTTTTTCTGTCTTGCAATCCAATCCTTACCCAATTTAACAGCGAATGAGATTAGGATTTTTCACTGACACATCTCTAAAAATAGAGGCATTTTTCTCCCCTATTTCTGTGTAATTATATTTCATATCCATCTCTTTGATGTCCCTCATAAAATATTTTCCTCACTTCAATGTTATTATAAACTTTTCAGCTATTTTTATGTAATTTCAACAGGATATGATCATAGGTGGTAAGTCGTCTGAACACTGGTTCACTGTTTATATAAAATGTTTTGAAGCGCTACTTCTTTAATCATGGGTGCACCAAGTTTGCAGTCCCATGCCTACAGTATGTGGTGGTTTACATCTGAATGCACAAAGTTCTGTGTTCCCGACAGTATTTGTCCACACAGAGACAGCCCATTCAAATCCAATTAAAGCTACACACAGTGCTTTGCAGCAATTTTCATTCATGTGTCACTTATTCTAAACCGTTGCTTCTTTCTCTCCCTCACCCTCTGCTACCTATGGGATAACTGACTAGTAACTGAATCAATGAAATACATCTTTTTGTTTAACAAAATATAAAACTCTGTCCAAAAGCTAAAAACATTTTGGTAATGCAGCAGTTCATCTTATTAAATGTTGAAATACATGAAGTAATTATTAATATTATATACAAACATTTAGCATTTTGTAATTTACTATATATGTAGGTGAGTTTGATATTTTAAAGATTTGTGGTTTCTTAATTTAAACATAACAGGTCATTTCTTTGACGATAGAATTGCTGAAGTTATTGAGGTTGGAAAGGAATCTATCGTACTGTATGTAATGCCATCTTTCATATAGGGTTGTTTTTACCATGTAAAATAAAGCTAAACGACCCTTACAATATTTGATTCTTTCTCTGCTTTTTGAAATTTTAAGGTTACAGGGGTGAACCACAGACCCCTGTTCTTTCTCTCCATCCTCATAACTGAGCAACATGAACTCTAACTGGAGGTTATGAAATACACCATCCATCTTCTGCTGCTTGGGTAGCAGTGCTTATCTCTGTCTAGGCAGGGTACACCCAGGACAGGTCACCAGTCTGTCGCAGGGCAACACAGAGAAACCCAACCATGCACACGCAGACTTACTCAGTTTAGAGAAGCCATTTAACCAATGAGTCATGTTTTGAACAGTGGAAGGAAGCCAGAGTACCCTGAGAAAACACATGCATGCACGGGAGAACATGCAAATTCCATGTAGAAAGATCCCAGGGCGAGAGTCGAACCCAGAACCTTCTTGTTACTAAGCAACAGTGCTACATATTCCACCACTCTGCAGACACCAGTCAAACATATATCATTACATATATGTAATTTGGATTTAAAATTATATCCTTGTAGGATGTTAGAACTAATGAATTTGCACCTTTCTGTCTAAATTGTGAATTGCAACAAATCTTAATCCTAAATTTTAAATTCACAAATTGAAGAAGATCAAAAGTTTTGTTTACATCATTTTCATTTAAACAATTCATTTTTCAAAATAATACATCTACAGAAGGTCTAGAATTGTGCAGAATAACAGTACTAATTTTACTTAAAAGAAAAGCATTTAAAGTAGTTATTAATACATTTTTAAGGATCCAAATATATGAAGATTTTACTTCTGGTTATGATGCCAAAGTTGACACGAAGGGAACAAATGACTTCAACCTAAGGTGTTGACAGATCCTTGTAGCTTTTGTGATAGAGCTTAGAAATGGCTCCTTCTCTGAATGACATATCAGATGTTACCATTAGCATTTGCATTTTCTTTGGCAACCAACAACCAGTATGGCAAGTGTGAGTGAACCACTTTAGTGTGAGGAGGAATTAAGCTTGTATTTATCAACTTTACATAAATTCTACTTTGTTCTATACAACATACAGTATATCATGATTAGTGGGAGATCTTCAATTAACTTAAAAAGAAAATACCCAAAGAAATAGCCTTATAAAAAAACACTCCTAGGACTTACTAAATTGAAAAATATCAGATTTGATGCCATTATCGTTAGGACTGCAGAGATAAATCCAGGCCTGAAGGGGGAAAAAAAAACATCTTACATTTCAACCATTCATTTCTGCCTTCTGTTTGGATGTGCCAGATTGATCCTGCTTCAGTCAAAGCTTCTATAAATACATCTTGAATATAGATTACAGATACATTTTTTTTTCATGCAAATGGATTTAAGACCGATATTTCCTGTCAGCAAAAGCTGTGAAAAGCGATCCTTTCCTGCAAATGTATACCATTAAAAAGAAGGGCAGACATGACACAGAGATGTTTATCCAGCTTATCAATTTTGACAGTGGAATCTCAGCTCATTTAAGAGTTACATTTTGAGCAGCTGCATCTGTGACTTTCCCCAGAGATATAAAGAGAAACAACTGTGTAAAAGGCACTCAGTGTGGTTTCTATAAAAAAAATTTGTTATATGTTATTTATAAAAAAAAAAGGTTATATTAAAACCAAGAAAAAGAAAATAATCAAAACAACTCAGTTAATATACTGCAATACTCTTTGTTAGCCTTAGTGAGGTGTATAAAAATGCAGCTTTACACAATACAGTAATATTGTTAGAAGGAAGATAAAGAAGGGACTAGAACAAAATATGACAAGAGACAATGACAAATTAATTCTTTTTTAAGCTTGGATGCAGATGAAACACATAAGAAAGTGCAATAAAAAGAAATAGGAGAGGAGAATACATGACATCATAATTTAATGTTAATATTAATTATAAGCTTTTTTGCCATAGCTTTGTGAGAAAAATAGAGAATGTATGATCAAACACCCCACTCTCACTTTTGCTTGTACATAAAGGCGATATACATTCTCCTTTATTATATTACACACACACACACACACATACATATATATATATATATATATATATATATATATATATATATATATATATATATATATATATATATATATATATATATATATATATATATATATATATATATATATATATATATACTAGCCAGCTCTTAAAGATCTTAAAGGTTCTGTCAACTTTACTTGCTTTCAAAGCTAGCTTGATGGCATTCTAGAAATAGGCATGTTTAAACTTTGAACTTTATTTCAAAGTAAATTTGTGCTATGATGTTAAGCTCTTCCATTATCACATTTAGAAATGTGCCAGTGCTACAACAAGTAGGTTTCACAGTAGGAACCTTACAGCTACTGTTTTCCTATTTTTAAAATACTCAATAACCACAGGAATCTTAACAACACTGGCTTGCATAAAGTACCTGAAATAATGGTGTTTGGATTTTGTCTTCTCATGTATGAGTTAATCCATTTTTGTATTTGTTGATGCACATCAAATACCAGTTGTTGTTTTTTTGTTTTTTTCTAATTGCCCATTCCCCTCTGGATGATGTAGCAGAGAACCAGCTGTAAATATACCAACCTCCTAGCTAAGAACATAAGCTCCCATGCCAATTACAGGATGCCCATCTTGGCAGAGTAGGATGTGATCTTTCCAAGGTTTTTGCACTATCGCCACTAAGCAGGCGAGCAGAGGAGCCTCTTGTTGCCAAAGTCCCCCCTCAACCTATATGATTCATTAAAAAAAAATTAAAAATACTACTGTATACATACCATAGTTCTGAGTATTTTTTCTGCTTTAACCAAACTGACATTTAAGAAAAAGGCAACAATCCTAACAATCTTATAACCATGTAGGTATTCAATTAAATTCGAAAATACTTCATTAATCCAAAAGGGAAATTAAATGCTGCAGTAACTCATATATATTTTTTTAAACAGGTGTTGTAGGCATTGATTGCTATGGACAGGAGGGATCTTCTTTATCAGTCTGTCTTGCACTGGATCTTGAGAAGCCTCTTAAT
>NW_015150585.1:1220714-1224888 GCF_000732505.1 Cyprinodon variegatus
CCTTCTTTATCAGCTTGTTGAGCTTTATTTTGTCATTAGCTCTAATACTGTTACCCCAGTAGAGGATGAAAGAAGAGATCAGACTTTCCACAACAGATTTATAGAAGATATGTAGCATCTTGCTGCAAAAACTGAAGGATCTAAGCTTCCTTAAGAAGTACAATATGCACCGTCCTTTCTTGTAGATGTCTCCACAGTTGCATTTCCAGTCTAGTTTGTTGTCTAAATGAACAGCAAGGCATTTATACTCCTCCACTTCTTCTCCTATGATATAGGTTTCAACTTCCTGTTTCTACTAAAATATACAATCATCATCCTTGTTCTTTCAAGAATCGCATAATGGTTTTCAACATTCAAGATGAGATGATTGTTTCCACACATGGTCGCAGTTATGAATTTGCAAATCGCAAATTAAGAAATTCAGGAGTATCATCCCATAAAAAGATTTTATTTGTGATTATTTTATTTATGTCACACTTTAACACTTTAGTTTCATATCATCTCACTACTTATAGTATCCAACAGAGATATTAAAAGAAATGTCCAGCCATATTAAGAATTAAAACTTCTGAAAGTAGTTTGAATATAAAATTATTACACACTGTTCAATGAATGATAAGTGTTTTTTATGTAAGAGTAATTTCATTTGACTGTTTTACTGGAGACATTCATGTTTGAATGTCTCCAGGTTTGTGATGTCACGGTGCGGTATCGGCTGTTGAGCAAGTCCCAGTGCTGTATCTGGTGTTTGTCAGTACGAGCTATTATCCTAGTCATCTTGAAAACACTCTTCTTCGAAATGTTGTTTACATATTATGCGTTTTTTTTCCTTTGGCCAGAAGTTTAATGGCAAATCCTCCCTCTTAAAGTTTACAATCCAATGACGAACTCATGGGTCATGCATCGGAAAGGCAAAATATGTAATTTTTTTTTTCACCATTACTCAATGTAACATCTGACATCTGTCGCGAATTTCAATGGTGAAGTCCTCTTGAATTCTAAAATATTTGTTGTTTACTGCAGGTGTTTATAGCAGTCCCCATTGATTTTTCTTGTAAAGGGAGAATGGCGCTCAGCTTACCACAATGTGACGTCACTGCCGGAAGATGTCAGGAGTGAAATGTTAAATCCTAGACTCAGTGATATCGATAAAAATTATTATTTTTATTTTTTTTACTGATCAAAGCTAAATTCATTAAATCACCGCCAATGTATTAGTTCTAGATATAGATAATGATCGACTAATTATTCCTTGCTGACTGGACTTTTCCTTTAATATGCTGATTCATATTTTTATTTTTTTCATTGTGAGACAAAAGTTAGCCAACCCTAACCTGAATAAAAACACCAGGTTGTTCCATAGTGCTTTGGCCCGCTCTACTTTTTAGAATAATTTATTTCAGCCAAAGTGGAGGTCTTGACATAACTTGTTAAAAGTCATCTAGCAGCCTCCGAATCACATTATACTGTATAATCCCTTCTTCCATAATGTCACTCCAGAAATCTTCACTTTGCTTTTGTGTCCTGGATCATTGTCATGCTCCATTACCCAAGTGCAGTGAGGGCAATGGTTAGGAAATGATGGCTGAACATTCCCCTTCGGGTCTTTCTGGTAGAGTGCAGTATTCATGGTACCATTCATGGTTCTTTAGTAGCATAGTGGCCCCACTCTCATCGTTATAATAGACTGTTTATTTACGATTTGTTTTCCTGATTATTGTGCATTAAATGACCAAGGATTTAGGGAGAAGAAAACTTTAAAAGGTTCCACTTCTGAGGCCACAGAATATTTTCCTAAATTTGCTAGATCGTGTTTTTTTTTAAAAGTTGTGGTTTTTCTCTCTGAACTCTTACCATGGATGCTTTATTCACATTGTGATTTTGCTATTTTGTTTTCAAATAGACTTAGTTTGGTTTTGATAGCTGTTTATAATTTAAAAACAAGATTTTGTATGTAGTTCAATATCTTTGTCAGACATTAGAATTTGGTTTATGATTTGCAAAACCTAATGTGAAAATAGTGGTGTCACTAGATCTATTTTAAGTAGTTTGGTAGTTTTTTATTGAACCATTTTTGTAAATTATTTTACTTTATTGCTAATGTTAGAATATGAATTAAAAAAATCATATGAAACTAACCATGATGATGTATATGTCCTTTTTTTCATGGTTTAAGGTAGAACGATCTGTCACTGAGTGTGTTTCTGCTTTCATATTGAATTTGCTTGCATCACTAGAAATCCAGTCTGTCTTTTCCATGCCACATTGCATGCTGCCCAGCACACAGTCTTTCTGGCTGCAACAGCATGAAAGTTCTGTGAGAAAGACTTGATAAGATTTAGTAAGAATATACAAAGACTTTATATATTATTTATTAATTTTGGTACTAACAATTATTTAAATCTATCTAAGAATATTAAGTCCCATGTGAATGAACCAAGTTCTCTCTTGTTTAACTGAATAAAAACAACAGGCCTGCGCTCCAATGAGTTACGTTCCAATTGCTTTTTAGCTCCTAGAGAGCCTTAAATCAGTGTGAGTACCTTGGTTGTTCATAAAATGCATAGTTTTTCAGTTTGGGTGGACTTCCTTCTCAAGCATCAGCTTTGCATTTTGGATGGTTTTACAATGTGAAAAGAGGAGTTGAGATTATTCGTGTTTGAGTATTGTCAGTTTGGTTCACTATAATAGTAGTGTTAATAATGATGATAATTATACAAAAATAAAAAAAATCACTTAAACATCCCTATTGACCTTTGAGAGTAAGGAAAGAGGAGCAGCATAGGTACAGCACCTAACGAAGAGTAATCTAAAGTTGTTTTTAAAATTGGTTTTAAATTTTTGGGAGGATTTTTAATTGTGGAATTACGAATTCCCCTTGAGTGGAAATATTAAAAATCATATAAAAAACACGTTCTCCAAATGTTTAGGGTGTTTTTCACTAAATAAATGTTACTGTGTAGAAATATATACCAGATATGATTTTAAATTAAACATATTAGGTCCATATGCTCCACAATTGCCACAAATTTAACTTATGTTGAACTAGAAAAGCACTCGGAGACTACAGACCTCAGCTAAGCAGCAAATTTTGCACCAAATTGTGAGTTACACCAATAGCTAAAACTCACTCTTGATCTGGGTCATTACCGAATTTAGATGAATTGTTCATTGGCATGAGGTGTACCTTTGCTAACAATTTCCTTAAAAACCTTTTAGAAGTTTATAAATATGGCACAGCATGTGGCTGCAGCCTCTGGTGTTTGTCCTGCTGTCCCCTTCATTCACTCTGCTTTCTTGTTTGATCAGCAGATCGAGAGTTTGAGCGAAGCATGTCTCACCTTTCCTTTTGTTCTTCAGTATAATAATTACGGACTTGTATATAAACCAAAACACTACATTTGTATTAAGTGTGCCCCTAAAGCAGCTCCCATGGCCACAAAGGCTATTCTAAATATTTCACAGGTTTGAGTAATTGGTGACACAAACAGTCTTGTAATTTTATGAAATTTGATATAAATATAAAACATGTAACATTTCAGTTAAGGTGCACAATATCAGACACATAAACCCCAAGCTGTAATTTAGGGGAGTAATGATTAGAAATTGGAGATAGTCAAGAGAGATTTGTTGATGTTTGGTGACGGTTTCTATGTCTGCTTTCTTCTCCTTGAACTCCAGTCTGGGTCGGCAGATGGCCGTTAACACTGAGCCTGGTTCTGCTGGAGGTTTCTTCCTGTTAGATGGGATGTTTTCCGCTCCACTGTCGCTACAAGCATGCTTGGTGTGAGGGATTACCTTACAGTGAATGACACAATGTAATCAGTTGTTTTTTGTTAGATAGAAAATTTTAAATCAGTTTGACTGTATGATCTGGTTGAAATGGCTCTGTAAAGTACCTAGAGATGACGTGTTGTGAATTGGAGCTATAGAAATAAACTGAATTGAATTGAGTTGATGTGATAAAGTATTTGCCTCTTTTCTGATTTTCGTCTTTTTTCATGTGTTTTCATACTTAAGTGTTTTGATAAAAATATTAATCAAAGACATTTACAATAAACACAAGAAGTGTTGGGATCTGGAGGTCTGTCCACTTTCTCCACCAGAGGGCGTACGAGATCTGATTGCACCACCTGTCGCTCATCTGCTCATCAGGAGATCCGTATTTAAGGAG
>NW_015150585.1:1225537-1228169 GCF_000732505.1 Cyprinodon variegatus
TTGACCCTCAAGGTTCCCCCTCTCAGCCGCTCTGCTCAACTCCAGAACAGGTACTGCCCTGCACACTCTCATCCTGCAAAATACCTGGACCTCCACTAACTCCTCTGTCCCCCTCTGCAGTGAACCCACTCGTGACCAGTCCATTCTCTTCCTGGATCTGATTAATCTGTGTGCCTTTCAGAACCCACTTGTGACCAGACGAGTTCCCCACTGGATCTGATCATTTATTGTGTACAATCTTCTTAAATAAACCTTTGAACTTTTCTCCTGCCTCTGAGTGTTCTGCATGTGGGTTAGACACCTTAAACCAAACATGACAAGTACATTTTTTACAATTAAGATTGCCATTATTTAACAAGAAAAATATTAAATTCTTCTCAAACCCGTCTTTTTTTAACCACTGTATATATAAGGAAAATTAACGTGAACATTACCAAGCATTTTCAAAATTAGCTTAATATTACTTCAGTTCAAATTTTACAGGGCTTGAAATGAATACCATTTTATTAACATTTGGGTTTAAAATGTAATCCATTATTAGCCTTTAAATTGAACAGTTTGTTTCAAGATCAAGATTTTGAAGGATCTGGTCAAGGGTGAAACACATTTTCTATGTTTGATGTTGTATTGTATGGAAAAATGTATATAGTTTTTAAACATATTTACACAGCAATGTATCACTGGTAGGGGCTGCTCAGTGGTGCAGTGAGTAGCACTGCTGCCTTGCAGCATGAAGCTTCCGGATTCGATTCTGCATGGAGTTAGCATGTTCTTCCTGAGCATGTGTGGGTTTTCTCCTGGTACTCTGGCTTCCTCTCACAGTCCAAAAATATGAGTGTTAGGTTAATTGGCTTCACTAAATTATCTGTAAGTGTGTGCATGAATGGTTGTTTGTCGTGCATGTCTTTGTGTTGCCCTGAGATGGAGTGGCTACCTGTCCAGGGTGTACCCTGCCTCTCGCCTGTAGACAGCTGAAGATAGGCACCCCTTGCGACCCTGCTTGCGATAAGCGAGACGGAAAATAGATGGATTGTGTCATTGGTAAATCTGTTTAATTAGTAAAAAAGCAGCTTCACTTTTTGTTATGTGTTAAGTAATTACCAACTGCTATGCTTATTTGCATCCTTTATATTACCTTAAAAGCTAATGGCACCTCAGTTCCACAATACTATTTTCTATGGAACTTTAAACTCTATTTTGTTAACTCATATAACAGTTCTGATAGAGCTAACCGAAAACAGATTGTATCACTGAGGTAACATCTTACACTGAGAATCTGAGTATATATAGATAACTGGTACACAAGTGTAGGTTGTTTGTAAAAAAAAAATAAAAAAAAAAATAAAATATGTAATACATATCAATAGAACGGTTGCATTTTCTAGGTACATTTGAAACATTGATATCTTTATAATTTCTTTTCTTTTCTTTTTGATGCTTGCAAATCCAGATACACCTAACAGGATTAAAAAGCAGCCGTAGTCAATGCTTGTATGGTTTTATCCATTAGCTGATGCTTATAGCTTTTTTAAATGAGCATAAAACGATCTGTATCTTACCATCTAACTGCTTGGTAAGCATTTATTTTATAGAGTGCATTTCGACAGCTGGGTTAATATTAATGTGCATGTGTGTGTGCAGCCTCACACAGGGCCCACTACAGGGTGTACTGTTTCCATTAATGTCAGTGCTAAGATGCAACTCAGCTTTCTGAATTATGTAAATCAGGTGCTGTAAATTCATGACAGAATCAATGACTTTCATTTTTATCAAATCAATCAGGCTTCCATCAGTCCAAAACTCAACACTGCTGCCAGACGCACAAAACTACACACCCACACACACAATGCAAGACCCTATATTAATCCTGCCAAGACTGGTCTTAGAGTAATGAGTTTTGGAATGATGTGTATACAGTCATAAATATAATTTTTGCTTTAAACCATTAGGTGATTCATGAGAAGGCATGTGTGTGTGTGGAAGGAGTTGTGTATTTGTTACCTTGTGGGGACAATGTAAAGGCAACTTCACAGGAAGTTATGTGGCAGAAATATGCTATTTTGCAGGAACTTACCTATGGAACTGGTCCCCATGAGGAAATGTTCTCTTCTTAGTTTGGTGGGTAAGTTCACGACCATAGAAATGGATGCAAAATGAATTAAAAATATTGGAAATTTCCTACAAGGATAGCGTGACATAACGTGTGCGTGTCTACTTGTTTATGTCACCTATTAAGGACCACTTGGTATATCTACTTACCTTCTGAGGACTGACAGGTCTTGTGTGGGCCTTATGTGGTGATCCCCAATTTTTAACATTAGGGAAACAGTTTAAAGGTATGATGTGAATTCACTTTAGGTCAAGGTTAGGGCAAGGGATATATTGGTAATTGATAGGGTTAAGGTAAATGTTAGGCATATATACAGTAACTAAAAATAATTTAAGTCAATGTAAAGTCATTTTATTGTTACAATTACATCACTTTAAACTACACACATCAACAAAAAGAAGGTTTGAATTTGTCATTGTTAAAAAACAAAACACAAATCTTTTCCATTAAATAGATCTTTATCCTTACATCACTGTTGCTGTTACTACTTTTTGAGGCTGTCGGGTCCCAGTTTCTTTAATT
>NW_015150585.1:1229690-1231011 GCF_000732505.1 Cyprinodon variegatus
ACACTCTATACATTGCGTGGTAAATTACTATTCTAGCTGCAAATGTCTGGTTTTTGGTGCAATATCTAGTTGTATAGAGGCCCATGTCCAGCAACTATCACTCTAGTGTTCTAAAGGTAAAATGTGTTTGCTCATTGGCTCAGAAGGCTAATTGATGATTAGAAAACCCTTGTGCAATCATGTTAACACATCTCAAAACAGTTTAGCTCATTACAGAAGCTACAAAACTGACCTTCCTTTAAGCAGATTGAGTTTCTGGAGCATTACATTTGTAAGGTCAATTAAACGCTCAAAATGGCCAGAAAAAGAGAACTTTCATCTGAAACTTGACAGTCTGTTCTTGTTCTTAGAAATGAAGGCTCTAACCAGAGTAGAAAAAGAAGTGGGAGGTCGCGTTGCACAACTGAGCAAGAGGATAAGTACATTAGAGTCTCTAGTTTGAGAAACAGACGCCTCACAGGTTCCCAAATGTCATCTTCATTAAATAGTACCCGCAAAACACCATTGTCAACATCTACAGTAAAGAGGCAGCTGCGGGATTCTGGGGTTCAGGGCAGAGTGGCAAAGAAAAAGCCATATCTCAGACTGACCAAAAAAAGAAGATTAAGATGGGCAAAAGAACACAGACATTGGACAGAGAAAGACTGGAAAAAAGTGTTGTGGATGGATGAATCCAAGTTTGAGGTGTTTGGATCACAAAGAAGAACGTTTGTGTAATGCAGAACAAATGAAAAGATGCTGGAAGAATGCCTGATGCCATCTGTTAAGCATGGTGGAGGTAATGTCATGGTCTGGGGTTGCTTTGGTGCTGGTAAGGTGGGAGAGTTGTACAGGGTAAAAGGGATTCTGAATAAGGAAGGCTATCACTCCATTTTGCAACTCCATGCCATACCCAGTGAACAGCGCTTGAATGGAGCCAATTTCATCCTACAACAGGACATTGACCCTAAACAGACCTCCAAATTGTGCAAGCACTATTTAGAGCAGAAGCAGGCAGCTGGTATTCTATCGGTAATGGAGTGGCCAGCGCAGTCACCAGATCTGAACACCATTGAGCTGTTGTGGGAGCAGCTTGACCGTATGGTACGCAAAAAGTGCCCATCCAACCAATCCAACATGAGGGAGCGGCTTCTGGAAGCGTGGGGTGCAATTTCTCCAGATTACCTCAATAAATTAACAGCTAGAATGCCAAAGGTCTGCAATGCTGTGATTGCTGCAAATGGAGGATTCTTTGACGAAGGCAAAATTTTATGTAAAAAAAAATATTATTTCAAATACAAATCATTATTTCTAACCTTGTCAATGTCTTTACTCTATTTTC
>NW_015150585.1:1232540-1241073 GCF_000732505.1 Cyprinodon variegatus
ACTATGCAAAAGCAGTGTAAATACTTGCATTGACTATATCGGGTGCATATTTGTTCAGACTCTGAGTAAATATGCACCCGATATAGTCAATGCAAGTATTTACACTGCTTTTGCATAGTGGTTTGGGGGGCACAGGGCAGTAATGTGCATATGGACAGCAACCAAAGTTTAACCTGATTAACCTGAGGGACAGCACAGACAGGAGAGTGAATAAGCTCCAAATCTTTATTTTTCAATTATGTTACTAATGACAAATTTGATTCTTTTGAAGGCCTTCCCATAATAATATACATATAGTTGTATTTATACATCTATGTTGTTTAAGTTGATAATTTATGGTAAAGCATAACATTAACCTTATCTGCATATTGCATGCACCCAAATTGGCAAAAAGTATCCTTATCTGTACTTGGTGTACTCACCCAATATAGAACAAAACATCTAAAACCATCTGAATGTACAAAAAAAGAAAGAAAAATCTATGTAGTTTTAAAAGTTGTTTTATGTTCTGCTTCCAAATTTGTGTTTATGCTTAATATGCACATTATCTGCTCATTAATTTAATCAAAATAGGCAAAAGCCCCAAAAATAGGCGCGAAGCGAGGACATGAAGAGGGTTGCAAGCAGCATAAACCGGGGAGATAGAGATATAACTAGATTTTTCTTAATAATTTAAGACATTTTACACGACTAATTGTGACTTGTGATTTTTTTGTTGTCCCAATTAAATATATTAGATAAATACTGGTATGAAGAGAGTAAAAGGTCAAGTCTGCTACTGTAGTTACTGAGAAAGAAGTTTGTTTTTATTATAGTGCAAAAGCTAGAGTTTTTTGCAATTGTACAATTTTCCATTAAATACTGTTTCCTCCCTAGTGTATTTGTAGTGTTATTTTGGATTTGCCACATAGATAGACTTATGTTCACATGGTTAGGTCTCTTTTCTTTATACGCTTTTTAAAAGTTTATTCTAGTTTATTTTTTCCCCCTCAAGTATTTTGCTTAAGTTCTATCACGTCACATTTCACTTGTTAGGATATTTCTGGTACAGATATGTTTGTTTCATCTTTCTTTCCAGTGTAATCAGCCAGATCTCCTCCACCTGTTCACACCTTCCACTTAATCATGCAATTCAATTCATTTAACTGCCTCTGTTTTGTCCTGTCATTTACCAATTATATACTTGTCAATTTTTGCTGTCTCTTACTTGCCTCTCTGCACCTGGATCTAAGTCCAAGCTCCACAACTCTTGACAGCTTAATCATTTTTTTCAGCAAATGTTCTGTATCTCTCATAACTCTGCTTTGTTTACCTTCTTTTTTCTTCCCATGCTGAATTAAGAACACTCCATTATCGCATTACCACATCTTTCTGATATATAATAGTCTAGAATTGTACAGCATTGATTTTGCCACAGAATAAAGACTAAACTTATATTTCCCCTCATATTATGTTAGCCTTTTAATCAAAGATAGCTCATCTGTCATTCTCACTTCTGGCATCTAATTTGTTAGAATCAATTTGATGTCACTCTCTTGTCTATGTTAAAATCTTTATGATGTGGTTCATCACCACCTTTTATTTGCTACAGTTAGTCACTTGTTGTCAAAATTGAGTAGCATTAGTCGAAAAACAAAAAGTGTAGTTTTTTTTAATGAAACATTTCTCAAAGAAACATGGTGCTGCATATATATGAAATTGTGGCTCTCCACATCTGTGTATGCATTGAACGTTTGTGTCACCTTTCCACTGTATGTGACAGGTGTGTTGTTGTTTGTACCTCTGTGTGTGTCTGTGAGAAAGTGCAGTTGGGATGTAATAATTTCCTGTCTCCTGGCTTTGAGAAGATGTTGGCATGACAACACGATACTTGGAAGGATGACGGCTTGACAAAGAGGAAAAAGAGGAAAACACGGCTTGCTCTAACTTCCATAAATAGACAAATAAGATGTTCCACTGTGGCTGTGAGAAGGAGCTTCAAGCTGTACACCCCTTAGAATCCTACCAAAATGTGATATCCTCTAAAATCTAAAATAAAAAAAGTGAGTTATAAAAGTTTTTGGATTATTTAGTAATTATATTTTTTTAAAGAATTTCTACATTACCTGTATAACCCAAATGAGGGACTTTTGTATTATAAATATCTGCTAGGCAAGAGAAAGCTTCAGTGTTTGACCAACTAAAGAAAGTAATTAGCTACAGAAATATATTTTATGAAAAAAACAAAAAAAATTTGGGTTAGAGAATAGACTAGAAGGAACCTCACTATTCTTTAAAGACCATAATTAAACAGGAAAAAAACTGTGATTGATTTAAAACAGGGTGAAATAAGAAATAGCAAGACAATATTACTATAATGTATAACAATGTTAATGTAAAATAAAATGAAATATATAATTCATTTAACGCTAAACAACATGTTTCTTTTCACTAAAGCTCAAGCTGTCTTACCTTCATAACAGTGAGTGCAGGATAAAAGCTTAGTAGGTTCTTTTGTTTACACTTAGTAGTTTTCAGCGTATTTATATATTAGAATGTAGAAATTGAGAGAATTATTAAATTACTGTTTTAAGTCGAGAAAAAAGACATTTTACCAGTGATTAAATGTTTAGCCAAATGTTGTCATTCAATCAGTTGTTGTCTAGGTGATGTTTTTAAAATAATGTGGGCTATATTGATAATCGACAGACTTTTTGGGGAAAAACTGGTCTAAATCAAAGAAACTGCATCTATCACATTCTGGTGATTCTGGTTTGCAGCAAAAACATAGAAAATGGCTTGAGTTTTAATTCTGGATGAGTTATGAGTAGGTAGAGCAAAGGAAAACAGCCAGTGTGAAGAAATTACAGTGTTTTCTCCAAAACTTATTTGACTACTTCCTAGTAACCTTCAAAATGAAAGGAGCTATCCTCCCCCAAAACAAATTTCAAGTTTGTAGAGAATTATCAGAAAATGCACAAATAGATTTTAATGAATCAGCTCCCTGTTTATTATGGCCTCTGTATATGTCAAGAAACAGGACAGAAGGATCCAGTACTCAAGCCAAGCCAGACAGTAGGATAACTCAAGATCAAGAGCAGTAATTTGGCCCTGATGACTGGATTCAAGGACCCTAAATAGAGGCAGAAGCAGGTGGATCAGATGAGCAATGATTGAAACCAGGCAGAGTTAGACAAGATAATGACGGTGTCACTGAACAATACTGCAGAGGGCAACAATTTAATTTGTTCCCTTTCACAAATTCATGTTTTTTTTGATAAAGTTACTTCTTTTCTGTGCTCTGCTTTGGACAATGTTACCCCTTTGAAAAGGAAGGACTTCTTTAATAAGGCCGGCTGCTTGGTTTCAAAAGACAGCTTCATACTTTGAAGGATAATGCCAAGAAGCTGCCATTCTACACATCTACAACAGTGCTACTTAATCTGTATAAAAGTCTACTCCTTTATGAAATGACATTTCATAAAACAATGGCATCGATCTTATATAGAGGAGAATAATAATACCAGATTTATATTTAATACAGTTGCCAAACTCACACAGAACTATAGCTCTGTTGGACTATATATTCCCCTGTTCGTAGCAGTAATGATTTTACTCATACTTGTCGTCTTCCACTTTATAAGGGACCGGGTCACAGGGGCAGTGTTCTCAGAAGAGACTCCTAGACTTCCCTCTCCCCAGGCAGCCTGAGACTCCCCAGGCCAACCGAAAGACATATTCCCTATTCCTGAGCCAACTCTGCTGACTTGTCTTGATGTGGAAGAGAAGAATAATGATTTTATGGGATTCTTTATCAGATTGATTGTATTCAAAATATCATTGACACACCTTTCAAAAAATCAGTTGATCTCTGAAAGGTGAAAAAGCATTGGAGGTAATTTAAGCACCTTGGATACATTTGAGCTTTCATTTATCAAATAAGTTGTCAACTTCTTTGTTAGATCCAATTCCAACCAAGTTATCTAAGAGGTTTTCCCTCTAATGTCTACCTCCATTGTAGATATGAATAATCTATCTCTAATACAGGTATATGTACCATAGTCTTTGATGTACCATAGGCTGCTGTAATTAAACCTTTACTTAAGTAATCTTGTTTAACGAACCAGAAAAAATAGAACTTTTTGGTTGTAAGGCAGAAAAGTTTATCTAAGTCTGAGAAACAAGGTCAGAGCTGATAGGTTAGTATCAGGTTGAGGTATCCAAATGGAAGGTGAGAATCAGTTGTCAGAGAGTAGTCCAGCAAGGGCAAGGCAAATGCATATGAAGGCGCGGTCAGGCAATCAGGCATGGAAGGACCACTAGATATGTAAGGGTTTCAAGTAAGGTTGACCTAACTTTGTTGACCCCTCACTCCGATATATTCTAGAACTGATCAGCTGTGACTTGTTTCACATTTTTTTCATCTTCACAGACAATGTTACATAAAGAGTATAAAAGTTGGCAGGTTCTTTGTTGGTTTTAACTGAAGCTAAAATAATGATGTTATATGATTTGCCATTTGTTAAAACAAAAATACATTACAGTCTATTTCCCCTTCACGTATCTATGGGCCTTGTATCAATATGTATTGATTGCACAGTATCTATGTTTAAATGGATTTTTGTTTTACTTGGAGTAAAAAAAGAAGTGTTTGACTTCCCCATTAGCAACCACAGCTGTTCAAGAGCAAATTGGCTAATTCCATCCTCTGTTCAATTGTTAGGTTCATCTATACTGCTATGGGTAAATCAACCTGAAACCATATGAAGTTTTTGCTAAAAAAAAAACTAAGAAATTACTCATGTTTCATTCTCCAATTTAATCTGTTTACTCGTTTGTGAAAGGCCAAGGTAAGATCAACACCATTTATGGGCAGTAATGTAATTGGATCCTGCTGGGACATTGATTCTGTGTATTGGAAATGTCCTCCTAAAACATTCATGAGGAGACAGGAGTTGTCTTTCCCTTGTAACCACTCTGAGATTTGCTGGAACACAGTTGTTTGATTGTAGCACCTTTCTGAGCACTTTGAGAAAACATTAAATACTGCTTTTACTTTGTTTTCTTTCAGTAAAATAGGATTAACATTAACTGTTCATCCTTAGCTATCTGATTAACTATTTTATGGCACTTGTAAAATAGCATTAAAAAACAAGCAAAAGAGAAATGGATTTTTAAAAAAGGTGGTGGGGGTAGGGGTTAGTATATGGGGGGTTGTATCACCTCAATTATTTATCAAGATAATTCAGCTCTCAGTGAAGAGAATATTGGTCTACACATATAACACATCTGTTCCCACAGATGCGCAGAAAACTCTTATCTTGCATACTCACCAGTTATCGCTTTAAAATGGGTCAGGAAGAAATAGAAACAGAGACACTTCTTGTGCATGGAAACGAGGGAAGTTGCAGACATGAGTGTGGGGAGAAAGAGCACATTGCTATGAAAAGTTTTTTCTAAAATTTATAGGAAAGCACAATGAAGTCACCTCATATTTATAGCCTCACATAACAATTCAGAAAAGATTATTTTTTTCTTACCTTTAATGAACCCCTCCTAAAATACATTTTCTATAAAAAAAGCATCACTCCTAAGGGAATTAGTTGTTTTCCACATTGATTTTGTCTTCCTCTCTGTTACCAAGACAACAGACATACAAAATTAATGTTTTGTTCTGTCTCAATTTGCCCTCAGCTTTTTCTTTCTCTTATAGGTCAGGGGGTCTGAGAGCATCCAGTGATTTCATAACATATAATGATGATTTAACTATTTTAAAAACTATAAGCCGAGTGTGCCCTGCAGGGGGGAGGCAGTGCAATTTAATATAACACTGAGAGATAAACAGTGACTCGGCATGAGACTGTGAGAGGTAGCTAGGGACAAGGTGGGAGCAACACCCACAGATGTGACAGATGCAAGGTAGATGGTGAATCCTGAAGATGGAGCCATCTAATGAAAGCCAAAGTTGCTTATTTGCATCGTTTGCTCTTCACTTTAAATGAATTTATTCAGACAGATAGATGGCATTCAAATCCGTTATAAAATGACAAGCTAATAACCCGCTTTATGCTCACACAGTTGTTAACCTTCTCCGTAGCCTCCCACTGATATGCCCAGGAGCTATTCGCTAATGTACCAAGCTCTGTTTTTCTGTAGTGTATGCTTCTTGTCACTTTCTTTATATACCTCTTTTGCCACCGGCTTTGTGATAATTACATTTAGTTTGGAGAGATTTTAAATAGAATCAAGTTGAAGTAAGTGCATCACAATAGGAACTGACAAGCCATGACTCTATCAAAATGTGACTGTATTGAACCTTAAACAGAGAATGACTTCCACACGCTGTCTAATACAAATAAGTTTTATCAAATTGTACGGCCTTTACTTGCTTACAGTTATATCATCTGAAGGTCATGCAGTACCCACAGCGTGCCAGTATCATTTTAGTAATGTTTGCCACATCTTCCAATATGCAACGTTTTCGATTTTCCCATAGGAGGCTATTTTAACACTGCCTGAAACAAATGGATGCGGCAATACTCCATAGAATGGTATATATGTCATACAAAGCAGCTCAGCTGGCTTTATTGCTGCGTTGTAAACACAATAGGTATTAGGTATCTGCATGGACACCTCAAACAGGTTCAGCATTTTAACTACAAAATATAAAGTGATTATCAGGTGACTTCAGAAAGCAGTAGGATTTTCTGTAGAGATGTCAGCGTAAATACAAATCAAGTATTTCCTATTTTTGGTTTCTTTATTTCAACTGATTCAAAGCCAGATCAAATCTCAGCATTCCTGTCTGATCTTTGATCTTGTCAATCAAACTGGCCCCTAAACTACACCATATATTTTCTAAATTAGAACCTGTGGATACCGTATTATCAACTTGGTCAGATTTTAAAATGCAAGATACTGTGCAGCTGAAAAATCTATTCACAAGCAACAGGAAAGTGTGAAAAAAAATTAGACGCCACTGTCCATTGACAGTGGGTCAACGTATGGTGGCCCCAGACCATCTCAGCCTGTCTCATTCTTTGCGTGAACAGGGTACATGACCCATCTCACCATACATGAAGCCAAACAGAATCAGGAACCCAGGCTGAGATTAACAGTAAAACCTTCAATTCTGACAACAGAGTTGGTTGATTTCAAGTTACAGCTAATCATTTATATTGACCTGGCGATGAATTAGATCGAGGTTTAGGGATTACCAGCCTCTGCACAAGAAACAGAAGCATAGGAACTTTCATCTGAGCAACAGTTAAACTTAAAAGCTGTCTGTGGTAGAAAACAGTAGGAACACTCTAGGAGCTTCTAGTTGAATAAAACAAAAAGAAATAGTGATTGGTTTGGTAAAGACCAAAGTTTTTAAAATAACAAAATACATTAAGAGGTTCCTTAGACCAACACATTGTGTATAATTTCTGTAGCAAGTCCAATTATACTTAACAGAAAATAAGGTTTTGCTTAATAAACTCGGAACATATAACTCACAGCATGTCTCTATCTTCTATGATTTCGATCCTGATGTTTAAAGGCGCAGTATTCAATAGAAACTAGCCATAGCAATTGATCTGCAGTGTGCCATTAATTATTGTTTTTTCTCAGGGTTTTTTTCAGCTTACCTTGGCTATTATATTCAATTAGAGGTCATGTTCATGTGAGGTGATACAACCTGTCATTTGCCCTGCATGTCACATATTGAAGCGAAGGGTAACCCATGCATGTCAGTAGGTGAAGCTCAAGTAACTTTGACCAAGTGTCAGTATTTGATGAGTTGGGAGTAAGAATGTGTTACTTTAAGCCGGGCATACACTGTAGGATTTTTTGCCCTTTTCGGGTCGACTTTCCAGTCTTTCCAGAATTTTTCAATCGGGCAGACTTTCAGCCTGATTGTGCGTCATGCATCGTGTAGTACAGGGTGTAACAAGGGCAGATCACCCACTCACGACCAATTTCCGATCAGGAATCTTGAGGTTGGGAGAAAATCAAACATGTTTGAAATTCAGTCGATCGTCGTGGGCAAATTGCTCAGTGGGCATGCGCAAACAAGTATTCTTCTTCCTCTGAGATGAAAGCACAAAATCATGACTCAGCTGGCTTCTGGATAGACGAGTTACAGTAGTGCCACCTCACTGCGGTCAGACGTGGTTTTTATGTAGACATACAGTGTAAGCAGATAGATCGCATCAGATGCATCGTGAGCTGTGAACTCACACTGTACGACAAAACCACAAGGTTTCTTCATACAGTGTGAGACTGTAGATGTGTGCAACGATTGCGATATGCAGCATCTTGCTTCAAATGCTGAAGGACCTAAGTTTCCCAAAGAAGCACTGTGTGCTCTGTCCCTCCTTGTAGATTATTTCACGGTTACATTGAAAGTTGAGTCTGTTTTCCAGGTAAATACCGAGATATTTATTTTTATCCGATGCCTTTGATTCCTCTCCCATGATGTTAACGGAATTTGACCTTCTTAAAGGAATACTACACCCAAAACATGATTAGCCTTCATTTTCTACTCACCCCCATGCTGAACAACACTCTG
>NW_015150585.1:1244013-1265459 GCF_000732505.1 Cyprinodon variegatus
CTCTGCTTAGTCTGCTGCCCCCGCGACCCGGTTCCGGATAAAGCGGGAGACGACGAGTACGATAATCCCAGTTGTTGTTTTTCACATTCTGGATCAGACGATTTTTGTTTTTCCACACCAAGCAGTTCACCAGCTCCCTGTACACAGCTTCTTGTCCATCTCTAATAAACCCAATGACTGCATAGTCATCAGAGTATTTCTGCAGATGACAGGACTTCGTACTGCACCAGAAGTCAGAGGTGTACGAAGCAAAATGGGACAGTAAGAGTATTGTGCCCTATTGTGCTCCTGTGCTGCTTCTTTGGTGCTCCTGTCCTTCTTCTGTGGTGCTAATGTAATGCAGGACACTTGATTAGAAAGTTGACCCTCAGCCTTACGAAATATAGTAAATCTTTGATCCAGGTGATTAGTGAAGCCACCTGAGTCTACCGGAATTTCTGACTAGGTAAATCAGGCTGTATCATGTTAAATTTCATGAAGAAATAAAAGAAAATTGAGCCTTGAGGTATCCCATATTTAAGTGAAGAAAAATTACCAAATTAGACAGAAAAAAAACACCTGCAAAAACTAGGACTCAAACCATTTTTCTAATGTCACCTTAACATCGATAGACTGCTCCACTTTAGATAACAAAAGCCACAATGGAAAAGGCAGCTAGATCAAGCTGAATAAAAGCTGAAGCTCAAGAATTAACATTCATAGTAAAGCAACTCATTGGAGAACCTGAAAAGAACAATTTCATCCAGGATGTTACATTAGCCCTAAAACAGACTGGAACTTCTTATTAATCTAGATAGCTCCAACTTCTCTACACTTCTAGTAAGAAAGGCAGCTTTAAAATGTCCCTATAGCCAGAGAGAACACTGGAGTCCAGGTTGCTCATTTTAAGGGGAGGTTGTAAAAAGTTTGTTTTAAACCTTTAGCATTACAAAAAGGTTTAATGAAGAATAATAACACAAAAGTTTTAGAGAGCTAGGTTCTGAGTTTTCCGGAGAAAGATAGCCGGGCTTGGGTGTGCACAAGGTTTTCTTGCCAGAAAAGAGAGGAGTCTACTTACTGTTAGCAGATGCAGAGATGTCTGGGGGAGGAAAACAGAGAATGGTGGATGAATGCAGGAAAGTTACTGAACTGGTGGAGAGTGGGCAGGCAGGAGAAGAAGGCTGAATTTACAGCCATGGAGTTTAAACAAGTTATGTTCAATGCAGGTATCCAGGAACGGGTCTAGTGGTGAACAACTTGACGGCAGAAAGCAGGGGGGGATGAGTAGGTAAACAGAATGAATTACAGGAAAATCACTGCAGAAAAAAAAATGGGATAAGGCACAGGTGTGCCACCTGCTGCAGGAACATCACGCCCTACAGCAGAGATCTTCAAAGGAAGAGAGATAAATAACAGCCACACAAAAACACACACACCCATATATACACACATATAATGTGAGGAACAAACCAAAAGAAGAGATGTTAACAAAATAAACAACCCAGGGCCCTACAGTAGTAAAAGTGCCTCCGGTAATCCTGAGCTATCTCTATAAATATGCTGCTATTGGCGTAGACTGCTGTAGGACATAGGGACTATTTCATCATTCTGCTTCATTCTTTCTCTATTTTCCCATACTGTAGTAGTTGTTAGTTCAAATTTTAACTTTAAGTTATGCCTGTTCTAATAGTAGTAGCTTATTCTGATCTGTTGCTGTTTGGCTGTGACACCATCATTGAAAAAAATATAAGCTGGGCTGCTGTCATCAAAATCTTTGTTTATAGATGCTTGACCTGTTGTCCAGTGTAGTCCTGTTTCCCTATATGTGCTTTTTTTCATACTTTGACATTGGAACTGGATCAAAGCCCGTCTGCCTGTCTGTGTCTTTCCTGGATGGGTCCACCTGTGGAGCTGGTTAACAGTTGCCTTTTGAAACTTCTCAGTCGGCCTCGACAAAAGGGCTTGGGATGATATGTGTTGTGATTTGTTACTATATAAATACACTGAATTTACTGAATTGAACCTCCTTCAAGAGCCAGGGGAAAATATTGTCACCTGGATAGTATGCAGGTTTTGAGCTATTTATGAAATCTGAGGGATAGTCAGTCGCTGGAAATGTTTTAAAAAGCAGTAGATACAGGTAATACAACAGGTTCATGGGATCAAAGCAAGGTTTTAAACCCGACAGCATTCACTTTATCATTAAAAATGTTTAAAACCCTTTATACAGTGAAATAAACAGTCAAATGAGGGAGTCTTAAAGATTCAGTTTGATGCTTTCGATACAAAATTAGAAATACCCTGGGACTAAGAATATTTCAACAACCTGATTCTCATTTAAATGGTTTTTATAGCATCTTTAAAATAAATATAAATCCTGTCCGTCCTCTATTCTCTCTCTGCATGCTGGCAAGTTCAGCTAAACCTGCGTGTGTTCACAAAGCAAAGGCTCTGTTGATGGTTTACAGCCTTTGGTCTTAAAAGGAGAAAGTACATCTAAGTTTTCCCTAACAAACAAAAGAGTTAAAATCACCAAGAACCTAATCAATATTTTTATGTTGGAGGAACTCAACAGGAAAGCTCATTGTCGGAAAAAATAGCCAAAAGGTGCCACCCAGTATTTGTGTGGATCGGATGAAAAGAGAATACAGAAAGGTTTGAGCCAGGCGGAGACTTTGAAAGATTAAACCAAAATGAAACAGAGAGATGATCAGAAATACTGGAATTAGAAATTTCCTAAGCATCTCTGTTAATCAACAGTTAAACCAAGTTCAGGAAGCACTTAAGCACTTAGTTATTAATTCATGTAGAAATAACTGTTCAAGATCATGTGTGTTTATATGCTAGACTACAAAAATAATTTTAACGTTTATTGGGTTGTATTGAAATTGCTGTGCACAGTACACAGTTCTGCAGTATAGAACCTTTTATAAAAAGGCCCAGAAAAGAGTGTAGGAAGCATTGGAACAGCAAGACATGGGTACAAAATGGAGATATGAACCAGCCATGGGTTGAATTGAAACAGACCTGAAGTTTTTTTAAGCTAAAACATTAGTTTGGACAAAGCCACATTCTGACATTTGGCAATAGACAGTTCATTTATGCTTTGACAGATCCGGTCATGTTCTGGGAAGAAAGACGTGACAGTTCAAGGTGACAGCTGGATCCTGTCTCACTCTATGTGATGTGAGCTCCATGTACTGTATTTTGGTGTGTGTCTTTGTGTGATTGTTAAAAAAGAGAAAATGTGTTAGTTCACAAAAGAGTGACCTCTTTTGTAGTGCTGGTCTAAGAAAGGACTAGCTGGCAGGTGTCCCTTCTTCTTAGCCATACAATTTATCACTCTGCTGGTAGTGGAGACCTTTGCCCGAGTGGAAAAAAACCCAACAACCTCATGTCTCTCCCTCTTTCTCTCTCTGGTATCTCACTTTTTACAAATTAAAGCAATAATAAAATAATTTCAAGCTTAGACCATGTAAATATGACAAAATCATGTCTCTTTTTTGTCATGCCCTGCCTCCGTGTCTGTAATTATCCACGGAGTGACAAAGGCGGCAAATATATTCTAACAAAAAAAAATCTTAATAATAAAAAAGTGCCAGCGTGCTGAGCAGCCATGGAGATTTTAAATCTTTTGTTCTTTTTGGCTTGATAATAAAAAGGTTTTCAGCGCTCAGCGTGACGCCAGCTGTCAAAAATAAACCACGTATATCAGGATCACTCCCTAGATATCATTATTTTAGTTTCTTTCAATTAATTATGAGAGCGTGGTGAGATGGTACTTTAGATCTCATTTCAGGGTCTAAATTGGTTTGTGAGCATAAAACCCTTTATTGAGTATGCCCTGCAGCTCACTCATACACAGACACACACAGAAAATGGTGTGGTGGGTGAATTTAGATATGGAAGTTAAGTTAAATGTGTTTACTTGCAGTTTAAGATCACAACATTCGGATGGATATTGATCTGTTTATCGTCAGGCTTTTATATTAAAATGCGCTTCTTTTTGGGTTTTCTGGATTAGTTTTTTTTTGTTGTTTTTTTTTGAGAAATGTACATTCCTTTACTCTCTCCTTGGAAACAGCAGCTTTCTCAGTGGGGAGCCCCCCTTAGCACCGACTCCCACATTACCCCCTCTACCCCTCCCTTTCTATTCACCCTTGGCTGCTGTACCAAATCAGCTTAAAGGGAGGGTGGGAGAAGAGGGTGGGCAGCAGGGTACCACACTGAAAGACCCCGGCAAAAGCAGGCCTTAAAGAGAGGAAAACCTCCAAACCTTTGTTTCCCACCTTATCGTCAGATTCTTATGCTGCCTTCATCTGTCCAATCTCCCTGTTGTTGGCAGCAGGGTGAGTGAGCAAGAGTGATAAATAGGTGGCGTCTAATAGGCCCCCTATTTTTTTTTTCCTTTTCCTCATCTCTCTTTCTCAGCGGTTTCAGCTCATGGCACTTCCAGCACAACACTGAGCTCAATTCTGTTCCAAAGCTTTAAATATGCTTAGGTTTCTGCAGACAGCAACGTTGCAAATAGACAAGCATAATTGGTTGATAGAATAGGCCATTGATGGTATACTGATCTGCAAAGTGTTGTTTGATAAGATTGGGTAGCTGCAGTTGCACACTGAGTTTCGAGTACGTTTATGAGCCCACTCACAGCCAGAGTCTATTAGTGTTCACAGTGGCGACAGTCTGAATTAATTAACATCAGTGGTAGCCGGCCTCGACACTTCACATGTGCTTATGCATCAGTAGCATTTGGTAGCGAGAAACTCTCCTCGTCTTAGATTAACTCTCAGAAATAGGACATATAAAACATGTAAAGTTTCAAAGTAAACTCCCACAACACAAGGGACATTAACAGAGCTGTGAGCTTCCTCCAATAGCCTTCCATCGCGGCTTTTGAAGTAACATAGAAAATAACATTGAATTAATTTAAGGTAAGGCATGCTTAAGTGTCATGATCTATAAATTGTCTTAAATGTCATGAAAAATAGAAAAGAAAACACATCCAAGTATTTAATAAAGAAAAAAAGACAGAAAATGGGTAGTGGTCGTCTAGTGGTTAGGGCAAAGAGCTTGGAATCCTGAGGTCCTGAGTTCAAGCCCCACTTCCGGAGACTGTCACTCTGGCCCTCTGAGCAAGACCCTTAACCCCACACTGCTCCCCAGGCACCGCACAACGGCAGCCCACTGCTCCCCAAGGGAATGGGTTGCAGAAGTTGTCCAGTGTCAGATCAATAAAGTTCAATTAGAAAGAAAGAAAGAAAGAAAGAACAAGAGAGTATTTAGAAGGACAGAAGAACAAAAGGTTAGAAGGAATGAACCATAAGTAAAATGGAGGTAAAATACCAGACAAAAATTGGTCACTCACAAGGAGTAAAAGAGGGTTGTCCCAAAAAGGAAGAATTAAAAAAGGAAAGCAGGATGGTCAATACAACTGCTTTCGATTAATGGGAGCCCTGAGGTTAAGAGGCCGGTTGAGACCATTCCTCTGTTTTGCTGACATGACCTGTGTCTTTCTGGAAAGCTCATATCAAAGGAAATCCCTGTCTATTCAGCAACAGCATTTTACAGCCTAAAGGGACTTATCATACACATTTCTACGAGTTAAGGTATCTCTGCCTTTATCTTTTTACAGAGTGTATTTAGGTTTAATTGCACCATATATTTTAGGGCAAATTCCACCTATAGTTGTTCACGTCCTTCAGTGTTTTGCTTGCGAGGCCTGATACTGGACTTTATTTGAGGAACAAGTGGTGTATCCATTCCCACTCTGTTTCCATTCATCTCCTGTTGTATAGCTTCAGAGACTGAAGGCCTGCTAATGATCACCTGCTCGACCCTGGACCTGAATTTGCATCGCTTTTAGCTTAGCACATGGCTAATAGCAAGCCTGAAGGCACGGAGAATCGGAGGATCGAACACCAATTTTCTCAGTGCCAAAGGCAAGCTTACCACATCATTAAGAGCACAAGAGAAAAGGTGCCAGCCACCCATTATCTATATATCCCGCTGCACTTCAGATTGCTGCACTGTATAACTGAACCACTGTTGCCTGGAGGTTCACTGAGAGCTGCTATTTATTTGGTTGATGAGATTGAACCTGTTAGTGCAAGGGCAGTGAGGGAGAGATGCTAACACCTCCAAAGAAATGGCTCTTTCCTTAACTCCAGAAAGCTATTTAAAGAGGTCAGATGCAGGAAGGTGCACAGACAGCAGGAGGAAACAGAAGATAAAGACTTACAGTATATTGCTGGACATAGTTTACCACCCAAATGGGTCAATAGAATCTTTACGTATTAGTTTTACTTTTTGTTTTCCTTGTTTAATTTTTTTTCTAGATCAAGATAAAATCAATCTTCCCAAAAAAAGAAGGAAAAAACAAAGCTTCCCTTGGTGGGTAGTTTTTTTTTTTCTTGGAAAAACAAAAGAAGCTGCAAATGACGATTTTGTTTTTTTGTATTTATTGATTTATTTTTTATACTTTTTTTCCTGTTTTCTTCTGAAAAATATCTATTTATTCTTTGTGTTGTAATGTGTTACCTGTGATCAAAAAAAATGCAACCACTATTTATTCTTTGTGTTGTAATGTGTTACCTGTGATTAAAAAAAAATGCAACCACTATTTTTTGCAAACTTATTAAAAAGTAATCTGAAAATAAATGTTCATTGCCCTTTAAACCGAAGTCTCCTCTCCTGGCTAAACAGTAAAATATAACAAAAACAATTGGATTTAAAAACCAAGGAACATAAAAAAGAAATTAATTGGCAATGTAAATTTTAAAAAAGAGTCAAAATATACTTCAAAAAGTTTAAGAAAAAGGAAGACCTAAAAAAATGAAAATTAGAAGGTATCTTTAAACAAATATTGTATGCTTTTATTTTTCTTCATTGAATTCAAACTGCAAGATGTTTCCACAATATATTGATATTTTTTCTGATCACGAAAATCTGGTGTTTTTGTGTTTGTTCTGTTTTGAAAACAACATCATTTTATTACAAATATTTTTCCAATTCTAAAGCAGATTTACATCAATTCTAAATGTAAAGTGAAATCCAGAGTTTGGTAAAGTAACTAGAAATTGCACTCAAGTAAGAGTAACACTGCTGCAACCTAAATTTAATACAAGTAAAATTAGTCATCCAAGAAATTGCTCAATTAACAGTTTTTGGTGAAAAGAAAACATTTATCCAGTATTGATTAACTCTTAACATCTGATATACTATTCATAATTAAGCAAGTTGAAAGCTATTTGTAAACAAAGGTATTTTAAAAATGTATAAAATAATGGAAACAAATTAATATTGTATTGAAAAATAAGAAATCTGGGCAGAAGGAACACTATTTCAAAACAATTCTCTTTTAAAAACCAAGTACCTTCACTGACAATATTTACAGTTACTGTATATTAACTTGACCTTCATATATAACAGCAGGTTCACCAGATATATATAATTTAAACATTAACTGTCTCATTGTCTGGAGCACTATTGTTTAAAACAATTTTGTTCATTATTCAGTGAAGTTATTTCCACTGGATGGAGTAGCCAAACATTTTACGTAAGTATGCAAAGTTTTATTATGGTATTATGCAAATGAAATAAAGTATGTGTAGAGTATAATACAGTGCACTATAACTGGTCCTAAAAGTCATTTTAGGTCAAAAGGTTACTCAAGTAATTAACTGTATCTTGTTACTAACCACCTCTGGTGAAATCCTATTCCAATGAACAGCACACAGTTCAGTACCGTGTTATATAAACAATGCTGCAGCTCCATGTCTGAACTGCCTTTGCAATTATGAGATGCCTGTACTCCACTCTATGGCAGATTATGGTACTTATTATTAGAAAGTCAACAGGGATAAAAGGGTAGAGAAGCCTGACCAGTGTTTTGGAGAGGCCTTTTCCAGTTGTAATAAGGAGAGTGTTGGACGGAATCACAAAACTATACATGAAATCATTCACTTGGACTGTCTCTAGCTACACCAGATTTAGAATGAGCTGCACTGCTTTAATTGAAAAGGAAAAGGGAGATGGAAAGAGAGAGAAAAGCTGTTACAAACAAGAACATGATTTATGAAATCCATCCCTCTGTTCGTCCAAGCGAGCTCATTATGTATGCGTAACGGAGGGACTGCGAGAAGACAGATGAGTCGTCCCCGTGGCAGGGGAAGAGGAATGGTGCCGCTAAACTCCACCGGTAATCAACTGGTGAAATTAAACATCAAAAAAACAGGAATGATTGTGTGCGGCAAAGCGATTTGTCTGCAATTAGCGACCAGTGGCATAACTCACGCACAAGCACACATAAACACGTTCAATTCCTAATGGGACAAGACACCTCATGGCGTGTGTGTGTTTGGGGTTTGTATGTAAAAATACGACCCTGGACGACCGTAAAAAGTGTTGGTTAATAAACCC
The DNA here is from genome assembly GCF_000732505.1 of Cyprinodon variegatus. Classification (NCBI taxonomy): domain Eukaryota; kingdom Metazoa; phylum Chordata; class Actinopteri; order Cyprinodontiformes; family Cyprinodontidae; genus Cyprinodon; species Cyprinodon variegatus. The sequence goes on from NW_015150585.1 coordinate 1,252,417, forward strand.
AAGAGACATTAACAACATCAAGGGCAATTGGTGAATAGCTATTTCATTTGTCAGCAATTCTTATTGAAAGCTTTCTGAAATCAGTAGATGGTATTTATGACCTTTTCAGTGTCATTTGTTTACACTTGTTTAGCTACACTGGGATTGAAACACACTAGGGAGGAAGGAGTTTTTCACATGATAAAACATAATGAAGAAATCTCACTATAAAAGCACACAGTTTGTTAAAACTTTGAATCATTTTCTCATACCCTTAGGAACGGAGCTGCTTTTTACCTAAATATGAGACAATATATTTATCTATTCATCAATCTGTTTCTAATGTATATACCAGAATCATGTTCAGTCATGTGATATTTTTTTGTAACAAGGCCAGCTTCACCTTTTCCTATTCATGTTAAGCATTTTGTTTCTTGAATGCTCAAAGCAGGTTGCCTAGAAACTATAGTAATTTTTTTTAAATTTATTTTAAACTAATGATATTCCAAAACACTGACTTGCATCTAATGTGTTTGATTCCTATTTCCTATTTTAAGTACTAAATACCAGCAAAATCTGAGCAACGATAACTGAAAAAAAACGATGAAATGTTTACTTTGAAAAAGCACTGATTCTTGAAAACAGTAGAAAGTTACAGCCTTTTCTAATACATTTCTAGAAATGTACCATAAATTAATATTTAGAAAAATCTCCCAGGTTATTAGGCAGATGTACAGTTAAGCAAAAAGATTTGGCAGAATAAAGTTGAAAATGATTTAATGTTAGTGTTTTTATCTCAGCTACATCACATTTCTGTTTTATATTTTCTATATTGCTATTTTCTACAATTGCTTTTTCTCTGCATAACATGCGTGTCTTCTAAGCAAGGAGTCTTTGGTATGGTTGGAGTCTTTGCTATGGTTTCATTGTGACAACAAAGTGGTTATTTACTAATTCTTCTTCTGACTACTGGTAACACTAACCTTTAGGATAGACAGAGCCAAGCTCTCATCTTCCCTCTGCAAGATGATTTTTGGTGGAAGGTTGAGGGTGATGGTAATGGCAACATGTCATAAGCTGTTCAGCCTTTATAAATAGGTTTACTTGCATGAATGCTAATTAATTGTTTTCTGGCCATTGCTCATAAAACATGTTTTATCAGTTCCAGATTTTAATGAAATTATGATAAAGCTCCTTTTTTAATAGAACATCTTGCATTGCTGTATTATCATTTCAAAAAGCCTTGTCATTTCTTATCAGGAACAAAGCTCTTGATTGAAAAAAAAAAACTCTAAATCTAAATTTTCAATGCTTGATTTACTTTACATTACAAATATAATGCAATATAAGAAAAACTTAGAGCATGTCATTTTAGGCAGTTCTCCACATTATTTGTTGTTAGATGTTGTTAGACGATTTTGAAATAAATAGATTGTTAGGCTTTATTTTCAAGATACAACACTGGTTTGCTCTCAGTCTTTTCTTGAACCTTAAGAAACCTCTCTGCTAAGGTGATGGTTAATCTTCTAATTGAATCGGTAGTTTGGGTGAAATTACAATGTAAGTTTGAGAGACAGAGAGAGCTGTTAGTGTGACAAAACTCTGCAGTTTACAAAAATGTCACTTCTGGTAAAACAGGAACAAGCAAGCTGCTTTATGTTGACACTGCTCCCAAATTAGACCCTTCAATAACAATAACTAATTCCTAAAACTCATAAAACAATTATAACAATTATGTTGTCATAATTTTGGAGCTTATGGCTTGCTTGATTGTTCATTCCATTCACCTGTCTAGCCCCACCCAGTTTCTCCATTCATCTGTGTCATCTGCTCAAGTAACTATTTAACCTGCCTGCTTCCAGTCATCGTAGGTCAGATTATTTGAGCCTTTGGTGAGATTTTTCTAGCATAGCTGACAGTGTTCCGATTGCCTGATCCTGACCCATTCTGCCTTTGGACCCCTGAGCCTGCCTGTTTCTTTTCTCATCTATTTGCCTGACCTGTCTTCGGACTCCTGCTGGATTCTGGGTTTGATATTCACATATTTCACCAAAACAAGTTTATTTCTGGGTGTGAATCTTTTTGCTTCCTGGGTGTTGTGATGGCTAAAAAAACTCTGGATGTTTATACTTGGATAGAACAATTTAAATGGATGAACATTTCACCTTTGGGTGTCTGGATTTTTTTTTTTTTCACCAAAGGCTAAAGTAGATTTGAGGACATCCATGATTCTATGTTTGATATCCTGGTTGATATCTTTTAGTTTTTATATGATGTAAGCAGCCAGTGCGTTTGAGACATTGCCTTATAACACTTCAACAGGTATGCCTCCACTCAGGTTTGGGAATAAGAAGCTTACAAAGAGATTAAATAAACATTTGGGCTTTAATCATTTATATACCTATTAATCTTAAAGCATTAACATTTCATATTTTGAAAAATATCTTCTTTTTTAGAAAAATGTATATAATTTTTATGGCATTAAGCAAAAACTAAAAAAAAAGAATTTGATTTAATATCAGAGAAAATGAAACAACATGTCTTATTTTTATACATTGTAAACACCTGATTGTTGCAACTTATGAAAGTTTGTCCTTTCCTCTAGTTTCCTAGTATGTGTATGAAGCTGGGCATTAATGGGGTTGACCATTGAACCCCCATGCCCCAGGTGTCACCACAGCCATCTGCTTCCAAGTATCAGCCCCCTTTTTTGTCAAGAACTGAAAGGTCAGTGGTTCAGCTTTTTCTTGTTTGTGTCAAGGACAAAAGTCTGAAGCAATTTACACAGCCTGTCTGTGTCTGTACCGAGCACTGCAGCTTTCAGTGGTATGTTTGGGTTTCAGTAGGTGAATGAGAGGCAGCAATGTAATGCAATTTCCAAAGCGTGAATATAAAAAGGTGCTCAGCAAGCACACAGTGTGTTTACCCTTAATGAAGTTGGCTGCATGCTCTAAAGTGCTTTAAGTACCTCTTCAACATGCGCTTGTTTCTATATTATCCTCTTTGGCAGCTTGTATCTTTGCTTTGTGTCCTTCTTTGATAAGGAGAAAAACTTCACTCTCTCAAGTTTGCTTTTCTTATTTTATATGACTAAATAGTCTTTATTATACAAACATTTCTTGATTATTATTAGCCAGTAAATATGGACAGGGCTCCTTGAGGAAATGTTGTAAATTACGACTCTAATGCTAAGGTTGGTCATACCAACTCTTTTTGGTTTCTTCTGAATTTCTTTTTCATAATCTAGAGGCACTGAAGTAAATGCTAGCCTCCATACATAATATAACAAAGAACCAGATTTTTTGTTTTATTTTCCTTAATTGCCATCAAAAGTTTGCTTGAGAGTACTCACAGTGGTTGCTACACCTGGAGGTGCTTCAGATGGTCGGTGTGAATTGCTCCTGCACCCCATGTTCGCCTCTCACCTCTCACCATCAAGTAAGGTGAAATGGAGTTGACCTAAAGCGCGCTTTCCCGCCGGCAGCTCACAGGAATAGAATCTGATAGGTTCAGATCAGACAAACTTTGAGGCTTGAATATAACGTCGACATCTGCTGGAATCTCTTCTGTGAGACTGTCCTTTCCTCTCGATTCCTGCTCGCTCCTGCTGTCTTCATTCCATCTTCCTCTTTACTTATGACCTTTTCGCTTTAGAGTTTCTTTATACCAATCTGGTCTCTCATCTTGTTGTCTGTTCCTTTTCTCTCCTGCCATACTACTGACCTTTTTATTTTCATTCCTCCTTTATTTCTCTTCCCCCCCTCTCTTTCTGGTCTGGGCTGTAATTCAGCTTGTTTCAGGGCCAGTTAGGCAGCCAGTGGAGTTAATCTGTCCTTTCAGGTCATAAATCACTGCTTGGCATCTCTCGTTCTCTCTTTATCTCTGTTTCTTCTACCCTCTCATTCATTGGTCTGGCTTGCAACACAGATCTGGAGCATACTCTGAGGTAATTGTGAGCGACATTCAGCTTGTGTGCTTTTAGGACGAATGTTTGAACGCACCAGGTAGGGCTTTGTACGTGGCTCTCATTGCCTTAAATCCAACAGAGAGGGAGGAAAACTGCAAACTGTTGAAGTGCCACAGCCAATAAGAAAACACATTTGAAATGTCAAGAACAATCAGAAGCATTTTTTTTCACAGCAGTGCATTTTTATCTATTTTTCCTGTGTCTGGTATTGTTTAAATACAAACAACATGCATTTTTTTTGTATCCCTGACTAATTTAGATTTTACTTCTTTTCATTAGAGATAGTTACTACGAATCGGAAATGAGATACATGTCACTCAAAAGATAATGGAAGGATCTAAAAGGAGTAATTTTTTAAGGGTTTTTACATTTGATTTAAAAAATGCAGATAAAATATTAATTAGTATTTTTCATAAGTAGAAATTACTTTCTTTACAGCTTTTTCATATTGCTCACCATCCTTTATAATGCTTCCTCTGTCTTTTAGGATTTTGTTTTGCAGATCAGTAGCAGTTCAAGACCAAATTTACCAGGGAGGCCAAGGTGTTCCAGTTTTTTTTCAGTGGGACACAGAACAAATGCATGAAACAGAAAACATGGCATATTTTGACATATAAGTGAGTCACAAAACCAAAGAGCCTATTTAGGCTCTGGAGACCCCAGATGTAGCAGAGAAAATAAGGGATGCACTGATTTGTCGTCTTATATTTCCTTAAATTTAGGAGATAGGTTATTGGATGATACCTAAAACCAAAATTACCTACCTCTGCAAAGGTCTGTCAGCCTCCATCAATGCTCTAAACATTTCATTTATATTCCAGAGCACTATTTTGTACAGTTAAAACAATTTTATATTGTTTCACAGGTATTGTTCTTTTTATTATAAATCATCACCAGAGAAAGAGTGGATCAGTGCCTATTGGAAAAAAAAAGTTTAGCTCAATACAAGCCAACCCTTTAATAAACTATGTTGGAGACAACACATAACTAGGGAGTAAGGCAGACTTTATCTGATATACCAAGGTTCAGTCATTCCACAACAAAGGTACGATATTTGAGTCTTTGCATCTGCAAAACTGGTAGCACTGCATCAAGATTGTAAAAAAAAAACATTGATAAGTTTAAGGGTATTTCAAACTGACACATGAGAAAAAACGAGAAAAAAGAAACATGTAAGAAAAACTAACCCATAGTGCGAGCAAGAGTTGCTGGGAACGGGTGTAAATTTGGAAGGATGACGAGGTAGAAATCAGCTTAGCGTAGCAGGGGGTATAAGAAGGAAAGTAAGTGGGGGCCACTCGGGTAGGGCAAACTTGAATAGCAGAAAAGCAGGGGGGAGTGGGAGAGTGGTTGCATGAATGTGCTGTGGATCAATTGTGCCCAGCTACTGAATGGAGTGTTAGGAAGCTAAGTAGTAACTGGTGATTTACAGCTCCAAGCCCATATCAGCTGTAGTGGGCAAACAATACCTTTTCAGAGGCCTCAAGAAGACCTATTTAGGACTGTGATCTGAAAGGGAAGTGGGGGGTGCTGTGTTTTGGAAATTGGCTGTGTGTTGCCAGAAAACACCTCAGCAGAAGTACAGAGAAGAAGGGTGGGAAAATAACGAGTGAGGGCTAAATTACCACAGAGACCAGTTATCTGGTAATTATATGTAAACCATGAACCTTGAAAAAGGAACAGGCTTTGCAACTATAGTTGTTTCCTGTTAGACGTTGAATATTTTTTTCCAGTTCTTATCCCTGAGAGTCTATGTTTTTCTCTTTTTTTGTTTTGTTTATTTCCTCCACTCAGGGAGAAATGTTGGGATGGCAGTCATTACCAGAGAAAATCCAGGGACCCTGAACCCAGACCTATCTGGGGCATTAGAACAACAAGCCCTGTGACGAATGGGAGAAAATAGAGGAGCAGTGATGTGTATACGTGTGTGGGGTTGTGTGAGTGTGTCCTTAGCTACACGTCTGCAATCCTGATTTGTCAGGAAAGAGGAGAGATTCACTTGACCATCCTGTCTCTTCATTGCACTGCAGAATTGTGATAAGGCCCCCCACATACGCACAAACCCAATCATTCACCCAATCAGCAACTTCTTCACACACTGCATTGCCCATTCTGCTCTGCATATAGATTGCATGGTGGATAATCTCCAAAGAGGACTCAGCGGAAATAAAACGAGAAGGGAGAGCTTGCAAACATGCACTGAGAGGCACCTGCATATATGCTAACACCAGGAGCAACAGTTGGCTGTGGCTTTACCCTCCCCAATCCCACAAGACCTCTATTTAGCAGCCCAAGGGATTTCTGGCTGCAACGTAATTTCCCTCCCCTTTCCAATTCCCCCCCTCCTCCGTTCAGTCCCTCCTCACCCTCTGCCCACCACACAGGCTCTTCTGACAGAACAGTTAATCATAGGCTCTGCAGGTCTCATCCTATGGGTATGCACGTGCCTGTGTGTACCCTTAAGCCAAAGAAAGAATCTGTCTTTCTCGCCTCATTTGATTTCAGGGTGTTTATGTTCTTTCACTTGTGAGTTGCAAAATACAAATTGATTGAAAAGAATATGAAAATTCCAGCTTCCTTTTTGCAGTCTGGAAAGCATTGAATTTAGCGACAGCATCTTGTTGGTACTTACATTATAGAGCGAGGACAAAATCCTGTGTTTCAAGGCATCATACCCTTTCCCTGTCAATTAGCCTAGCTTTGATCTGTGCATTGAGCAATTATTAAAACTCCAAACCCATCAAGCCTGAATAAACTGTTAAAATAAACTGACAGGCAGGGCACAAGTCTGTTAAACAGGTAAAGTTGCAAAAAAAAAAAAAAAAAAGGTAACTCTGGAGCAGCTGCATAGTTAAGGTGGAGGAAAAAAGAAAAAAATATAATTTAATGTTTGCAGCAATTTATATACAAGCATGTGAAAAATTGAAATACGGCAGAGGGTCGTTCACACTGTAATCATGCTTACTTTTTTAGTTGTTTTTGTCAATGGGCAAAGTGAAGCTTGTCAAAGAGAGTGAGAAAGAACAAAACTAAATACTGAAAATATAGAAACAAACAACCAAATAAACAAAAATGTGTTAGAGGCTGTAATAGACTTGTTCCAACATGATGACAGCAAATCAATTGAAAAGATTGTAATATAAACATTAGAACTAATTATACTCTAATTGATAACTGAAGTCAGAAATACTTTACTGATTCCATAGGGAATTTAAATGCTGTAATCCTTGTAGGAGTGTTTTTAATAAGTTGTTGTACATGCTGATGACTGAAGGTCTACTGTATTGGTGTGTCTTACAGCTGGTCAGTAGAAGCCTCTGACTAATTACACTATCTCTGAACAACAATCTGTTGAAGAAGATACTCAGTGTTGTCAATAATTTTCTTTATTTCATACAGAAGTTGTCAGAGGACTTCCATAAAATCAACTTGGCTTGACTTTAACTGGCAATAGTCTCAACAGAGTTTCCCATGCTTCCTTCCACCCAGACAGCTTCTCCAGCTCTGCTCTGCTCCAGGGAGCTTCCAAAAAACATTCGAGCTACCTCCTTTGACACTTCTTGATAGGAATCAGAAGCGGTTTTACTCCTGGCCTCTCCTGCATGGTTGAGCTCCTCACTCTCTATTTAATCTCATTCATTCAGTCGTGATCCAGACTTCATGATCATAGGTGAGGGTAGGAATGTATAACAACCAGTACTTTGCCAATTGGCTTAGCTCTGTCTTCACTACAACAGACCAACAGTGTCTGCATTATAGCAAAAGCTGCGGCAATCTTTTGGATATTCTCTGTATTCCCCCTCACTTGTGAGCGGGACTCAAAGATACTTAATTCCTCCAATTGAGGCAAGAACTCTTCTCTGTAGTCTCCTAAGCCATAAGAGCACTTGCCCATGGCCAGTGACCTAGTTGTCCCTAACCTGGTAAAGGGCTTATTGTCCTTGATGCACAGAGGGTGAGACGCACAACATTTATACTCTTTGCAGTTTTCCCCCTGTTCTGGCCAGCTCCGGGGGGGGGGAGGGGTGTTCACCACAAGCTATAAGCTGACACCACCACACTACACAAGGAAGTAGAAAACACAGCTGTTTACAACTTCATCAAAGCATCTTCATGCAGTTCGGGAGAGACAGTCATTTATTTCTTTTTTTTTTCCCAACGTTTATTCTGCTTTAACATGTGGTACACTGAAAGACAGAGCAATAGTTATATAGTTAACAATGTACCTTTAACATATAAACATAATTGGGCTAGAACAAACCCAAATATACCCACACACACATATATATATATATATATATATATATATATATATATATATATATATATATATATATATATATATATATATATACCCACACGAAATAAAAAAGGAATAAATGAAAATAAATAGATAAAGAAAGAAAGAAAAAAAAGAAAAAAAAGGATCAAGCCAGGGCAAACATCATGAGTTAGCGGACAGAAACAGAATATTATCTTCTATGTTAAAACATAATAAATAAAATAAAAAGAACCACAGCATTAAACCTATGTAAATCTTTTTCGACATTCCATACAGACAAAAAAAAAAAAAAAAACTGTTTTCCTTAAGTGTCAGGGTTAGGACTTTTAAAAAGGAGCTCCTCAAAGACAAATTTTCTCAAGTTTAATAAATTACAGTATATCTCGCAACCAGTGGATATATAATGGAGGTTGAGGGAACTTCCATTTCATTATAACTCTCCTGCCAAAAAGAGTCAGGAAAGCCAAGGATCACTACTGAAAAGAGGACAAGGTGAGCTGTGGAGGTGCAACCCCAAAGAAAGCAGTCAAGGGATCAATTTCATACCAAAAATTTCAGACAAAAAAGCAAAAACTTTTGAACAATAGTTGGAAAGCTTGGGACAGAGCCACGAAGTGTGGATCAAATTGGTTGAGGAATGTTGGCATCTATAACACGCAGGAGAAACGCTGGTGTAGAACTTGGCAAGACGTGTTTTAGTATAATAAGTACGATACAGAAGTTTACATTGAATAAGATTATGTCTGACAAAAATAGAGAACTTGTGCACCAGTGACAAGATCAGTGTTCAAAGATCCTCTGAGATGGCCTGTACGAGATCTTCCTCCCAAAGTGATCCAAGGGAATTCAGGGTTTGTGGGTGTAAAACCATAATTAGGTTGTAAATAAAAGAAATGGCGCCCTTGAGTTTAACAGTAGGTTTTAGAAAAATGTCTAAAGGTAAATCCATGTGAAGGGTGGGAAAAATTGTGTATCGCACTTATATACTGGTGTCATAAGAAGAGCGGACAAAACTGTGCACTTGCAAATATCTAACAAATTTACACAGCGGGATATCAAATTTTTAGGAGTTTTGTTGGAATGAGGCAAAAGTATTATTAATATACATATCGTAAAAGGTTGAAATTCCGTTTCTCCGCCATTACAGGAAAATATCATTTGTGAGAAGGTATTCAGAGCTATAGGGGCATAGACAGCAAAAGATTGCAAACCAAAATGCCGCCTAAATGGCATCCACAGCCTTAAGTGAATGGTGAATGTAACAAGGCTGCCAAAGACAGATTTTATAGAGTTGGCCTCTATAATAATTCTGGCTGGAGATGAAGGGCTATCTGACTGGAGCTAATATCTAAAAAATCTGATATTTGATATTTGATATTACTATTTGGTCTAACATTTGATATTACTATTGGGCTTCTAATATTTGAAGCCCAATAGTAATATCCAAAGTTTGGCAGGGCCATCCCCCAAAGCTTTTTAGGTCTTTGTAAGAGTTGAGTGCGTATATGAGGGGCCGTGCCATTCCAGAGAAATTTGGTAATTATACTATTGAGTTTGCTGTAAAAAGGACCTTGAAAGAAAAACAGGTGTGCTCTGAAATATGTTGGAAAAACTTGGATGGATTTTCATTTTAATTTAGTTAACCCGAGCAACCAAGGACAGGCCAAGCATTGACCAGCGATCAAAGCCCTCCTTAACACGCAATAATAAAGGGGAAAAGTTAGCTTTAAAAATCCTCCTATTTAGATGTAATCTGGATTCCTAAACATCCTTAAATCCTTAAATGGTAATGTATGCAGTGAGTAACTCTTAGCTAAAGCATTAACTGGGAATAATTCACTTTTGCTGAGGTTTAATTTATAGCCTGACAGCTGCCCAAATTTGACAAGTGTGGCAAGTACAGCAGGAATAGAAGTATTCAAATTAAAAATGTACAAGAGAGGATCATCAGCATATAAAGAGACCTTTGTTCCAATATCGTTCCTCTTAATACCTATGATACTTGTATTACATCTAAACGCAATTGCAAGGGGTTCAATTGCCAAAGCAAATAGTAAGGGACTCAGTGGACAGCCTTGGCCAGTCATTTATTACTTGAAGTGTTGATAGTGGTGATATTTATGAGCTTAATCATTGGATGTCTGTAAATGTTTTTTTGTATTTGCAAACCCCCTGCCAGCTGGAGCTGCTGCTCACTTGCCATGTTTTCCGTGCTCCAAAAACTTGAGGTTTTGCCATTGCAACTTCCATGGCAGTGTCTGGCTTGGTGTCACGGTACCTGCTTGCTGCCTTAGGATTCTGACAAGCCAGGAAAGCTCAACAGGTCTCCCTCTTTATCTTGACTGCATCGCTTGATTCCCGTATCTACCACTGTGTTTGGGGGATTATGCAAACATGCCTGTCACTGTCTGTAATGGGGATGCAGCTACAGAAAGCTGCATCCCCATTACAGGCAAAGAACATGGTCCACTCAAAGAATCCATGTTCCCAACCTCCTTCTCAACCTAGGAGAAGCTCTCTCCCAGAGGTGGAAATTCAATACATCCCTGACCGAGGGTTCCACCAGATGTTCCCAGCAGACCCTCACTACTCACTTGGGCAGCAATCAGAGTCCTCCCTCACTAAAAGACACTGTAAGACACTCAGGATTATTTGTTAGATGAAAATAGGAAATGTTTCTTTTTGATATAATTGGCTTATTCTATAACACTATAATATTAGTGTGACAAAAATTAGGAATCACATTTTCTTTGGTGTTAGGACAGTGATTTATTTTATTTTATCATAAAGAAAGGGATCTTTAAAAGTCCTCTGTAAAAATTAAGCAAACCAAAAAAATATTTTTCAATATCAATTTCGACCTAACCATCAAGCATGATCAAAAAAGGTAATTGAGCAAATAATCGTTGAAGCTAATGGAGCCATAATGTTCAAGCATAGAGAAAACATAAAGCAAAAAAACAAGATTAACATCACAGTTCATATTAATGATTTTTCAAGAAAACGAAGACAAGTTAAAAGTACAATATAGAAAAATCAGTGTATCAGAAAGATAAAACTTTAATAAGGACAGGAAAATCTCTAGGAGAGAGACCAGGATTTTAATAGTCTAAGAACATTGTCTACGAGCTTTGCTTGCATTGATGAACTGTGTCTATCAGCAAACTGCAGGGCCACACACAATTTATAGGCAGAGAGAACTCATAGCAGCTGGCTCCTGCAGTATCTAACTATGCATCTAATTACTGAGTGCCAAACCTAACTATATAACAAAAAGCTCAAGAGACCAACTAGACTTGTGTCTACAAAGGAAAATCCATGCTGCTGAAGGTCCTAAATCTAAAGCAGCGAGCTGTATTCGAATGACATTATTTATTTGTAATAGGTAAAAATCATGTATATATATATATATATATATATATATATATATATATATATATATATATATATATATATATAGTACATTCACAGAACAGAGTTTACAAGTCGAAACATACGCTTTTGTTGATATCATCATTCCTACACGTCAAATGTATCAGTGCAGAGGAGTAGCCATGTATGAATGCATTTAAGGTGTGGCTCACCTGTCATTGCATATTATCCTTTCAAGCTGGGTCTGATAAAGCATATGCTTTACCACGTTACCTTATGATGGTAGGTGCTTTTGCAAATAGAAATTTGATATAAATGCATAATTATTATGGCCACAGAAACTGGAGCATTCTACCTAGAGTGTGTTATCTTTTAGAGCTCCTTCCTTCGTATGTTAGCTATGTCCACTACTTACGGTTGGGGCCGACCATGAGACCATGTGCTGTGGTGTGCTTCTTGATTAATGTTCCCCTTGCCCTGCCTGTCAGTAAAAGTAAACAGACTTGTTTTGCTGTTTAAAAAAAAAAGAGTGGGGCATAATTGTTTTACATAGAGGAGTGATTGCCCTACCACTCCAAGATGCACCTACTTATACGGTGCGCATGCCCAGAAAGCATCGCGCCCATTTTCTCCAATCAGCAAGCGGTGATGTGAGGCAGACTGCTTTCATTTATGTCCAAAGTTCAGACAAAGTGGCTCTTTCATAACCTTATCTGCACAGTGATAATAACTGTTCTTTTTAAGCTCTAGATAATATCTAAGTGGAATAAATGTGTTTTCAGCTGCATGAGGTCTCCAACCTTGTTCAGCCTTTGAAAGAAGAACTTAACTGCCATAAAAGGCGTGAAACCATGCTGCAGCAGCTCTCGAGAGATATGTCATGAAATGGGCAGCACCTACACAGGGAGAGGTGTGAAGGCAGATGTCTTTCTGTTGAGTTGGATAATAGCAACAGAAAATAATATTTTATAATACACCACAGTGCAAGCAGACAATATCTGATTATATACTTTATGTCTATAGATTGTGTTGGAAGTCTTAAAGAAGTGTGTTATAGAACCTTTAAACTTGTAATGAATTCTCGGTGTTGTTTATAAATGTTCTCTAAAAACATGTTTCCTTCTCAGAACAGGATATAAAAGCTAAACCAATTCAATTTTGATAGACAAAAATACAGCATATAATCATGGATTCTCTACAACTGTATTGGCCACTTTGTCTGCCAGGTTTTAAGGTTTGCAGACTCCTGTGAACATATGATGAAAATTATTAGAACCCGAAGTTTATCATATACATGATTTTAAAGTGCCAATTTCCATCTCCCATCCACTTATTTCGGACCTGAACATAAATGCAATTATAGATAGATAGATAGATAGATAGATAGATAGATAGATAGATAGATAGATAGATAGATAGATAGATAGATAGATAGATAGATAG
>NW_015150585.1:1266424-1302379 GCF_000732505.1 Cyprinodon variegatus
GGGCACGAGGAGAAATTAGCTTGTGCACACTCCTCAATAGACGTTAAGAGACGTTCCCTCTCTGGAGCGGGTACAGGGTTGTGCATGTGCATTTTTTTTTAAGAAGAGAGGGCGGGTCATTTCAAAGAATTGCGAAGATCCTGCACAATACCTTTAACATCCCTGAACTGGATGCATGATCATACAGAGAGTGTAGGAAAAATTAAAATCTTTTGTTAATTCTTTTGTGACTTTAACTTAGAATGTCTACAGATATGCTTTTAATGTCCAGTTCACATATAACTCCAATCACACACCTTTTTTTTTTACAAGTGTTTCACTGAATAACTCATTACTGAGAACACACCAGTCCATTAATGCACTCAAAGTAAATGCCACTGCATTTGGTAAAGAACCATTAAAAAGCCTTTATAGCTAATGGAATAAAAATCAAAGGACCACAATTAGCAGCAGAGAATATGTGCACACACATAACACAACCACTGATGTGCTACTTATCTTTAGGCTGTAGACATAGGAGACGTCAGCTCAGTGCCAAGCAACCTTAACATTTGCTTTACACACAGCTCTAAGAGATGTGACTCATTCATGCCTGAGCTCCAGATTAAATCCTTTCTGTTTTAGATCTCGTTAGTGTTTTGCTTGCTTGTTTGCTTTTTTTGGCCTTTCGATTGGTTGCCTTTTTGTTTGTTGCTGTGCCTTATAAAAAACAAATAGTATTTTAATAGGATTTTAGATGATACACTCAAATAAAATGTTGCATGTTGTGTACTGTAAGTGCACTTGAATGAAAAAGATACGTAGCTTTAAAAATGTTAAGCATTAAAAGTGTTGATAACATTGCTTTCATCTGTGGCGGTGGCCGGTCAATAGAGAGCACCAGGACGTCACCCCAATTAATGATTTTGTTTAGACATAAAAAAAATAATAATAAAATTGTATAAATTAAATTAGAAATATGTATATTATTGTATTTTTTAGATGTACAAGATAAGTATTTAATCTTTAATGCAAAGCTTTTTTGTTCGTCATCGAATTGGTGACATATTTTCGCCCTGGGACACAAAAATCTTTGGCCATTGACTCTCGTTTCAAGCCATACATGCACAATAGCTCCTCTGCAATGAGAAAGGATAGGAGAACTCGGGCCACAGCAGACTTGTGCCCTGAACTGACATCAAAGTGGTAGTGTGGCTTATTGATAGGTAGAGTCGCAGAATTTGGAGATGATCATTGGAGAGAGAGGGAGAGGGCACAAGACAAATCTAATTGAGTAAAGTCCCTGAAAGCAAACTTACCAAGAGGTGAAAGTGTTTGGATCTGATCAGTCGAATATCAAAATTAATCAACAGTCCAAAGACAGATGGAGAAGTGCTATTGGTCTTTTTTTCAGGACCTAGTTTAGTTTCAAGGCTTGGCTAACTGCATGCATCAGGGCTAACTCTTTATTCTGCTTTCCTGCCTACTTTTTTAAATGTCTGGATCTGACCCAGCATGGATAATTGCAGGTAGTCCTGATTTAAAAGACTTTTTAGAAAAGGCAAAGGCAAACAATCTGGGATTCACATGGACAATAATATAGTGTAATTTTCCTTGGTGTTTCTTAATTTTCATGGTTGCTCCTAAATAAACACATTCTCAGAAAAAAATGTTTTTATATATAAAAAAATGTAAAGCAGACTAATAGCTTATCCATTAATAAACTGGTACATTATGTTTTTTGTTTTAGGTTTTTGACACAATATTGAACCATGCAAAACACAGATCTGCCTTCACAAAGCCTAAGAAGGGCAAGATTTATGTACATAAAGTAAACCCGTAAATGAAATTATGTTTTGTTTTATAAAGTGTTTCAAAAATGTTTTTTGTTGTTGGTATTCATATGAATGTACTGGTGTCATAACTTAGTTTACATTATATTGGTTTATGGTATATGTCTATTTTGAATTTATAGCCCCCCCAGGAGAAAACTCCATCAGCTGCCACTGTTTATTTCTATTCAACCCATTTGGGCCAACATTTTGTAAAACCGTCATTAAGCATAGCTGCACATATATTAGGATGTTTCTACTAGATGTACACATCAAAAGTGTGAAACCTTTTCTAAAAGAAAAAATAAAAACTGTTGCTTTAGATGGAGACATCCCAGGCTATCAAGTCCAATAGATTCTCTATTAGATCAATCTGGACATTAACTGCACCATTCCAGCAGGAGCATGCTTTAATCCAAATCATTCCACTCTACCTTTCACCATAAACCAGGTATAAATAAAGCAGAAAACCTTTCATGTCAGCTGTATTCTGCAATCCCTTGAAAGTATTCTAAACTGAACTGTTTTCTAGCAACATGCTAAAAGATAAAAGACACTGCTTTTCATCCACAAGGTAGAACATCCCAGGGACAATTATTACTTTAAAATGAATGTTACTCTAGCCTCTTACTGTAATTTGAGCATTGTGTTCAATTCTCAACGTACATCACAAAGGGTATTTTATCTAAATTATTTAAAAAATCCTCTCTCATTTTACAACATAAGTTGCCAGTGAAGGGGGCCGACTAACCTAGCAGTTCCGACTGATATGTGTAGAACTGAGTTGAGTTCTACGTCTCCTTGCTGCTTTGCCTTGATCAGTCACATAAAATCCTCCCAAAAACTTTGTAGATTATGGTGGCTTGAACAAAGCACCCTGTTGACAATAATCTTTTCCATAGATTGGTTTATAAGATGGCAGAGTTATTTTAACCCTTTATAGGGCAAGTTACAGTTTTTGATTACTTGCATACCTTAGAAATGGACCCCCCCACTTTTGTTATTTTTCCTAATATATTCAGGCAAGTTGGTATTTCTTGTTATTACACTAACATTAATTTTTGCCATAAAAATATCCATATATTTTTTATGTTACAAAGGTAATAAGGTAATGATCTAAAAATTAGAGAAAATGTCTTAAAATAAGTGTCTTTACCCTTAATTTGAGTAGGTAAATAAGGAAATCTCCCAATGGAAGGAGCATTTTTATCCATAAAATCTGATTATTTGACATTATGCACTTGAAATAGGAGACTGCATTTTTTTTTCCTTATTTTAATTTTAAATGTTCTTATTCCATTTGCAGAGTGTCTCACTTACCGGCTTAATTTAAAAAATGCACTTATTTTAAGAAAAAATTAAGTATTTGGATTTAATTTTTTTGCAGTGTCCTCTTTGCTTGAAAATTAGAAATTTAAAGTCTATTACTGAGCGGCGCGCCCTATAAAGGGTTAATGCTTGCATATTTTCTTTAGAACTGTGGACTTACACTATGACAACTCTTCAAGTATATTAAGGGTTTGCAAAACAATTTGTTTGCATCAAAACTTTTTCACACCACCGTATATATATATATATATATATATATATATATATATATATATATATATATATATATATATATATATATATATATATAAGTGTCATATATATATTTCCGGTGAGGGTTGGACTCCGCCAAGGTTGCCCTTTGTCACAGATTCTGTTAATAACTTTTATGGACAGAATTTCTAGGCGCAGCCAAGGGGATCTGTTTTGGTGGCCTTAGGATTGCATCTCTTTTTTTCGCAGATGATTTGGTTCTGTCGGCTTCATCAGGGCATGATCTACAGCTCTCACTAGAGCAGTTTGCAGCCGAGTGTGAAGCGGCCGGGGAGAGGAGTGCCTCTGATTTGGAGGAGTGCCTCCAAATCAGAGACCATGGTCTTGAGCCGGAAAAGGGTAGAGTACCTTCTCCGGGTTGGGGAGGATGTACTGCCCCTAGTGGAGGAGTTTAAGTATCTTGGGGTCTTGTTCATGAATGAGGAGAAGATGGAGCGGGATATCGATAGGCGGATTGGTGCGGCATCTGCTGTGAGCGTGCACTGTACCGGTCTGTTGTGGTGAAGAGAGAGCTGAGCCAAAAAGCAAAGCTCTAGATTTACCGGTTGATCTATGTTCCTACCCTCATCTATGGTCATGAGCTTTGGGTCATGACCGAAAGAATGAGATCCAAGCGGCTGAAATTAGTTTTCTCCGTAGTGTGTCTGGGCTCTCCCTTAGAGAACGGGTGAGGAGCTCAGCCATCTGGGGAGGACTCAGAGTAGAGCTGCTGCTCCTCCACATTGAGAAGAGCCAGTTGAGGTGGCTCTGAGGCATCTGATTAGGATGCCTCCTGGACGTCTCCCTGGTGAGGTGTTCCAGGTACGTCCCACCGGGAGGAGGCCCAGGGGGAGACCCAGGACATGCTGGAGGGACTTTGTTTCTCGGCTGGCCTGGGAACACCTTGGGGTTCCCCCATAGGAGCTGGCCCAAGTGGCTGGTGAGAGGGACTTCTGGGCCTCCCTTCTGAAGCTGCTGGTACCCCCGCGACACAAACCCGGATAGGTAGAAGATGGATGGATGGATGGATGGAGTGTCAATCGTTAAAAACATTCAACTCACTATTTAGACTCATTTAAATTGAATAGCAGAACATGTTTGTATTATAAGGCCTAAATGCATTCACAACTTTTATGCTGAAACTTTAGACCAGGTATGTCCAAAATCGTTCCTCAAGGGCCAACACATCTTATTTCCATTGACAGCTGATTAGCAGCCTTTTGCTGAAGTACAATCATCAAAATAAACTGTGCTGAAGCCGACCAAAATCTTTAAAAAACCTGCAGGACACCGGCCCTCAAGGGCTGAATTTGGGCATGCCTGCTTTAGACAGACTTTCAACTTAAAGACTCCAGATATAAGTGCATAAAAAAAACACCTTGATGTGGTCAGAACGGGTCAAATTCCATGAATCTCTGTAATTTACTTATGAAACAGATATGTAAGTGACTTCAGCTATGACTAGATTAACATTTCTGCTTGAATCAACAGCACTAACCATCACAAAAAAATGCAATTTAATCAGCACATTTATTTTAGCTTCCACTCAGTGTGTAATGTTTTTAAAGAGGAGTTAAAGAACTGCATATCAAGCAAAAATGTATTGTAAGTAGGGAAGAAAAACTCAATTTCATAGGTAGAACATTTTATTAAAAAGGTATAGATGATATCTGCTTCTAAATCGAAACTGAGTAAGGTTCTCTGCTAAAAAAAAAAAAAGATAAACGGCAAAAAATATTTAATAAAGCTTCACCATATGGAACATTATACATGAGACGAAAATGATTGCAATTATTTTTTTTTTTTGCAGTTAGTCAGTGCTCCCACTGTAGATCACAGTACTTTTACTGCTGCATTTTGAATCAGCTGGAGGCAGAGAGTAATTTGAACATCCTGATAACAGGTAATTGAAATAGCAGAAAATGCTGCGACTAGTTTTCTGCATTAGTTTGAGACAGGATGTTCCTCAGTTTTTCAGCACAGGTGTAGAAGGTGAAGCATTGCACTTTTTAATGTTTGGGCCAAAGAACACCTCATCACTCACCACATTTCGTAAAGTCATGACTAATATTGGGGTAGCTGCTCCCTCCACTTAGTCATTTTCTCAGAAAAAAATCATATACATGTACAACTGAAACAATATGTTTGAATACACCAAAAACACATAACCACTTTTTTACACAGTGTACTGTTGAATCGGAGCAGACCTTTGCTGTTTCAGCATAGTTAGAAGTGTCAGTAATTTTTATATACTAAATAGTATAATATTTATCATTTCTTTTGAGAACTTTCTTCTAGTTGAAAAGTTTAAAGTCGTAGGGAAGTCATATTTAAATTTCAAATCTTTCTGGCTTAAACATGTATATAAATGTTTGAAAATCTATTTTTAATTCTATTTTTTTTTTTTTTAATCATTTCTTAAAATCTGTGGGGGATTTTTTCGTTATTGTATGCAAGCCAGTTAGTTATATGTCAGCTTGTACACCTAAATTCGGCCAATCATATATCAAAGGTCATCTGTCAATCAAATTTTTTCAGTCATATGTCATATGTCGCAGCTAATATACCCAACGGTTGAAATAAGAAATAAGAACTATTTACTTTACTATTGAGTTACGTCTCAGTGTTCAGGGGGATGGACCTCAGTGTATTCGGCAGGCGTAGAACAGAACTGGCAGCGTTGCGAGGCAAGGGCTCAAACATGTACGGCTGTAAGCCTTCTAGACCAAACGAAGGTTCTGCCAGCCTGGCGTCCTCTTCCACAACAACTTCTAAATAAAAAATGTATGATGGAGGACACTCATTCATGACCTCCGACAAAACTCTCCTCCTCTCGCATGTTTACGCTGTCCATAGCATTCCTTCACAGTGTCGTTTCTAAGGGCTACTTGGTCCCAATGTAATTTTCCATTGGAAACTAGCACTAAGTTGCTAACTGGTTAGCAAAATGCTTCTGAGACACCGGCCACAACCAAGCTTGCTTGCTGATCTTCCACCACAACAACTGAAAAAAAAAACTGAATTGAAACAATCCCGCCCCCTTGATAATCAACCAATCACATTCACTTTATTCACTCGTGTAAAGTCGCGCACCATTCGGGAGAATTCGGAACTGCAATCGTTGAAACAGCCACTTCCCTACGACTTAAAATGCATTTCCTTGGTAGAGTTGCCCCTTAAAGTTTGGCTTTGGTCAAAACTCTGGATATCATTAACCAAACTCCTTACAATAGCTGGCCCTGTGGCATAGGTGCAGAGGTTTTTCCTCCAAATGGAGAGTTGTTCTTTTAAACCCACACTCAATCAGCCTCAGTTGTTCTGTCCTTGAGCAAGACACTTTTCTTCACTCTTATGCCCCATTTACATTACCCTCTGAAACCCATCCATGCCGAGTTCGGACCGAGCTAGGATCAGTTAACCATGCCGAGTTAGACTCTTACAACCATTTACACCTCAAGCTAGCTTGGTTCCTTGCCTCCACGATACTACAGCTGTCAAGGCAGGAATTATGCAAACAAAAATAGCAGCGCCAATAATATTCAGAAACGTATGTGACTGGACAGCGTCCTTCGCCCAAATTTCAATGAAAGCCACAGTGTTAGCATCATCTCAGGTCGCACCACACTCTTTTGATGCCATATATTGATAATAAGCAGAGAAGAAGTTTGCATTGTGAATAGGTGAAGAGATGTGTGAACTGCAAAGCTGGACACACCGGAAAACCAGCGAAATGAGTCAGCTGACCGTAAATAGGAGATGAGGTTGTCTGCTCATGTGCCCTTTGTTATCAGAGAACCGAGCCACAACTAAACTGTGCCGAGCCCTGCTTTTGAATTAGTACTAGTACTAGAATTATTGCGGTTTGGATGTGTCTTGCATGGTCCATTTCACTTGCGTTCCATTTACACTGAACAGTTATTTCAGTTACCGTACTTGGACCATTCTCGGCACGGTTTCAAAAGGGTAGGGTAATTTAGTGTGTGAATGTATAGCTGTGTTTCCATTCAACTGAAATTAGAATTTTAAGCAAACTTAAAAAAAAATAAATTTTGCATGTCTAACTTTCTTTCAAAATCTTTGCCATACACAGGTGCCAATGGGTCCTCAGACCAGTATTAGTAGGTAAGGGGGTAAAGCGTCAAAGGACAGCACAAATGTGACAGACAAATTCGGGGTTTAATTCACCAAAATCCCCCCATTGAACGATAAACTTCTGTAGCTTCGACAGTTGCCTTGTATCTCCGCTTCTGTCTCCTTGAACCCCAGTTCGCTTCGGCAAATGGCCGCTTACACTGAGTCTGCTTTTCCTGGAGGTTTTTCCCTGTTAAAAAGGAGTTTTTCCTCTCCACCTACGCTGAAAGCATGCTTGGTGTGAGGGGTTACTTTCGAGTCAATGTAATCAGTCGGTTTTCCTGAAATAGAAAACTTTGAACCAATTTGACTGTATGATCTGGTTGAATTGTCTCTGTAAAGTACCTTGAGATTAAATGTGCTGTGCATTGGCACGATATAAACAAACCGAATTGAATTGAATTTAATCACATCCTATTCGACTGTCACTCCTAAATGATTATGATGTATGGTGTAAGTTCACCAGTCTCTCTTGCATCCCTGTAGCCCCTTGTTCAGGGTAGTTGTCTTCCACTAATTCATTAGAGTTCCAGAGATATAGAAAGCTGTTTGCAGCTCTTTCCCGGCTGGTGGATGTTTATAATCATTGAACACATTAAATTCTTATCTATGTTCTTGAACTTCATTAGATCAGAGAATGATGATTTACTTTAACCTTTAGCCTTCCTTATACCTTTGGTCGGTTTCCAAAACTCTAGTTAATTGCTGTTAAGTCTCGATTCAGCAAAGGGAGCAAATGTTTATTTACTTAGGGCCATCTCGCTTTAAAAAATGTATCTTGAATTTACTGAGCTTATGTATGAAACAATTATGTGACAAAAAAAGACAATGATTCTGTTACAGGAAACTATTTGGCACTATTTTGACACTGAAGTAATTTGGGACACACATTGTACGGGTAAAAATAAGATGAGGTAAATTACTGTAATTATTGTTGTATTTGGCATATAATTTTTATAAAATCTATGAAGGAAATCAAAAATTAAAAGGTAAACAAAAAAAGTCTACCTTTGGGGAAGCAAAATCTACAGGAGAGATGGACGATTTAGGCAATCTGCACTGCACTCCATTTGGTATGTGGAAGTTAACCCCTTCTTCTTCTCATTCATGCAGACACACACACATTCCCCTCTCTCTTTCTCACGGGCGTAGCCATCAAGGGTCCATGCAAATGTAGGTGTGAGGCACTATTTCAAGTCAGCAGTTCTGAGGTGTGAAAATTGCTCCAGCTCCCCAGGATATTTTGTAATTTCCTATTAAATACCATTACACTCGCATGATTATGCATATGCACACACCAGACACACATACTCTCTTTCTCTCTCTCTGTCAAAGACAAACTCACCAAGTTCACACTGCATGACTGACCAAGGGATTCTCAGTCTTGTCCTCCCTTTCATTAGATAGGGGGCTGAGCGATCTATTCTGGGAGAGAACGGTAACTCTTTGTGGTTAGCTCAGCTGAAGCGACGTCTCCAATAGCAACTGAGACCTATGCCCTCCATCCCTCCTTAGTGACCAACTGTCATACTCCTGGATGTGATCGTCCTTTTCTGTCTGTTTGAGCCCCTTTTTAGTGTGTAACTCTTGTTTGCTGGTGTGTGTGTACACATGAAACGGGATAGGGTGTAGCACTCACCGATCTATAACACTGGAATAGCAAGGGATGAGCCCGTCAGTGTCAGACGTGGACTTGTGAGATGAACAGTGGAGAGGAGTGATGTGACTGTTATTGATCCTGCCTGGTAATTACAGCACGATTTATTACAAGAGGAACAGAGGGGAAGGGGTGGTGGGCCAGAATGTGGAGATATCATATTTAGTTTGGGGTTGTAAGGCAGGTTTTAGGCGAGAGTGAACAAGGTCAGAGAGAGACAAAGATAGATCATTTTACCTCTTCCTCCCTTGAGTGCCATGTGATCTGATCTCTCCTGTGCTTTCTGACATCCTCTATGTTTCCTCCTGCAGTTGTTACTATTTTCTGTCTTTCTTATTAAGATCCTGATATGATAATATAGTGCTGGGAATGCACTCCCTGCTGCATACATCCAGCCTTTGCATGCCTTTTTGTCTGTCAGTAGCATCACTTCTAATCACTGCTAAAGACGAAGTGTTGATATGCTATGAAACGAAGGTGCGTGCTGTCACTTTACCAGCAACAACCCTGTCGGCGTTTGTGCCTTGTAAAAAGTGTGGGAGCGCAAGGTTGTTTACAGAGACGTGTGGGCGTCGAGCATGATCTTGTGGGTACGCATAGTGTGCCTTTATGTGTGTTTCTGTTTGTGCGGAGGCAATATTGTTCCCGAATATGTCAAAAACTCTGTTCTTATTGGCGAACCACATCCTGTCTTTCAATGAGTCACAAAGAAAAACACGCTTAAACCAAAACATACCAGATCTACTCATATATGCTTTGTTGCACTGTAGATGCATTGTGTTTTCCTTTCCCTCCTCTGTGGCTACTCACTGTTTTGTAATGAAATTGTATTTTTGACCTACAAAATTGTTCCTGATTAGAAAAAAAAGTAAACTATTTTCTTCCATTGTCAAGAAAGTTGTGGTTACATAATGCTTTATTAGTTTTGCATGCAAAATAGTACAAAAAACAGGGTAATATTTGAATGCTAAACATGTGTATATGCATCACACCAAGTGCAGATATTTCAAACATTGCAACTTTTATAGCCTTGTGCATTAATTTTGTGCCACTTAATGTCAAGAAAAGACTGAATTAAATGTTAAGATCCAATGAACTCCCCAAGCCCTTTAGAAAGAAAGCTGTTTCAGCATATTAGTCTGGTGAGGGATTCAAAGAGACCTTAAAGGTTTAAATGAGTCATTTCACTCCATGGAAAGTAATCTGCAGGTGGGGGACACTCAAAACAACAACCATAATGCTCAGGTCTGCTGTAAAGCAAGTGTAACTCTGAAAGCAGACCACAAGATGCTAATTATAGTCTCCGCAAGCTCAAAAATTTCGACACTTGTTCTTGGGTTTTGCTACTGTTGCTATATGAGAGCCTAGCAGTACATTTAGAAAGAGATTTATAGTAAAACATACAACTTTTAAAGAAAGGTAGTAGGACTTGCTTAGAATAGAATAGAATAGAATAGAATAGAATAGAATAGAATAGAATAGAATAGAATAGAAAATCCCTTTACTGTCCCAAAATGGGGAAATTGTGTTACAACAGCAAAAGCATTACAGCAGAAGAGATCACACAAATGTGGACATTAAAAGTATAGAAAAATAACATGATAAGTTTTAACAAAATAAAATACTGTACTATAGAGTTTATTTACAAATATAAATGCTTTGCAGTCACCCAAAGAATGTTAATGTTCAATGTACCGTAAACAAATATTGGTAATATGAAATAGACACTGCAAATTTTAAACTGTGTTCGTTGGACAGTTTAGTCTAAAATGCATCCATCAGGTCACCAGAACTGATGTGATACAAAACAAAACAGCTTTCCGAAAAAGAAGTTTACATCAGTAGGGAAACGTGGATGTGGAGTGTCATCGTTTTGGGATACTAAAACTAGCAGCCCAACATGTCAATAATAGAATTTGCCATTAATATTTGTAGAACTTGTTGAAAATTAAGAAATGGGAAATCCTGTGCAAAGTCAAAGAACACATCTTGATCTTATTTGCTGATTCTGTGGGGGAGATAAAATGTAGGTGTGTAGACAATAAACCTCTCAAGCTTCTTAAAGCTATAGGTAGAAAGTGGAGCAAAATTTCCTTAGATCAATGTTGGAGATTAATAGATCGCTACCAAGAGTCTCACTTAATTTATCAATTCAAAAAATACACAGATTAATTAAATTAGAATATAATAATAGTAAGATATTATTTCAGTTTATCAACACTAAATGAAACACATTGCAGAGGCAGACTGAAGATTTCCAGTCATTATAAAAATAAAATTATAAAAATAAAAATATAGGACATTTATTTATAACAGAAAGTTTGGTTTAATGAAATGTATGTATAAAAGTTTACAGGTACTTTTAAAGTTTTCGTTTTTTTGAAAGCAACAATTTAACCTTTTCAGGACACATGGTTTCTATGCTTATTGTTAAAGATAGACTCTGTATGCACCTTTACGCTCCATCTCTTCGGTTCTTCTCCTGAAAAGAGATCACTCGTGACAAACTCTTTAAATAACACTTCATAACTTATATGTATTAAATAACCAGGAGACATTACAACAGATTCTGGTAGAAATTGTAATCTTACTCAGATCAGAGAAATTGCTTAGAGTTTACAGAATGGCAGCTGCTCATCTCTGGGCTAACCTCTCAGGAAGTGGCCCCGATTAAACAGGTAAAAAGGCAATTTATACATCTCCAGTCTGCCACATCATCATATTTTACATCATACACCTTAGCAGATGATTAGACATCCATGGCTCCAGCCTTATCAAAATATTATACTTTGTTCTTAGCTGAAGGACACATCTCTCATACCATTTCCAAATCTTTGCCATGTACAGAATGAAGATTATAACTGTATATCCAGACAAAGGAACTGTCTTAATTAGATTAAAACATTAGTTCTGAAACGCAACAGGCAGCCAATACCAACGTGTAATAAACTCACACATCTTCAATGATAATTACCCTAACAAATCTCACTATTAAAGAAGAGTAGCAAAGATTGCCATGCTTGGGGTAACAGCTTAAATAACAATTAGTAGTTGCTATCTACAGTATATTCACACAAATAATAGCTGATATAAACATGTAGATGTGCTACCTTTACAAACACAGAGTTTGATCAGTTCTAGTGCAACTCCAACAAAGATCATTATAGGTCTAGTGTGACTCAAAGAGTGGATATGTGGATAAGGGAGCTACGTATGCATGATGTTAAGGATGTTGGGAGATCTTAGATCTGGATCTCTTTCACTATCAAAGTCTGGTGGAAACTTGCTTAAACAAACTGAAACATTCTACTTTGAAATACCATAAGATATTTAGCTACAGCGAGGTTGATTGTGTCAGTAACTGAATAATGGTCATTGTTGGGTGTTTTGGCAGGGCTGTGACCCTGATTATATGGTCATACCTACACAGAAATCATTCACCAGATACAATACAGACCTTCTTTCACAGACACTTAAGACCCCAGACCTAAATCCAACAGACTGTATTTGAGCTTCTCAGAAGAGAAGGTAGAATCAGAAGAATCTTGAGTGGGCTGTATCACTGTATCACTCTTTCTGTATGCTCCATCTCTGTGATATGGTTCTGTAATAAAACATTTACTGAATGTAGGAATTTCTACACATCTTTGGCAGGGGCATTGAATTATTTAGCCATTTCTGCATATAGATAAAAATATGCTTATGTAATGTTGTACCTTTGTTGTTATTCTAATTAAAATAAACATCAAATTCCGTAATATAAAATGAAAAAACCCATCTAAATTCTATTTAAAAAATCTATTTTTAAATCAAGCACAGTTTGCCTTTGAATGTTGCTATGGAAATTTTGCCGCTGGCAGCATTCTGCTAATAGATTGATTCGGGTCCAGTTCTATATGCTAGTACCAAAAATAGAAGAACACCTTTTCTCTTTGTGTGCTGCATGTTGCCGTGTGTGCATCTGTATATCTATGGCTTATCAGTCTAAAAGTGAAGTATTGATTGGTACAAACACATTTTACTGTAATGTGCTGGAGGAGTGAAAGGTATGGTGGGGGGGATAGACATTTGTAATCCCCCACCCCCTTACAAATGTCCACTTTTGGACTACTTACTCACTTAGCCTTTAAGCTCTTAGGGGAACATCTATCTATCAACTTTCTCAGACTTGGAAAGAGGTTGGGAGTTTAGAGATGGGTTGATTTATTATCTTGACATGAAAATACACACACACACCGACACACACAACCACAA
This sequence comes from Cyprinodon variegatus, assembly GCF_000732505.1. Lineage (NCBI taxonomy): Eukaryota > Metazoa > Chordata > Actinopteri > Cyprinodontiformes > Cyprinodontidae > Cyprinodon > Cyprinodon variegatus. The sequence goes on from NW_015150585.1 coordinate 1,279,859, forward strand.
ACCCACACACACACACAGACACACACACAAGACTAAGCAGTACTTTAAGTAAAAAAAATCTGCTTTTCAGACACATCAAAATCTCACTATTCATACAGAAACAAGTAGATAGTTGATGCATCTCAATGAATTAGTTGTTAAACAATGAGATCCGGTGTGCAGACAAAAATAAAAGGGCGAATGGCTTGATGCTAAATATTTGATTAGCAACTGACTGTTAGGCAAGATAATGAAATTAGGTTATAGTTTGGAGTTTGTGTATATATATATAGATATATAAACATATATATATATATTATATATGAATACGACAACTCCATTCTTGGTGATTTTAAGATTTATGACATTTTGGTCATATATTGATAAAAGCACAATTATTTGCAAATAATCCCCTTAAGAAGAATGAGGGATGTATATTATTGAGTGATAAGTGGCATACCTTTGGACAGATTAGGAAAAAACAAAAAAACAACAAATAAAATAAATCTTTGTTTATGGGCTATAGGAGGACGTCAGAGAACCCAGAGAGAACCAGCGCATACACTGTGAGACCATGTAAAACTCCATGCTAAAAGACCCAGGCTTGGATCTGCTTGTATGTTTATTTATTGTTTGTTTGTTTTTTAACCTGTCTTGTTTTGTTAACCCTATATTACCTCATCTCAATTTGATGTATTAAAAAAATTAACTGGTAGGGAAGTTTTTTAGACATTATGTGAAACCTAAACCATAAAACTTTATTTCAGATTTATTATATTATTTAAAAAAAAAAAGATTTCTTTTCTGATCCCTGCTGAAGACACACTCTATAGAATTTGGCAGAAGTCATGAAATTAAGACTGATCAAAAATAGAAAAGTATGAAACGGCAAACGGCTGAAATGATTAACATGTGTCACTAATGAGACATTTGTGTTCCACTATGTCTTATTAGCAAATGTTTGATAAACATTTGATACATAGGTATATTTTTTATTGTTTAAGAGAATTGTTAGGCCCTATTTTTGAGCTTGCTCCATACCGTTTCTGTTAATAAAAAAGTCAAAAAAAAAAAAAAAAAAAAGAAATCTGGTTGGTCACTTTACTCATTTTCTTAAAATAAGGAAACCCATACCCAAACCTTGCACAAGCAGCTGAGGGAAACACCTCTTCGATCTCTGCTTTTATTTCCTCCAGTTGGCACTTTTCCTGCTCCATAATCAAGAAAGTTGAAGTGCTGCAATCTATGCCAAAAATGCACATAAAAAAACATCCTCCCCTTTTTATTTGTCTTGGTTTTAATTAGGATGCTTTGGCATGGATGCTTGCTGAATGCTTGCCACCATAACTTTGCCATGACGTAAAGCAAATTGATGGTAATCTCTGCCAGTTTTTACACTCCAGTTCCATCCTCTCTCTGTAGGCCTCACTCAGGGAAAAGACACTCATAGAGCCACCATTTAGCTCTCAGCGGGGCAGAGAGATGAGGGGGAATCAGTTGCTCCTCCTCTCTTATCTCTTACTTAACAAAAGCCTCTGATGAAGACAACAAGCCCTCTCCCTCGTTTATCTCCATGCTCCCCTCTGTTTAACAGTAAGAGAGCAAGTTGAACATGGCAGCTCTGACACTTTCGACATAGCGCTTTGTTGTGTCTGCTCTCACATGCATCTCTGTGAGTGACTACATCCTTGTGTGCACCGTTGTGAGTAAGAGATGACACGTGTGCTTTCATGCTTTCACTGCTCTCTCAGCAGTTCTGACTGTGTGGTCTGCGGCTGAGAAGGTCGCTGTAATTATGCAGAGCGTCAACGCAAACATAAATGGGAATGTATAGCTCACACTGAACCTGAGCTGTCTAGTATTTCATATCTGGCTCATTGTCTGCTGCAGCCAGCACCAATGCTGGAGTGGCTCTTCTCTTGTCATGCGGAGGAAATGGGTGAACAGCCTCTCTAATTACACTTCACCCACTGACACTAATTTACATACAAACACAATTGCGCTCCAATCCAAACCTTCATTATCTCCGGATTCCATTCTGTAGGGCATGATATTTTGGCTGTTATTTTTCATTCAAGCTTTGTTTCTAAACACGGCTGCTTAGTCATTCCACTAAGTGCGAGACACAAATTGGAGCATTTCAAGTGGTAGTAAGGCCCAAGAAAATGTGCAAATATTACAAAGTAGGTAAAGGACAAGTGTAAGGAATATGATGCCAGTAAAAGATAAAATGTTTTCTTTGTTGAAGCTCTTTTCATTTTTCTCGTTTTCTCACCACCTCCTATTCATCATATGTGTGGTGGCATGCAAGCATCCTGGCACCTGCTGTGTTTGTTTTCTGCAAACTGATAAGGCAAAAAAAATATTTTTAAACCGTAACTGATACATAAATATATAAACATATTTAAAGATTTATTTGTAAGGTTTTTCATACCTCTTTTCCAAGTTTTATTGTTGCAACCATAAACTTTTTATTTTTATTTAGACAGAATGTTACAGTATGTGACGGACAAGCATAAGTAGATTATACGGTAACCATTTTATTATTGTTTTTGTTTTAGTAACACAACATAGTTAAGTTCTCTATGGCTTTGCACATCTAGCGAAGGAAACGTTTTCCCCATTCTTTGCAGAAAGCACCAAGCCAGCCTAAGTCAATTTAAAACTTATTTTTTTTGTTTTTTCACAGACACTCTTTCAATAAGTATAATTTTGGTTTGAACTTAGACTTGATCCCTTTTATCCTCTTCATCATACCTGTGGGTATACATTTGTGTTGATCACTGGCCAGAAGAGGCACCGTTTTCACAACCTTTGGAGCCTCTAGCATGTTTAATATCAGGATTAGCTTGTATTTATTTCCATTGAACCTTGCAACCCTCTCTATCTCTGCCTCAGAAAAACATCCCCACAACATAATGCTACCATTATATTTATCATAAATAGGGTTAATTAAAGGTCATGTAAAGTGTTAATTTTGTGCAACATGAAGATAATGTATGCAAATGGTGAATAAACTGAATCTACATGTGAAATAACTAACGTGCACACATCCATAGACCCATTAGCAGAGTTAGTTAGGGACTGAGTGCCTACCCAGGGGCTCATTGACGCATCAGTGGAGGAGCAGGAATCAAATCCAAAATCTTCAGCTTACAAGTTGATTTCTCTGACCCGCATCAGACAGCTCCATTATGGTCTCATCATTTTCTTGTGTCTCTATGTCTCTATTTCTAGTTATGGCAAATTGAGAACAGGACCTTCATCCATCCATCTTCTATCACTTGTATATCAGGGTCACAGAAAGTTTGTGCCCTTCTTCAACAGTCTGTTGGCAAATGGTGGGCCACACCCTGGACAGATTACCAGGTTATCACGGGGTAAAACATAGTCATACAACCATGCACACTCACCTGCACATACAGTCACGTTTTGACCCCTCTCACACCAGCCCCCTCCCTGCCCTCAGCTTTCCAGATATCTCCAAACCCCTTGGCCACCAGAGACCTACCCTCCCCCTCGCCACCACTCTCACCAACCCCTGACCTACCGTCTGCCATACCTCCCTCCCCACTCACAGTCACTCTGATGCAGGTGAAAGGCCAGCTGAGGGGACTTAAACAGAGAAAAGCCTTTGGACCGGACGGGATTCCTCCACGGCTGCTGAGGAACAGTGCTGATAAGCTCTGCAAGGTCCTCATGCTAGATCTACAACCTGAGCTCAGTCTGGGGGTGGTCCCCACTCCCTGAAAGACCTCCTGAGTGGTACTGGTTCCCAAACCGCAGCATGACAAGGAACATGCCCACTTTAGAGCAGTCACCCTGAGCACCCAACTAATGAAGACCATGGAGCGCTTCATCCTAGCCCACCTGTGCACCATGGAAGGCCCGACCTTGAACCCGCTGCAGTTTGCTTCCCGACCTGACATCGGAGTGGAGAATGCCATCATCTACCTGCTGAGGTGGGCGCTCACCCACCTGGACCACAGTCAGAGTCATGTTCTTTGACTTTTCCAGCGCTTTCAATACCATCAGACCAAAGCTCCTGAGGATGAAGCTATAGGACGCTGGAGTGGACAGACATATTGCTGCCTGGACCATCAACCACCTCATCTAATGCCTGAAGTATGTGCACAGTCGTCAGTCAGAGGTGGCAGTCTGCAGTACCAAGCCTTGCAGGGACTGTCCTATTTCCAATACCTCTTCACCCTGTACACCTCTGACTTTGCCTAGAACATGGACAGCTGCCATCTCCAGAAGTTCTCCAATGATAACACCGACCCCCTGTATAAGAAGGACCGGAGCTGCCTTCACCTCCTGATGAGGTTGAGATCCTTTGGAGTAAGCAAGCCCCTGCTTAAAACCTTCTATGACTCTGTGGTGGCATCAGCCTCCACTACGCTGTTTTCTGCTGGGCCCCTGGCAGCGCAGGACGGGACAGAAAGAGATTGAACAAACTAGTAAGAAAGGCTGCTTCTGTCCTAGGCTGCACTATTGACTTAGTGGAGGAAGTTGCTGAGAGGAAGGGGCTGTCCAAGCTGATATCCATCATGAACAGCACCTTCCACCCTCTGTACCAGTCTGTACAGACTTTTACACCCTGTTTGCAAAAAGGAGCGCAACAGCAGGTCATTCATCCCTGCTGCAACCAAACTCTACAATGCAACACTACAACGGCAATAACTTGTGCAATCTATAATGTGTAATTTACCATTTGACACCCTGTGCAATAACTGTTTCTCTATATTGGACACCCAGTGCAATAGCTATATATATATAAAAATATGAATATCCATCCATATAAATACCCTGTTCAATAACCCGGCATGATGATCCTACTATAAAAGACAAAAAAGAAAGCTGTCATATGTGGACGCACTGTATATATTGTATACATCCCATGCAGCTTTTTTCTTCCTTTGGCACATTTATCTTCTTTGAGTATTTGAGCTGATGTAACAAGTAAATGTGAGATCAATGAAGTCAATCAATCAACTCACAACAGACCTCTAAACTGACTCTATATATCAAAAATTTGGACCAGCTTTTTCATTCTGAAATCAGGCTTATCAAAATGGTTTCAAGGAAGCAATCACTTCAGTTCATTATATACAATAAATGAGAAATACCTACTTTTTTGAATACCTGACCAGGTCCTTGTTTATGTTTGAATTACTAGAGAATATGAAATCCCCCTTTTTTTCTTTTCAAAAGAACAAAAATCAATGTCTATCAAAGTGCAACACATTTACCCCAAACATTCCTCTTTAAAAGAGAGCTTTTTATTTACTCTTTCTTTGAGATTTATGAGACATAATGAAATCAGTGTTTTTTTTTTTCTTATGAACAACTAAGATGAAAAGTTTTAAAAATGCTTAAGTGATCATGATAAGTAATCATATTAACTATAAAAACATTGGAACTATGCAACTAATAGCTTTCAAGAATTCTTCAAAGATCAGATTTGTTGAAGGAGATTATGTGACTTACAGTATATTCAAAGATCCTTAAAATATTTCTTTTCATAACCAAATTTAGTGTTAAATTTGTAGATATGGCAACAAAGTAAAAGAAACATTTGCATTCATTAAATACACAACTTTTGTTTTTGATAGACAAAGATGCATTTAGAGGGAAAGAAAAGTTGCTGAACTGAATAAAAAAAAACATTGATCATGTTGTGGGGGAATGGAGCAGTCAATGGCACAATGTCAGTAAAAATCTGATGAAAAAGAGAATAGCTTCAGTAAGAAATCCCTCTACTATAAAGGCAGCTCAACATCCACAATAGATCACCTGGGGACTAACAAGCTGAGGGCTATCACAGCCCACCAACCACAATGTAATAAAAAAATGCTGGCTGGATCTTAAAGCAGGAAGAGCCTGCCTCACAGCCTAACAATCTCGAAGTAATTTGAAAGAGAATAAGCCAGTCCAGTACAGAACAACTTTAGGACTTCTATCTGGGAAGAGGATTTGTTAATAGACTTTGAATGAGAGTATTTGGGCTTTAATACATTTTTTGCAAGTCAAAATGGCTATTTTGTGTTGTAATGGTCCTTTAAAAGAGTTCCAAGCTGTTTTGTGAGCTCAGATATTTAAATAATGCATCTAGTCAAATCTAGTGAAATCTAGTCATATTTAGGTAGAAATAACCTTTGAGCGCAATCAGATTCTTGCAGACATTCACTTTTTCGCACAACACCGGCATCAAAGTATTGCTTAATAGCAGCGTGTACCTCGTCATTTGTGGCGCTCATGATTTGGAAAAATGGAAACAAACCCCATTTTTCCGGTTCAAAGGATGGACCAGTTCTTTTGTCCAATCAGAGATGATTCCTGTCACCCGAGGGTACCTAGCATTTCCGTTTTGGTTAATGTCGCTGTGTTTTCTCTTTTTGTGTTGTGTTTTCTGATTTGCCGTTGTGTTTTCTGTTTTTGTGTCGTGTTTTCTCTTTTTGTGTTGTGTTTTCTGATTGGCCGTTGTGTTTTCTGATTTGCCGTTGTGTTTTCTCTTTTTGTGTTGTGTTTTGCACCTCAGGGCCACCGTACTGTTGCGCAACAGCTCACATTGTTCTAACATGGATCTCATTTAAAAAGAAAATTTTTAAAGGAGAAGTCTGGTCAGCAAGGAAAAATCAATGGATCATTATCTATAACTTAAACTAATACGTCAGCTGTGATTTAATTAATTTAGCGTTAATCAGTAAAAAAATAAAAAAAACAATAATTTTCGTCACAATCACCAAGTATGGGACTTTTTGCCCAAAAATAGAAACGCCTCCCTCCTGACATCTTATGTCAGTGGCATCATGGTGGGGTAAGCCGAGCGCTTTACAAGCAAAATCAATGGGAACTACTAGACACATCTGCAATCAACAACACGTATTTATGATTTTGAGAGGACTTCACCATTGAAATTCACGAGAGCTATAGTTAAACTGATAATGTCCACGTGCATGGCAGGTGGATTTCGTAATACATTGGGTAAAGGTGGAAAAAAAGGAGTCATTTCACCTTCCTGATTCATGATCCTCCACGGACGGGTTCGTCGTTGGATTGCCAACTTGAAGAGGGAGGATTTGCAATCAAACCTCTGGCCAGAGAAAAAAAACACGTAATATGTATCCAACATTTCTAAGACGAATGTTTTCAAGATGACTTGGATAATAGCGTGTTTTGACAAACACCAGATGCAGCATTGGGACATGATCAACAGCCGATACGCACTGTGACATCACAAACCGGTAGGTGGCAGTAGTGTTCTTTGACAAACATGGATGTCTCCAATAAGCACATTCAAATGAAAATTACTCTTAATTAAAAATACTTATCATTTATAATCATTTATTAATTTATTAATTATTTTTTTAAGTACCTTCATAATTTTGAATTCTGAATATGACCGGACTTCTGCTTTAAATNATAATTTTGAATTCTGAATATGACCGGACTTCTGCTTAGATCATTTTTTTTTTTTTTTTTTTTTTTTTTTTTACAAATATTGATATCACTATGAAACAATGACACATGATGATGAAAGGAATTAAAGAATCATGGAATAATAGACTGAATGATGCATAATGGAGACTATAAGATAAATGTGATTGGTAAATGCCCTGTAAATATATTGCAATTTTTCAAGTTAAAGACCTCTAAAGCGCTTTACATTCTATTCAGTCATTCGCACCTTTATAGGGCATTGCAAAAGTCCTTGGCCCCCTTGAACGTTTTGACCTTTTGCCACATTTCAGGCTTCAAATATTACGGTATAAAATTCTATTTTTTTGTGTGTGCAGAAACAACAAGTGGGACACATTCATTAAGTGGAATGAAATTTATAGGACATTTCAAACTTTTTTAACAAATAAAAAAACGGAATAATTCCATATGCAAAATTATTCACCTCCTTAGTTGATACTTTGTAGCCCCAAACCCTTTGCTGCGATTACAGGTGCAAGTCATTTGAGGAGTGTCTCTATCAGCTTTGCACATCAAGAGACTGACATTTTTACCCCATTCTTCCTTGCAAAACAGCTGCAGCGCAGTGAGTTTGGATGGAGAGCGTTTGAGAACATCAGTTTTCAGTTCTTTCCACAGATTCTCAATTGTATTCAGGTCTAGGCTTTGACTTGACCATTCTAACACCTGGATTTGTTTATTTTTTAACAATTCCATTGTAGATTCTGTTTTACGCTTTGGATCATTGTCTTGTTGGAAGATAAATCTCTGTCCCAGTCTCAGGTCTTTTGTAGACTCCAACAGGTTTCCTTCCAGAATGGTCTTGTTTTTGGCTCCATCCATATTCCCATTAATTTCAAACATCTTCCTTTCCCTGATAAAGAAAGGCAGGCCCAAACCATGATTCTGGCACCACCATGTTTAAAATTGGGGATGGTGTGTTCAGGGTAATGACACTTGTTGCTTTTAGGCCAAAATATTTGATTTTGGTTTCATCTGACCAGAGCATATTCTTCCACATGTGTGCTGTTTCTCCCAGGTGGCTTGTGGCATACTTTAAACAATGCATTTTATGGATATCTTTAAGAAATTGATTTCTTCTATAAAGCCCAGATTTGTGCAGTAAACAACTGATTGTTGTCCTGTGAACAGAGTCTCCCACCTCATCTGTAGATCTCAGATATCTGCAGTTCATCCAGAGTAATTATTGGCACTGTGGCTGCATGTCTGATCAGTCTTCTTTCTTTTTTAGCTGAAAGTTTAGAGGGACGGTCTTCATAGATTCGCAGTAGTCCGATACAATGCTCCTTGAGAATTTTAAAGCTTGGGAAATCTTTTTGTATCCAAATCCAGACTTAAATTTCTCCATAACAGTATATCGGACCTGCCAGGGGTGTTCCTTGTTCTACAGGATGCTCTCTGCGATTTAAACAGACTTCTGAAACTATCACAGAGCAGGTGCATTTATATGGAGACTTGATTACACACAGGTGGATTCTATTTATCATCATCAGTCATTTAGGTCAACATTGGATCATTCAGAGATCCTCACTGAACTCTGCGAGAGAATTTGTTGCACAGAAAGTAAAGGGGCCAACTAATTTTGCACACCCAAGTCTTCCGTTTTTCATTTGGTAAAAAAGTTTAAGATATCCAGTACATTTTGTTCTACTTTATAAATGTGTCCCATTTGTTGTTAAATCTTCACAAAAAAATAAAGTTTTATATCTTTACTTTTGAAGAATGAAATGTGGCAAATGGTCGTAAAGTTTAAGGTGGTCGAATAATTTTGCAAGGCAAGGGTATTCGGCCCAGTTGTATGCCGGCAAGCTACCCTGTAGCCTTAGCTGCAGTGGGGCACACTGGTCAATATCAGTGGGGATTGCAGGTGAGGGTGGATTTTTCCAAGCTTGGTCAATATTCATATTCTTGAATAAAAAAATAATCTTTTAGATAGGCTATATACTTTTCAATACTATATAGGATTCCAGATTCATCCTTTTCTCTGTTTCCTTCCTCTTCACAGCAGCAGTTTTTTTTTTCTTTGGTTTTCTTTTCTTTCTTTTTTTTTCTTTTGCAAATTATAGATCAACCTGTGTCATTGCTTGTGAGTTCTTCAGTAAGAATACAATGGTGAGTGTTTCTTGAGGTCCATGTATTTTCTTTAGGTTTTTTTTCACATACTGACTGGTGTCTGCTCACTTATACACTTCACACAAACTAAATAAGCCCCATTGTAAAGCCATTATAATGTGAATGAGGGGCGCACCAGCTCTGCTGAGGTTTGTGTGAGTGTGTCAAAGAAAATGGGTTAGAGAGATTGATGAACTGGCAGGGAGTAAAAGGAGAACACCTAATCAAGTTAAAACATTGAGTGACAAGCTGCAGCTCCTTGATCAGCACTCAAAGGAAAGGCCTAATATGCAGAAAAACATACACTATGAAAATGAATTTGTCAAGGCAATAAATTCTAATCATGAGAGTTATTAAGCACATTAGTTTAAAATGTATACAATTGATAGAACCTTTACCTGCATTCAATGTTATTTTGGAGAAAAGACAAATCCTATATTTAACATTTGTTGAAAAATGTAAAACAAGATGATTGTTCAGTCATCCTTTTCTCTATCTTTTTTTAAAGGGTGGTTTATATGTGCTTTATGTTAACTTACAGACCTGTTTAGTGAAAAAGAACAACTTTCAAAAGGCATTCAGCTGAAACAACTTCTGTTTTGGAAAAAAAAACATTTAATTAACGAGCTGAGATTTAATTCCAGTTTAAGTTTAGCCAAAGTGCTAATCTTAAAGGCAAAACATACATAAAGTTTTTGTACATAAATTTGTGTCTCGCACTTAGTGGAATGACATACACAAAGATAAAGATATTTTAAGGTTTTTGTTATTTTTTTTATTGTTATCAAAACTAGATGAACTAATATGGGAAGTGGTTAGGCTGCTTGTTAGTCAGCAAAGGCATCTGTTGAGATGGATTAAAACCTCTAAGTCCATCAAGTGTGTGTGCTCACCAATTTAAACTGTATTCTTTCTAATAAAGTATTTCCCTTGGTTTAATCTGAGCTTCTATTTTTTGTATTTTTTCAAAAACTCTGCAGGACTAAATTGTTTACTCTGTTGATTTGTGTACATTTAAACAGATGAGGAAGCACAAGAATCAAGCTGATTATCCGGTACTGAAAACCCCTAGGATGATTATTGACAGAATTAAAGATAGATTTTAATGCATTCAAACTGGATTGAGGCTGTTTGGGTTAAACATAAATTGAGCTAGAGTTTGCTTTAGTGACAGAAGCCTTGATGAATTATACTGTGAATGGTGACGCTGACCCAAGAGGGACTAATTAAAAAGGCATTTCTATAAACTGGTGCCAATAAATGTATCTTGCTTGATAACCCTTCTGATAGTTTCCAAACATATTTCCCCTTTTAAAATAATATTCTGCTTGTGTATATAAGTATGACTGGATGTCTTAAATTATCTATCCAGCAATTATTTGTTTTTGCTTTGTTTTTTTGTGTGTGTGTTTTTTTTTTACCTGTGCATTTTCCTCAGATACATCTCAAAGATTTAATTGTTTATAAAATACCAGTGAATTTTTGTAAAGGAGGATCTTCATTGCAAACAGAAAAACACAAAAATACAAATGGATGTATTTTTTTGGTCTTTTTTTCATTTATGATGTCAGCTGAGGCATGTCTGGGCATGAAACCATGTTATTGGGAGGATGAATTTTATCTTGTTTAGATAATAATTACTTAAAATAAAAAATAAAAAATTACACGGACATGTTTAATTTCATAATGATAAATCTTGTTTTATTTGAGTTAATAGCAAAAAAAGAATGCCTGGCTAAATTTGCTTTCCGGTAAAAACCTAATTGAAATTTAGATTTGAATACAGTTTTTGTTATCAGTTGTTGATTGTGCAGATCTGATATGCCTACCTACCACAATTTTCATTTGGAAAACAGTCACCATTTTTGCATATCATATAGATATGTAGATCAGTTAGAACTTTTTAACTCAGCATAACAAACATTGATTGCGTTACAGAATCATGAAAACTGGTAATGATTCAAGGTTTTTATTAATGTTGGGGATATAAACTTTACGGAACAAATAAGAGCAAGTAAAAACAATCAAAGATGACTACAAATTAGGGAATAAAAAGGATTTTTGTCTTGCTTTCTGTTGTGAGAGGAGTCCAATAACCAGGACAAAAATACAACCAATTAATAAATACTGTACTAATACTGAAGAGGATTAGGGCCACTGAAAAAATAAAAAACATTAACTGATTTTTAAATTTTATTTCTGTATAATATCAGAAAAAAAGTCAGAATTATACTTTCATCTTAGAATTCTGACTTTTTTTCTCAGAGTTCTGACTTTAACCTCAGAATTCTGAGATTAAAGTCAGAATTCCCATATGAAACTGAAATAATATTTCAAAATCTGTAAACTTTTTTATTTTGTTCAGTGACCCTAATCCATTTCCGTAGTATTAATCATCCCATCTTCTCACTGTTAAACCTTCCCATATGACATGTATGCTATTTGAGATGGTACCTTTTTATAATGTCTCTGGTGGGCTAAACATTGATTTTTTTTTTCCTGCTTTCCTTTAATGTGTCTCTCAGTGATGAAAGTTATTTTAAAGCACTGCTTGGGGGAACCTGTGAGGGGTGCGTTCAGTACGCAGCAGCGCATAGCCATAAATGACATCCCTTATCCGAGTACAGCAACTAACGGGCCGAGTGCTTTTACCCACCCTGTGATAGCTGATGCCCGAGAAAAAGGCTGTTTGTGTCAATCACCCCCCACCCCCACTCCACCCCGCTTCTCTCTCCCACTCTCTCCTCCTCCCCCATCTCCTCCACCTTTTCTCCCTCAACCTCCTCCGCCAGTGTAGGCGCTCATAACCCAGGCAGCATTTACGCGCGGCAGCCAGTCGTCGGCGCGCAGCCCGAAGCGTCGGAGCAACGCTGCTACAGCCCACCTTAACGAGCTGAGATTCAGAAGCAGAGATAGAGGCGGCAAAGGGAGGCATAACGGGAGGGGGGGAGAGAAAAGAAAGAGGGATGAAAGGGGGGAGGAGAGAGAATCATTCCGGCTGGACTACCCTGCCGCTTTGGTAGAGACAGGGGGGGAGGAATAGAAGGAGGCGGTGATGGCACAACCCCTCAGCATCCAAAAACACAAGGGGATGGTGCGCCACCGAGACCGGAGCCCCGCATCCGTCAGCGGTACCAGCAGCATCACTGTCAGCGCTCCTCCACCTCGCTTTCTGCGGCACGGAAACATCTCACTTCAGGTTGGAGGTAAGCTGGAGAGTAGGTTCCCCAACATTAACCACAACAGCGGAAAACTGTTGAATGAAGCGATATGTTGTTATAGTTTCTTCTACAGTTTCCTCTATAAGATCTTCTCGTATTCTTTTTATTTTTATTTATTTATTAGAAGCTGTATTCGTTCAATTACTCCAAAGTTGGAAAAACAACAAGTAACAAGTAAATTAAGTTAATTGTGGCTTTTTTGTTTTTTTAGTTTGTGTCCATTGTGCATGATTTGCGCAGCACAATTCCATAACTTTTATATTAAAACTGTTTATTCCCTACATTAAATAGTCAGCAAGATACTAACTCGTTACTAAAACATATTGGGAAAAAAATGATGTTATTTATTTGTTTCTGTTTAAGCACTTAAAGTTGTCAATCTGAGGGGAAACTTCCACGTGAACTCATTCAAAAACCGGTGCGAGCGTCCTCTTGTGGCTTGTAGCGATCAAAAAAACAGGTTAACAGGTTGAATGGATCTTTTATTCCAAATGTCCAAATATGAGCTTCAATAATTCATCTTCAATGAGGTCAATAAAACACAATGTAATCTTAAAAAGTAATGCGCCTTATTTTTTATTGCTCATATCTTTTTCAAAATCTCAGACAGGCATCGACCAGTCTGAGATTTTGATAGTTAAATAACCATGAGTTAAAATATACCAATGTTTTATTGTAAAAGAAACAACCATACACGTATATTGTGCGTATACAAATATATATATATATTTTATAATAACAACCAAACAGTATTTCTACAGGTAACCCAGTAATATTTCACTGAAACAGCTTTTGTTTTCTAATAGATTATTTACATTACACGTTTTATTATTATTCTGATGCACAGCTGTTAGTATGTATCACTAATTAGCAGTAAGTTTCATTTCTAATTTTAGTATCTCCTCGAGCACTGTATATTATATTTATCTAGCTCTGGTCTTTATTTAGTAAAATTAGGATTTTGGAGAGCCAATATTATCTGGGTAATAATTGATATATTGACTTGAAAAAAACATTATTTTCCACACTGTGACTAAATTTGTTTCCAAACCAGCTGTCTTTTGTGCAAGAGAAAAGTGTAAAAGCCTTCTTTCTGCCAGATGACTGCCAGTGTAAAGCAATGGATTGGAAAAGATTTGCACTTTTACCTTATGTGCTATACAACTGAAGACACACAATTTACTCTGAAACCTTCTTTGCAATCATAATAAAAGGATTTTAGGTGCATTTAAAAAGTGCAACAGATAAACAGATCATAAAAACTATACATTTATTCCTTCAAGCACTATATATGCCTAGTTTTTATGTAATAAAAGATTTTTAGAAAGAGTATTGTCATTACAGCACCAATTAGCTCCTCTCACACTTACTAGAGGAAGTAATTTAGTTTTCATCTATCTGCTGGCAGGTCTCCAAAGAGCAGAGTAGAATATTCCCTCTCCCTCTGTCTCATTTTCTGATCTAATATTTAAGGAATATGGCTGGAATGCCTCCTCTTTGACCTTCTCCCAGTTTGTGTTCCCTAAAAGTGAAGAATAAAAACAGGACAGATATGGAGAATATAAGAAGAGGCTATTGATATTCAGACTGACAGAAGTGGAGAAGAGGGGTGCAGAGAGACAGAACAGGAGGAGAAGAGAATAGGCAAGCGAAAGAAAGAGATGCTTTGGGATCTTTTCTTCTCCTTGGCTCTCGGCACATACATTAAGATGCTAATCCTGCTCTTTTTTGTCTGTTTCTATAATTCATTGCGTTTTGTTCCTCTCTCCTTCTCCCTTTTCTCACTCTTTCTTATTCTTGCACTTCATTTCCTCTGTGCTGTCGTGGGCTCCCCTCCCTTTAGATTAGCGCTCTTGGCAAAAGGATTCCAGCTCTAATTTTGTGGTATTTCAGATGATTAGGTTCAGAAATAGGACAGAGGTGCTCAGAGTTTGGCACAATTAGAGGAATTCTCTGCGGAGCTTTATGGGACTGATTAGTTGAGCCCCTATCCACCTCCCTGCAACACTACATTAGCACACAACCAGCTGTTGTTTATTTGTGTGGATTGAATTTTGTGTCATGTTTTAACTGGGATGTCATTTTGCATGCGTGTGTGTGTGTGTGTGTGCGTGTATTCATGTGTGCGTTTCAGAGACTGGCTAAGCCCTGAGGATGCAAGTTGTTTTCAATCAGTTCTGTTGTTACCAGCTGTGCCCTCACATTCCCTAGGGTGGCACAACGTAGGTACACATTCAGTCACAAATACACACAAAGCTAATGGAGGATATTCAACCTTGCACAAT
This sequence comes from Cyprinodon variegatus, assembly GCF_000732505.1. Classification (NCBI taxonomy): domain Eukaryota; kingdom Metazoa; phylum Chordata; class Actinopteri; order Cyprinodontiformes; family Cyprinodontidae; genus Cyprinodon; species Cyprinodon variegatus. The sequence goes on from NW_015150585.1 coordinate 1,294,938, forward strand.
GAATTTTAGTCCTTACTTTTCTCCTTGTCCCCCTTCTTTGCAGATATCAATCAGCCCTCGCTCTGTCTCTACATGTGACTCCTCCGTGAGGACCTGAAGAGAGAAAGCCCTCACTGTGTTTCTTCAATCAAGACCCATCTTCCAACATCCAGCTCTGCTTCCTTACTCACCTGCCATGGTGACATGACATACCCCAGAGTGGCTCACACAGACTCTCTCTTGGGTTGTCCTAAATCTCTAGACACCTGCAAAACTGAAAAAGACATCTATTAGTCTGACAGACAGTACTTCCACAGTTCGAGATGACAGTGGCTGTGAGATTTCGGCGCCACTTACGTAGACTCCTGCTCCTTCTGGCTTCCTGCTGCCTAATTTCCCTGCTCCTCTCTGCCTATTTTCTCTTCTCCAACTCTTCCCCCTCAATGCATCTTGGACAATCTGCCGAGCCTGCCTGCTCACAGCCGCTTTCCATGTCCCCGTACCGTCAGCTTCCCTACCCGTACCCTCCTAATCCTCCGCACACGCATGTCCACACAGATCCAGTGGTGCTTGTGCTGGTAGAGTCACAGTACTCTCAGTTGGGCCAGGACATTGTGGCAATGCTAGAGTCAGCCCATTTCCAGTTCCGGATGGAGATTGCCTCTGGGAAGGGTGACCTTCCGCCGCTGACAGAAAAAGGCCGTGGACGGTATTCACTCATCATTTATGAGAATCTATTAAAATATGCACATGCAGATACGTGGAACAGACAGCTGTTGCATCAATATTGTACTGAGTACAGAGTCGGCATTATCGGCTTCTACAGATCTACAGAGAATTCTCCCTCAGTCCTCAAACTGCGAGGCCTGCCTCTCGTACTAAGGACCAACCAGGCACTTTGGGACTGCTGCGTGGTGTCCAGCTCACCACTCCTTCACTTGACCAAGCCAGGCACAGATCGAGGAGCCTTACCTGGGGAGGATTGGACCTCGTTCTCATCTAATCACTCAACATTTCAGGCTGTGCTGTTAGCACGAACTAAAGAGGGAGCAGGAGCCGGGAGCGGAGACAATACAGGACCTGGTTTCAGCCTTGGCCTCCAAGCCACAGTGGTGCAAGACATGGGACTCTATGATGGAGTGAGACGAGTGCTCTTTGGGCAGGGACTAGGCTACTGGCTCCACAGACTCATCCTGGTGGATGCCATCTCCTACCTCACAGACAGAAAGCTCACCTTGGGCCTGGACCGGCATGTTCTGGTGGATATAGATGATATTTTTGTCGGCAAAGAGGGCACGCGAATGAACGCCAAGGATGTGAAGGTATTTGATTGTGGGATAATGTGCATTAGAGTGAGACAGAGGTGGATAAAGAGGATGAATTAATGTCGGGTCAGTAGTGTTGGATTAGCTCTATGAGTCAGGTATCAACTTTTAAAACCAGTAATTGGTTGCTTTGCAGCAGTAGAGATAAGGAAGGGTTTTTCTTTGAAATGTAAGCCACCTCAGTAGAGGATTGTTTCAGAAGTGTGGAGGATTGAGTCCACAGAGGAGTGTGTGAGAGTGTTTGTGTGCGGTGTGTCTTTGTGTTTGCATGAAGTGCATATTTGTCGGGGTTGCAACAACAGAGCATTTTCAAGTGGGGGGTTTAGTCAGAAGAGGCCATTTATGGGAACAAATGTGTGGTGTGAAAGGCGGAAAGAGGAGGGGGGTGAGAGTAAGAAAGAGAGGTAGTGAATGAGCCAGAGAGAAGATGAATGACTCTTATTCCTCTTTTCCCACGTTCCTCCTTTTAGGGAGACTAAAGGAGAGTCGGCTGCAACGCTCGCCTCTCTAGATAGCCATTGTTTTAGCACACGCTTGTCCAAGCAAGCACACCAAAACAGACAGATGTGCTTTCTGCATTGTTGTTTACAGATAAAACAGTACTGTATTTGTACACATTTAAGCTGCTGATTCATGTGAAATGCATTATTTATGAGAGAAAAAATACTTCTCATGTCTTTTGTTGAGGCGGGCTGGACTGTTTGGGGGTATGAGTGGAAATCAGTGTCTGCCCAGCTCACTATAGGCACACAAAGTGGAAATATTTGTTTATGTGACTTTCCCTCCCTTTATGTAGTTGGTTCTTAAATCACTGCAAGATTGTTGTGTGTTGGTTAGCACATAGAGATAAAGCAACATTTTAAAAAGTTATAAAACTCCTGATATTTTTTGCCATTGTTTTTACAATTGAAGGTCCTTTCAGCGAGGTACCAGACAAAATATGACAGGAAAATGTTTGCACTGATTCTAACTAAAGGTAACAGAGGGTTGTCCTTTCTTTACATATTGATTTTTTTTCACCTTACAGAAAAGATGATATCTGATCATATCCCCATCTGACCAGTGGCAGGACTATACTATTACACAAAAGGTTGCCAGAGGGTGGGCTACATTTCATTTGGAGCCCATATACTAAGGAAGGGAAATAGATGTTCTTTCTAACCTTTTACCTAAAGATGATGGCTTCTTGGCAACTTCCTCTGCCTTGTATCAGCATTTAGCTTGAACCCTTTCTCAGTTACAGGGGTGACTTTTTGTGTTTGATCAATAATAGCCAAAAAAACACCTTTATTGTAAGTTACTACACTTACCATGAGTCTGCTAAGTAATTTGATGAGAAGTTTTAGCTCTGAATTCGAATATAAAAAGGAAGCAGAGGAAAATCAAAGCTAGTTAGAAAAACCATCCAAGAGGCTTCTTTTAACTGTACCTAAAATGACACAGTTGGCTGATTTTAATTTTGGTAACTCACAATAAAGGTCCTTTTCGGCTCAGTAATAGTCACACTTTCCGTTTTTTTTGCAGGACCCCACTGTTGATGCGCAGGCCTGCAGAAGCATTTTAGAAGTTTTTTTAATTATGTTGGTACAGTATTATCCCAAAAAAAACATAATAAAAAAAAAAACATAAAAAACAAAACAGGGGGCATTAATAATGGAAATACCTTCATTGTCTTAAAGTGGCAAAATCTTACAGTTAATAGTGGTAAAAACACAAATACAGACATAACTTAAAAAGATTAAAAAGATACTTTGTTATTATTAGTAAATAACTAAGTATATTTTGGTAATAAAAAAAGCAATGGTTTAATACAAAAAGCATTATACAAATAAGCATGCAGTAGCACTCCTTTGAGCATCTAAGTAGCAGCATTAACAGGACAATAAAAACCTTTCCAGCTGTAAACAGTTTTATGGGCAATCTTCTCATTTATATCATTTACATTTCCCTCCTTTTTTCCATATTTCTGTCCCCTTCTACTTTAGAATAATTGACTGATTTGTGTTAAATTCTTGGATGTCTTTCATTCTGAATGGAGCATTGTGCACATGGTCTGTGCCATGTCACAAAAATTCGAAGGTATATTAATAGACTCTGTGACAGGGTGTGACGCCCTCTCGCAGGGGGAGGGATGGCGCAATTACATCAAGGAAGAGGCACGTACCCTCGTGCCTTGTTCAATACATCAAATATAAACCTAGCTTAACAAATTAACAGTGATTTGCTGATCTCAAAGATCTTTTGTATTCACCCCAGGCATACTTGCCATTGATGTGTTCTAATTAAAATTTTTCATGCATGTGCTTCAGAGGCAGCTAAACTACATCTATACCACTGAAGTTTATGTTAAACGGTAGACCGGGCTGCAGATAAAACTTGCTTGTAATCAAAAGCTGGAAACAGAAGAAGAGTCTAAAGAGAAAATGTATTCATAAGACATCTGTAATTAAAAGACTGGCAAGTGCTCAAGGACTGTTACAAACTCCCCCAAGCCTACATACTGTAGTTGCACATAGATGGAAATGGCTACCATAAATCATGCCTTTCTTCATCTTGTATTGTAATTGTATATATTTTAATGCTGAGTGTAATGACCAGCTAATCACCTTAGTTTTCACCTGGGATGTCCATTCAGGTTGCAGAGGTTGTCATTGTTAATCTGAACAAACCTCAAGCTCTACCTTTGAATTTAGCTGACTGTTCACTCACCAATAATTTGCTTTTGGACTGTATATATTTATATAACAATGTCTAACGCTAACAATATCTATCTACCTATGACTTGTAAGGGAGCTAAATCTACAATTTCTTATGCCACAATACTGTGTTCCTCTCAACCAGAAGCATTACAGAAAATCCAGTTATCTTTCTTTCAGGCAAAACATAGCTTTTTTACCTTTTTGAACTAGATATGAGTAAGACCCCCCCCCCCAACACAAAATTAAGTTGAGAAGTGGCAATGTTACTTTATTCTATGCTCATACAGCAAGAAATAAAAATGTAATCACAGTGTCACTTTTTCTATTATCTCATTAAAAGCATTTTAATCTGTAGGTACGATCCCAAAATGTAGTGCTTTTAAAACCATACTACAGTACATTCAACATGCTTAATAATTGTTTTTGTCTTATTTTATTTTAGTATGACAATTTGAGCTTAATAGTGTTTATAGTAATTTGATATTAGCTAGTTAATTAGTCAAGTTATCTACCTGGGTAGCTAGCCTTGAGTTTCTGATTGATTATATCTTTTAAGCTCCTAATTGTTGCTTTAAAACAGCACTACTGTCATAAGAGCAATGGGTGGTGGAACAGTATTTTGCAGAAATTATTGATTTTTTTTTATAAAGCAAGAAAGAAGTTTAAGCGTCCTCTGTGTAGTAGGGGTAACACTGTGTAACTAAGTGTTCCACATGGCCAGGGAAATCCTGGGGAATTTTCTCCTGATTCTTGTATTGAAAATGGTATACAAACTTATAAAAACTAACTTATCGCCTTTGCTTTTCTTATTCTGAACAAAGAATGTATTAAAGTGTAACTCCTTGAAAAAAAAAAAATTTTTAACTGCATACATTGGGTCTATATGTTGTTACTTTAATATTTATTTAGGTTTGCAAGGAGATGTTTTAATTGTGCAATATTTGTCTCAAAACAGGCTTAGTATTGCCCTAAGCAGTGGAACAGGGGCTACTTCAGTTGAATTTTCCTAGTGGTTCAGACAGTACAAACTGGAATATGCCTGCACAACTGTTACTGCTCCTAAAAGCTTTCATCAACCTCAAGTGGTTAAAAGCGGAATGAAAAAATCCTCCATCTCAAAACATCTGTCTGTGGAATGAATTCCAGTGTCTTTCTACCAACTGGTCATATTTCATTAAAGCTAGGCTACCACTTTTCGCTTTTGCCCACATTTAGCCCTTCCTCTTTTAGTCTCCAGGCTCTGACAACTTAAGCGTTTTTATTTAATCCGGGGGCCGGGTTATGTTTTTACATCTTTTGTTCCAAAATAATGTTTTATCAAATTTAGTATGCTGAGTTTAGCTTGCAGGTACAGTATCTTGTTTTAATAACGATTTGTTTTAATCTTCAGCTTTGTCCAAACATCCGCCCTAACCCCTATATCCCTCAATCACTGTGTTGAGCAGGGACTATATCCCTCATCCGATGATACCTTCTTTTTACTCTAGGTTGGACACGTATCTCCGCCTCCCCTCATGGTGTATGCACCATCTTTGTAATTTGTTACTGCTGTTACCATAGCTGTCATTACCTGACAGTGGGCCGTTGTCACAACAAATCCCATGATCATTTTGCTTTTGCAAAGCATTCTGGGATATTTCTACTTGTTTAGTTATAGACATTATATATGTATTTGTAGAACATAATCTTATAGTATATTAATTTAAAACATGTTAATAATATTAATATTTAATTGCAAAATATATAACGTTGCATATATTCCCATCCAGTTTGAGTTCTGTTTTAATTATTTGTTTATCTGAATAAATATATGTAATATAATGTAAAGGTAATTTTTAAAATTTGCTTTGGTCTTTTAAGTGGTTCTGACATGTAAGAGATTAGTCTAATATTATCTCTGACTCGTCTTTCATGTGATTAAAATGAGATCTATTGCATCTCCTATCATTCTGACAACAGCTGTCGGAATTGCGGGACCGATCCAAGATGGCCGCCCCCTAGGCACTTCAGCCAGTTTCAAATGAAGCGTCTACGTATATAATGTCTATGTGTCTAGTTGCTGTGTCTAGTTATGTCGAGTCCACTACTTTTTCATCCACTAGGCTTTCGGAAACACACTTAAAATAGTGTAACAACTATAAAGTGCCCTATATAATGATTAGGGTAGACGTTCAGACACAGCCACAATGTGTTGTATTGGCACTTATTCTGCCTCTCGTCTGAGAAAAGTATCCATGTCAAAGGGCAAAGGACAGCAAAGTTATCTTAAAATTTGATACGACTAATCAACCTGTGCCTCATCGCTTCTTTAGTTTAAATAGCTTTTAATTAAATGGCTAGTTTGGTGTCAGAACTATATTAGGTATCTTTTTTATTGTTATAAGTTTGAAGGGGTTAGAAAATGGGTGACAGGGTAAAGAAAACATGCAGCCGATGCTCAATTGGAGAAGGAAAAAAAAAAGTCTCCCCATGAATATAAAAAAAAAAATGTTTCCAAAAAGATAAGGGAGTGCATTTTCCCTCTCCCAGTCACACACATCCAGTGCACCACATTCTTGTGCATGTACATGCTCACAAAATGAGCACACAAGCACTCTCTAGTTGGAGTTTTCATTTTAAGTCTGCCTGACTCTTCAGCTTTGTAGCATAAATATACATGAGGGCAAACTAGTGCCATAACAGAAGTGAAGGGAGATGGGGGAAAAAGAAGAGGGGGGGTGGGGGAGAGATGGAAGAGATCGACAGAGAGAGGGTCAGCATAAAAGAGCAGGCAGTGCTTTACTTATTGGGATAGCTGGCAATCACTAAGAGGAAGACTTTCTCTTTAAAACCCAGTAGTAAGTGGTTGGAGGGGGAAGGGGTGGCAGTGTTAGATGCCCATAGAGAAGCTTGTAGCAAAGTTAGTAATTTCAGTGAAACAAAATGCTGAGGGGAAATGAGGGAATAGAGTAAGGTAAGCGGCAAAGTAGAAATATTTTTAGCTGCTCTTGCCTTTTTGATGGTGAGCCTCAGGTAGAGTTGTCAGATTACTGTACGATCAAAGCTCATTCATGGTGTCAGTTATGTGAGCAGGGCGGAAAGGAGGTATCAGAGACATGACATCAACAGATTCATTTCATATTTTCATATCATTTTGTCAGTAGTGATTTACAATAAATCATGTTTGGTAGATGTCAGATGATTCTTAGGTGAACATTTTCACCTCCTGGTGCTAATATGTGTTAGGGTTGGTGAGTTTTAATATTAGAGCGGTAAATCATGGTGCCTTCATGTGATATCGTAATTATGGTAAATACCAAAAGCCCAGATGAAAATTGCACATGATCACCCACTCATGCCGTAATTTCTACTGGAAAGCGGAGAGAATTCTATGATGCCAGGGTTGCCCGAGATGAGGTAAACTTTGACCTTTCAAAGTGGTGGAGAGCAGAGAAATGAT
>NW_015150585.1:1302614-1317435 GCF_000732505.1 Cyprinodon variegatus
TATATATGTCACACCATTTAAACTTTTTTTTTTATTACCACTATTGGTTGATTATATCAGATGCTAGCTGTCAGTCCATGCATTTGATGCATCTTCTTCATCCTGTAGCAGATGAATTAGAAGGTCTATTACTGTCTTGCACAAGTAGCAGGTCATGATAATCTCTGGATCCAAAATGTTTCTCTTCTCTACAACAAAAGCCCTCAAACACAATGCCCTGGTAATTTCCACTTTACACGTGGAAAGGATCATCTTTACCAGACCACATCAAGGCAGCATTGGAATTAAATGATGAGCAAAAAATAAATATGTTGACTAGATGAAATAAAAGTTTTATTTCAATTACATAACAGCTATTTTCTTGATAAAATGCAAAAAACATAACACTTTTTTCAGGAGATTTATATTATGTTTGATAATTGGTGGATGTCTTACTTACAACAGATCACTGTGAGCTCAGAAATCAGGAAGAACTTCACCGGAGAATCTACCTAAGATTAAACTGAATTTCTCATTTGAAAACAAAACAAACCTAAAAACGTTCTTAGATATTGAAGACACACCATCTGAAGTCTATGAGGCAGTTGTTTGTGTTGTCAGTTTTTTTCTAAGACAAATTTAATGTTTGACTCAACCTATGAGACAGTCAAGACAAAATGCTTTTCTGATATTTTAGGCTTTAACAACTTTATGTATTTGGATATAACATGTTTATGGTAAAGTAGGTCATTAGGCATTATTACTAAGACTTATTTGAGGAATCTTAATTTTTGAAGCCTGTCTATTCTTTCTTAAATAAAGGATGGACATTTGTTAAATGTTATAAATGTATCTGTTGAGTGATGGAGCCAATCCACAAAGTGAATTTTGATCTTTCTATAAAAAATATGGCAATTGGGGAATTTGCATAATAATACCTTAGCGATGCTATCTTTATTTATTTTTTTATTTCTTGTATCTGTTACAATAGAAAAATATCAAGAAGCAGAGCAATGGCTTTAAGTTTGGCTATAAAATATATAACATCAAAAAAATATTCCATCATTATGACCCTGAAGATTTTAGCAATTACAGCATACCAGATGGCTAATATATTTCAGAATTAATTATTTGAAATGACACAAAAGCAATGTGGAATTGTAAACAGTGCCTAGAGGGCACAGCAAAACAGTTGATGCTGAAAACTTCATCACAATGTTTGAGGCATTCTCTGAAAACACTCACTGTCTAGTTTAAATAGGACAGAAGAAAGGATGGAGGCGAGGCTAATTTAAATGCCACCATTCTTTTCTTCCATAGTCTCCTCCCTACATGCCAATGTGACAACAAACAATACCCTCATTCCCTTCTGTCTGTGAACACTCACTCTCAAACACATCCGTACCACCTCTCTTTAAATGACTCACAGGGTGGCACCCCACTGATGACATTCCTCAAAATGAGGGATGATGTCAGTCAAAATCCATCTTTAATATTGTCAAACCTCTGTTGGTGTGTTTTTTTTCTCACTCATACTTGCAGGTCTATTTTTTCTTCTCAGAATGGTCGGCAGGGATGGGTTAGATCTTCCTCTACTGCCTTTAGCCTCCTTCTTCCTCTCTCCACTCTCTCTTCAGTCATTGATCGTTATCGCCGGTCTGTTTGTATTCCTCTCTAAACACTCCTTCCTTCCACTCTTAACTTGATCTTGCTCTTTTCCTATCTGAGGGGTTCTCTGCAGGGGTGTTATCTGAGTTTAAATGAAACATGCATTCAAACGCATTCTAGATAAATTCTGAGGCTGAAAGATTTTTTTTTCTTTTTATGTGTGACCATATAGAACTTCACTACCTGAAGTCAAAGTCACTCAGATTTGCAAGTTTAATAAAATGATTTAAGCAACGTGCGCTTACCAAGTTTTTATCCAATTAAAACCCTAAACTTTAATGCATTTTTCTTATAATTTTAGGATATAACTAGATTTTTTTTAAGTAGAATATAAAAAATAGGGCCTGCATTTAAAGCCTGAAGACTGCCACAATGGGTTCTCTCTTCCAACCACAAATGTGGGCATGTGGCAACTCAGTTCTTACAGGCACACCGAAAACCAACCAAAGGAGCCACATTTTCTTTAAACTCATATCTCAGTAGGGTTTAAGAAGCTTGAACACTTTTCTGACATTTAACAAAACAAAATAGATGGGTATAACCTTTCTAGATGCTTAGCAGTCTTCAGTCACCTTTAAGAATTTAACAGGACTGGCCAGTTGCTCCCAGCTAAGTTCATCGCCACAGATAATGAAATAATTTTTTGAAATGCTTTTACTTATGCTTTGTTATATTTTAAAGGCTACCCGCCTCCTTTCTTCTTCTTGACTGAATGACAATCTTTAGAATTATATCTGTCTGAATTAAGAGAATATTTAGGTATAACTTATTTCAATGCCAATTTTATTACATTTGGGAGCTGTTTTATATGATTCGTTCTTCCGTGTCCATCTAGGAACAAAAATGTTTACAGAACAGACAGCTTGATGTACACAGGAGGGTGCATTTTTGAACTAGAGATGTGTGACAATCAGAGCACATGCTGTAATTTTTTCGTCAGATATCTGGAAATAACCACAGGGCCGTTTACTTGCTGAGAATTTGGTTCTTTGAGCAATAACACTTGTATGATTCTAGTCTCAACAGACTAAATTATCCTCATATTATGCAAACGTTTTCAGTTTTTTGAAATATTGAGGGAGAAGAACAGGTTTATTTCCTCTAGTAACCCACTAATTGATCCAGGAGGTAACGGCAATTTTCTCTCACTTTTTAACAAGGGTTAAACATCTCTAATGAACTGGGGGCTGGAGCCAAATCCAGGCTCCAAATACAGGGGATGCAGTTTCTGTATGTGACTATGAAATGACTCATTCGGCACACAATAGAACACTGAAATGCATGTCCTCTTAGATATAAAGTGAAGAATTGCAGCACTGTTCAGCTCAGCTCACGTAAAAGTTAGTAGGTAGCCAACTTTGTTGTGACCGTGCCTATTGTGGTGGTATGTAGATTCAATACTGTTTAATCAACCAATAGCCAGACATCCCCTAAAGACCAACCGCTTCTCATTTGAATGAGGCAGAAAAGAGAAATGCAAATGTAAAAGAAAATGGGAATGTAAAAACTGAAAAACTGAACTGAATAAAATTGGGTAAAGCAATACAAGCAAAAAATAAAAAAAACAAAAATGTTAAAGGACCTCTCACCAAGTGTCTTTTGTTTGCTAATAAGCTGTAAAACAACAGTTGTCATAGTGCTTTCTACATGCTTTCGGCATTTTATTTTTTACAATTAAATAGATATTTGTTGAAATCAGATTTTTGTGTCTGCAGCTGTCTGTTTTCATATAAAAAGGGGTTACTACATCTGATTTTGTTATTGGCTTAGCCACCAGATGGGCTGAAACCAAATACCTCAGATTGGTAAGGTCACTTAAGCCACAGCAGAAGTGCATCAGCAGTCGCCAGTGCTATTTGAATAGTGCTGTCAGTGAGGAGGGAGCTAGGATGAGGAAGCAGGATGCCTCCTAGTGCCAATTAATTTAGCATAGGGACCTCCTGTGGTTCCTAGCCTTCTCTAGGAACTATTAGGTTCCCCATAATTCTTTGTGTTCCCAAAAACAGTTTTCACAAATGCAAATGCACACACCTTCGTGTGTTGTGGGTTTTATAAGTGAGAGCTTTAGCCATACCCTACATTTGGTAATGTTTTTTTTTTTTAGCTATTTTGCAAAAAAGAATAGGCAATAATATCAGTATCTAGATGTGTAGTCCTGGTAGAAAATAACTAAAATACTTGCAGCGTGCATTGTCCCCAGCAGTAGTTGTCCTATGCTTAATACAAATTCTTGTCCCTCTTTTTAGTTTTTGCTTGGGTAAATAATTTTACGAGTAACCGTATGTTTTGCAATTCACAAATTCCAAGTGTTAGGAGTTTGTGCTTTTGTCACTCCCCCACACACACAAAAAAGGAGAAGATAAATGTTGCAATTATTTTTTTTATTTTCACTTATGGTAATTCAGATGCACACTTGCCGATTCATTTTGCATGATATTATGCTCTAGGAATCTTGTTTTGCCTCTAGCACAGAAAAAAAACTTGTTTCAACACCTTTTTCTTATACAGCCAAAGGGTTTTGTTATTTTCCATTTGGCTACACATAAAAGAATGAACGAATGTTTGAAATTCACACTGCTTTCTTTTTTTAGTCCCTATGTGATCATTTGTGTCTTACTTCAACAAATAAAAGTCTATCACAAAAATGGTTTTACCAAAAATGGGCTAAGTTCTCTTTTCTTTGAAGTGATTTGGCTCAGCATTGTGTCGTTTATCGTGCAGCTCAATTTAGAGTTAATCTTTAGAACTAATTAAGTCAATCATACTAAGCGCTTCCTCTTGGTATTCAGTTCTTTGCCAAATGCTGTTTCATAGTTAATGAAGGAAAAACATAAACACTTAATAAAATATTAAGAATTGCAAAACAGAAAAAGACAGGGAGAAATTTGAGAAAAAGATGAATGTGTGTCTTCTGATAACAGATACGCACGCTTATTCTTTTTTGATGCAGTCTTTGGTGATTTAACTTTTTACTGTCTTCTGAAATGTAAACAATGCACACACTAAGTATTCCATCAACATTAGAGTGCCTCTTATGCACTTATTTTAAGAAAAATTGACTTACTTAGAATTACATTCTTTGCTTAAACTTTAAATCACGACTATGACTGTAAACATACAGGGCTTATATATAGTTGTTCAGCAAAAAGCATACACTTTGACGAAGCCATGTGTTTCAGTTGTGTGGAACATTAAAAATCTACATAAAAGGGTATAAGGTTTTTTTTTTTTTTTATTAACTGCAAAGTAAAATAAAAATAATTGTTGTGTGTAATGCTGCTTTTGTCCATATAAAATCCTAATTGGTTGTTTTGTTTCATTAAATATTTTTTTCAAGGGCTGTTTTCTACTCTAAATAAACTCTGAGGACGTGGCTGTGTGCCATGAATTTTTTCTCCACAAAATGAGGCAGGTTTTGCAGTCGCACCAATCACTCAAGCTATAATCCTTGAGGGGGCTGCCAAGTAGAATTTAGCAGGAGGATAGCGACACCAAAGAGACCACAAGTACTGCTGATACATAAATGAAAGTGAATAGATGAATTTGTAGAATGCTTTAACATCAAAAAAGCTGTGCTGAGTTGTATCTCACCAGAGGGACTGTAGGAGAGACAAGGAGGAAGGAGGTTGAGTGCTGGGAAGACTGGCATTAACTGGAAAGGCGCACTTTCTGCTCATGAAAAAGAGATGCCTGACCCAGTTAGATTTTCAGGTCTAGTTTTATTATAACATGCAAAGCCATTCACACACATATGAGTAATTTAAAAAGTTGTATTTGTGTTTGCACTGCAAGTATATCTTATTTCCTTTTTTGTTCTCTTCTTGCTTTCAAATCTGCTGGTGCATTCAATTTTACTTGCTACAAAAAATATGTATTTTTATTAATTTGCCTTTTTAGATCCCCTAGCAAGGCTTAAGACCATTAAAGGGAAAGAAAAAAACAGTTCAATGCAGAGAATGACAGAATGGGGATATGATGCAGAGGTGGTTGGCGTAAGGGGTTTTTGAAAGGCGGTGAATGCCAGCTGTCCAGATGCCTGTCTCCCATCTGTTTGAACCCCAACATCTATCTGGCACCACTTCCACAGCTTACCACATACACGCACACACCCACACACAAACAGACTTGCTGTCACTCGCATCCATGCTGCAACAAAAAAGGCATTGCATCTGACATTAGCCTGGCGTGGAGGCTGGAGGATTGGGTGCAGAAAATAAGGGTTTTTCTGAACTGCTAATCCAAGTGTGTGTTTACCTTTGTCACTGTGACTGTCACCTACACTCGCATACCTAACTCTGCTGCGTTATGTGATTGCAAATGTTTCCTTCTTGCTTTGATGTTATAGCTCTTAGGTCGTATATTTTCAAACCATTTCTAAGATTTGAGTGTAGAGTCTATTCAGCAGGTTGAGATGGAGCCTTAATTGTTAAAGATACTGTTTTTCATAACTGGGCACTGTTCCTCATGGACTGATGCAGCGTGTTTAGGATTCATTAATATGCATGGATTGAATCCTATTTAAAATGTCCTCAGTAGAATAAAACACAAGCTAAAAAGTATAGTACTGAAATCTGTCCCTTATAAAGGGCAGCCTCATTTAGGACATTGTTGCAGGAAGGCTTTAGTATGCCTACATAGATGATATATTGTTTTAGGTTCACAACTATTTTACATCAATAATAGCAGGGAACACAACTACATACACAATTTAATACAGCATTGAATTACTGAAAACAGCAAAATATACAGAAAAATATAGTGTTTTGCTGTAGTGAGAGCAAAACACCATTCTTAGCACCATTCTTAGCTGGTGCTAAGGAAAATAAATTAAGCCCTTCTTTTTTCTTCTAAATAAAAGCTTCAAGAAAACTCCAGAGATGATGCTAACCTTAATGTCCACAACTCATGATATAAGCCGCTTTCACCAGTTGATGTCACATGCTGACAGCAACTGCACGGTGCTTCGGTTGACAGATTTCCGTTTGCTAAAAAAAATAAATCTCATGACATTTTACTATCATGAAATATATTGTTACACTGAATCTAGTTATGGCCTTGGCTCAAAATAGTGAAACAAAAGCAATGTAGCAAGAGAGGACAGTACTGGAAGTAGTGCAATAGACGGAAAGAGTGTGTCGACAGAGGTGAATAGAGAATTGTTTGTGTTGAGCTGACAAAATCTGTTGGAGAAAGAGTTCTGCTGTCCCCACAGTTAGTCCTTCCATGACTATTGCTTCTCAGGAAGACAACCTGTCATTAATCAACCACCACACAAAGCTGTTTCTGTATGGGTTCTGTAACAAGTTCTTATTATTATGCTGCTGTTGATGCCATAGAAATGTTCTGCAGGTATACTAAGATTGGTTTGCAGATATTTTTTTGAGGTTTGACAGCCTTTTTGTTGTCTAAACTTTTGATATCATTGAGTTGTTTTCAAGCTGAAAACCATTTCCTTGAAATGTAGCTTTCATATGGTTTGCTAACCATTTGTGGGATGATGCTTGGTTTATAGAATATATCTCTATGATCTGGTTCTTTCCTGTGAAAAGTATGTTGTCTGTAGTGCAATTGCAGATAAAGAAGTATTTTCTCTTTGATGTGGATATGAAAGTCGACAGCAAAATGTAGCCCCTTTTGATGAAACAAATTGTTATGGTTTTAGTTTAAATGTAAAAAAGATTAACTTGTGCACATCTTTTCCTGTGGTTTGATACACTTTGCCGAAATAATCTTTTTCACAATTTCTTAGCTTAAATACACTGTTCTCCTAACTGTCCCTAAAGTTACATAAGGTTTGCCAGTCTTTGTTTAAGGTTAAACAATATGTTAAGAATGCATCTAAAAGTCTAGATACCTGTTTGCTAAAAAATTATTTTAGCAGTCATGTCCAATACAATCTAGTCTACAATATTCATTGGTCAGTTGGAGATTTACATGGCATTGCATTAGTTGTAAAAGAAATAACACACTACCATCACTTACAATCAAGACACTGAGGTAACTGTTCTCCTCCTTGAAGACTGAGGAGCAATCCACTTCTCTCTGTTTGACATCCACGGCCAGAGGAGATTATTTTAATCCCAGCAGCTTCACACTTTACCAGAGGCCAATTTGGTGCTCTCTAAAGGTCATCCTCCAAATACCCTAACAGAACTATATAATATCCACTGGGTAAGGTCAAGCTCAAATTTGGTTATTTGTTTAGTGGTGAATGGTTATGTTTTGTGCACTAACAATAATATTTCATATTACTAGTCATCATTATAACCCCCATCTCCATGGCTTTCAACCTCCTCTTTCTTTTACAGTCACTCTAAAAGTTCAAGTAGTATGCGCAATCTGCTCATTTCAATGAGCTGAACCAAACTGATTTGAACCTCATTTGCAAACAACATTTTTGCAGCAGTATTTGTAGATTATGGCCATTTAATGCAAGTATAAAGAAAAAACTTTGCAGGTGATTTTGGTATATTGTTCTGGAATCTTTGCAGACCAGGTCTTTAGGTTTCCAAGCCAAACAATCCCCTTTTAACAACTACACCTAGAGACTGTACCAATGAAATCCATCAACAGTATCAGACACAAAGGGGCAGCTCTGAGTCCAACCTGTACTGACACATGAGTTTCTGCCAAAAATATGAACACAGCTCCTGCGTTGTTTGTACAAGGACCAGATTCGCCTTCAAAGCATCCCCCTGTGCTTCTGCGCCAATCCCCACAAAATGCTTCAGCAGACATGGTCATAAGTCTTCTCCAAATGCATAAAACACAATGTGACCAAAATGAAAGCCATTCTGTCATCTGATTTTGAGGTTCAATGATCTTAAGTCCTTAGTTTGTAAGTAAGTTAGGATATTTTACTTTAAATAAGCCTCCGATAGGACTAAGGATGTTAAAGTCTTGAAACCCTGTTGTAATAATGTATTGAAGAGTAGAGCACCCGATGCAGTTGTAAGCTGTGGCTTAGACTACATTCTTTGTGTCTGGCTGGTCGACAGTACTTGGTAACAAAAGCATTCAAGAAGTGTGTGCTATGTTAAGTTATCAGAATTTGGGGTGCTTAACAGAAAAAATAAATTGTGACAAACTTTCAAACAAGATACAAAGCATTTTGAGGACAGTAGGTGGTTTTAGCCACTACTAAAGCTTCTTCTAGCTACACTGCATTTAATAAAAGATTAATTAAACTGGAAGAACCTAAAAGGAGATTGGTTAGAAATGTTTGTTTAAAAAAATATTTGTGAATACAAAAATAATGCTGTTACAATGCTTTCTTTGACATTATGCAATCCTTAGAATTATTTAAAAGTAAACTATTAATAGATTTCATTTACTTTGGTAGTTTATCTAATGGCACAATACATATTAATGAATGTCTACAATGTGAATATGCCAAAATGTAACACTAGTGCTAATTAACATCGGCAGTCCCTCGGCAGGTGGCCAGGAAAAACACGAAAATGGACGAAAAGCATTATACACATGTATACATGAACATATACACACACATATATACATGAATAAGATATTCGCATGAATGTACGTACACCCCCACACACGCACACGAACAATAAAAATAGGAAAAAAACAGGAAATATCATCATCAGGACAGTCTACTGGTGGCCGCTGCTTTCCTGCATTCAATTGTGAACAGAGGTGGGTAGAGTACCAAAAAATTGTACTCAAAAAGAGTAGCGCTACCTTAACATTTTTTTTTTACTCAAGTAAATGTAAAAACTAGTCATTGAAGAAATTACTCAAGTAAAAGTAAAACAGTATTTTGTAAAAAGGCTTGAGTACTGAGTCATTGTTGGTTTAATACTTAGAAATTATGCAAACACACTGACTTTATGTGCAAGATTTGGTATTTTAAAGGCTTAAATCCATAAATAATACAAATAAATGTCAAGAATATGAAAGAACAAACTAATGCAGAAGACATTATTTCACCAAATATTTTTTTTGCCACCTAGAATTCTTACAGTGAAAACTGTATGTATTTAGGACAGGGTTAAGAATGTTCACTAATAAAATCTATTGTTTACCATACTTAATCTTGGAAAAGTTTAAATTAAAAAGAGAACTGAGTAGTCAGATTTTACTCAAGCAGGAGTTGTAATACATTACAAGAATATTAAGTAAAAGTAAGAAGCACAGAGTAAAACTACTCCTAAAAGTACTTTATTCTCAAAATGTTACTCAAGTAAATGTGACTAGTTACTGCACCTCTGGTTCTGACTTGAATATTTTGTATGATTCTGAGTTCCTTATGTTAAGTAGGAAGCTGTTCCAGCATTTAGCTCCACTGACAGCGAATGTTATCTGTCCAAAAACAGAGTGCCTGCATGGTACTTCACAGTCCCTCTCTAACTGCCGCCCTAGAGACCATTGTATTGATTGACCAAGATTTAATAGTCTTTCAGGGGAGGCAGGGCTGGTCCATAACAGTCCTTATAAATCAGTCAAGCATTTTTTAAGTTATCAAAGTTATTAAAATTAAGAAATATATATTTATCCTAAACCTTACAGCAGTGGGAACTAAAGGGTTTTTTTAATCAATAATCGTTTTGGCTTTCAGTTTGAGGGATTCTAGGGGTTTGAGTGTTGCACCAGTTGCTAGTGACCAATAGCTACGTACACATGCGTAAAAAAAAAAATCATTAAATGTAAAAATATCTTAACAGCATGAAGGGACAAGAAAAGTGTAACTTGTTGAAAATTTTGCACCCTACAATTTACTGTTTTTTAGTGTCTTAGGTCAAATCGAGTGCAGAGTTCAAGATAATTGAATTCTTAAATTTGTGGGATGGCAGCTCTTGAGTACTACACTTGGACACCCATGCTCAAAACAATAGGCCCAATGCATACTACTTCCTGAACTTAAGGTAGCTGTTTTGTTTCCTATCTTCCATTACAGAATGAACCGATCAACCCAGGTGTTTTGGGGTGTTTACTGAGGTTAGGCACACCTGGAATAATCAGTTCATCCAGTAGAAAAATACAGCAAACAAAAGAGCTGCCCTCAGTTCAGCAAGTAGAGGAGTTGTACACAGGGCCCATTGCAAATTTTTCATAGATAAGGCACTGTTGTCATCAATAATTATTGAACAAATAAATTCCTGACTGACAAGATTTCCATCTCTAATCTGACTGCAAAGGAAGTTTGGATTTTTTTTTTTTTTTTTTTTTTTTTTTTTTTTTTGTGCTAACAGCATCTGTGCTACACCCACAAAAAATGACATTGTGTTGACAAGTCAGAAATAGGAGTAACAGATTGTCACAGCTAAAGTTAAAAGCATGCGAAAGCGCCTGTTCTGTGTCCCACTAAGACACCACAAATATCCATGGTGTGACTCTGCTGTTTTGTATTACAGATCTTAGTTGGCAGAATACAAATGAGATGTTTAAACTAATGTATTGCACACTTTGTCACACCCCTCCACCCACTCTCACACATGCCAGCGTACACGTTAATAATGCATTTTGACCGAGTGCATCGGGGAATGTATATTGAGTTACAATGCAAAGCGCTCAGCTACAAACTTAATTTAATTCTTAAGTCTTTGTAGCCTCACATTTGGCTCTGTGACTGCACGTCCACAAGACATAGAGGATGTCTTAGGGAAGGAGACAGGGGATCAGATTAGGGGATTGTGCACATCTGTCACTGCGCAGCCCATCTTCAACACCATTAGATTAAAGCTAATGAAGACACTCCTTGCACGTGTCTGTGTATTTGTTAGTTTGGAAGAGTCACTCTCAAGAGGAGAAGTGGTGAGAAGAAGAAGAGCATGTGAGTGCCTGGAACCGGCTCTTTGCTCGGACTCCAGCTGCTCAGGTATCATAAATCATGAAAGGTTCCTGGGGATCGATTAAAAGCAGCTTGACAAAGATTTGCAGTTGGGGTGAGGCTGATAGCACAAGAGAAAGACCAATATGACTGAATTATGATAAGAAAATGTATATTTTTATTTATAAACAACACGGACACACACGTATGTATATGTTTGTGTTTAAGCGAGTAAGCTGCGAAAGGTGCCACAACAGCAAGAAGAGGAAGATGTAGAGTGCAAAAGAACAAGCAAGGGTATAGAGTCATAGAGGGAGAGGGAGCGATCTTTCTTCCATGCTGCTTCAGCCTTCCTTTCAAATTAGTACAACCCTGTCTCCTGAGAATGTGACATTTTCACGGAGCAAGCGAGGGAGAGATGTAGGTTCTGAGGAGGGTGGGAGGTGTTGAAGACAAATGCGGGAGCTGGGTGGGGGTAAGCTGAGGGGTGCAGCAGAGAGGAGACTGCAGGTTCTTGGAGAGATGAGGAAGAAGAGTGAGAGAAAGGCGGCAGTATGGAGGTGGCAGCAGGGTTCAGGGTTTCACTCGGTAGTGTTAGGGAAGCATAGAGAAAATGATGAAAAGGAAGGAAAAATGTGTGCGCACGGGTGGGTGGGGTGGTTATTAGTCCACCCTCCAGAGGCTACTAATGCACTGACCTTCATTAACTTGCATTAGTGTCGTTGTGTGGATGTGTGAGTGCAGTGTAAAACTCGCTTTAGTTAACACTCATTACGGAGTCTTTGTTTAAAGGCCAGCAAACTAATGAAGTCATTAAATAAGTGAGGAAAATCCTGATGCAAGTATTGAAACCACAGACTGGGGGAGCATTAAGGACAGAGAGGAAGAAGCACTGGAGGAGTTGTGGGCGTACAACAGACCTGGCCAAAAAAAGATGTTGCAACAGCATGTCACTGATAGCTGCCATTGTCAGGCCATAGGGTAACTGTTGATGAGAACACATTGTGATAGTCCTCTAAGGAACCCGAGTTCACCTTAAATATACAACAGAGAAATAAAATCTAAATCAGTGTTTTATCTCTTAGGGTTGGCAGCGAAAAACTTATACAACCGTATGTGCTTTGTACAGTTAAAAAATTATTGAATTGGTTTCTAATGTTATTATTAATTAGTGATTATCTGTCTGCTTCTACCTATCTGGCTGTCTTTGTGTACCTAATTTAATCTTATGTTTTCCCTTTGCAGGCTTTGTTGGAGACCCAGAAACAGCTTCGGTCCTTTATTTCCAATTTTACGTTCAATCTGGGCTTTTCTGGAAAGTTCTATCACACAGGTGGGTTGGAACTTGGCTTGCACCAAAAAACTAAAAAGATCATCTAGATTACAGTTTTTTTATGGTTTACAACTTATATTCTTTATGTATTCCCTATCATCTAATAGCAACGTAATATCAACATTTTCGACCTGAGTGAAAAAAATGACATGTTAAAAGTTGCATACAATTTGCCCAATTTGTTATCATTTCAGTTCTTTTTACATTATTATTTTGTTAGACATTTTAAATGTCCTTGTCTCTCCATGTAAAGCGACACGCAAAAAAATGTTCATTCCCTAAAGTGGCATCCATTGTACCACTTAACAGCAACAAATGTCTAGATTTCTTTAGGATTTTGTGCAATAGACAAGACAAGACAAAGTTGTAAAATATTAATAAGTAGAAGCAAACAAGGTGCATGTTGTTTAAAACAACTTAGATGTAAATTCCAGTGTCACATTGAACTTTTGAACATCAATTTAAAATTTTTACCCAGAAGATTCAGCCCAAGTTGTTATGGCTCATTCAACACAATTACTTTTATGAATAAAAGCGTCTTCTTAGCATGATGCTGCCAATAATTCTTCCCTTTCCCTGCTAAATAAAAGTATTCCAATGGCCCAATTCTGTCACAACCATCCTTCAAAACCAAGGATGCTGTAATTAGTTGGGTTAACATATTTTTTTCTCTCTCATACAAATTGTATTTTTTTTTTTTTATAAATATAACTTTATTGATCTCACAATGGAGAAATTAACTCTCTGCATTTAACCCATCGCCTTTGGGGAGCAGTGGGCTGCCATCACAGGGCGCTGGGGGAGCAATCAGGGGTTAAGGGTCTTGCTCAAAGAGCCAGGGTGGCAGTCTGTGGGAGTGGGTTTCAAACTCCAAACCTCAGGATTCCAAGCCCTCTGCATTAACCACTAGGCTGCCACTCCCCACTTTCTACATTTAAGCTCAAATTTGGTCTCATCTGAGCAGAACATGTTCTTTTTGGTTGATTTGCTGACATAACTTTGGATCATTTTAAGCTATCAGAAAATAGAAAATGTATGGTGTATGACCAGTTATGCAAGGCTGTAATTTATGCACCATGCACCATCTATTTACACATAAAGCAAACAGCTTAACTAGCAGGTTTTAACTGAGTCATGTGGCACACGACCATGTATTCATGTTTTTATTTTAAAGATATTACCTCTTTGTTAGGGCGGCTATTTCTATGTAATCCACCATTATTTAGATGTGATTTGAAATACTAATTGCATGTTTGCTCTTATTGTAGAGTGACACAGTACTAATTATATAATTGTACTTATGAGGTCATGACATAAAGTGGCGTATTCACTGCTACACAATTACTCAAAGAATAAACTTGGGTATTTATTTGGATGCCTAGATCTTCAACAAGGAAAAAATGTAGAGAATGTAGAGTTATAATTACTAAAATACTATTTGACATACAAAAGAACAGCATTTAGATCAGTTTGTGTTAAAGTTATTGTAATAGTATATTCAAAATCTGAAAACACGAAAAAGTTATGCTGCTCAGCATTTCCCAAATTTCTTTGTGTTGAAACATTTTTCTTTCTGTGTCTTTTTTGTCCTTGAGAACCCTTATTTTTATGTGTGCAGGCACGTTGGAGGAGGATGAGGGAGATGATCTACTACTAAAGTATGTAGATCAGTTTTGGTGGTTCCCTCACATGTGGAGCCACATGCAGCCTCATCTCTTCCACAATGAATCCTCACTGTTGGAGCAGATGGTCCTCAACAAGGAGTTTGCACTGGTGAGATGGATGCACAAGCACGTGCAGATATTTCTTGCTGCTATTTGGCTTGTGGTTGTTTTCTTTCACTTGAGTCCTTTTTATTCATACCTTTTATATGATGAAAGGTATGTAAATACATTTTATCTTTAACAAAATACATTTTTTAGAGAGAATTATAGTCTTAGTGTCCTTCAGTCAGTGTTGGATATGCTCTATGTAAAACTAAGGAAATAAAATGTGTTTTTTTTTATGTAAATAATTTTTTACTATATATATATATATTAAAAAATTATTTA